>NC_041015.1:50899142-51230559 GCF_004193775.1 Glycine soja | reverse complement strand
TAATTATATATATATATACCCTATCTGGTTTTGTTTTATTTTCATATATATAAACAATGCATGCATGAAAGGCTTTGATGAACTTTGAACCACCTATAACATTCTCACTGTGAGTGTCACCGTCGATATCCCTTTTCTTTTGGTTCATGCATGATTGTGTTATTTATCCTTTAAATGTATTTATATATGTTTGCTGTATATAAATGTAGCTTTTTTTTTGAAATTTGAATGGTATAACCCAAATTTTGTGAGCAGGCAAAATACTTCAACGACGGTCCTTATGAAAACCCGTCTTTATAGCCTTATTTACCAACAACGACGGGTGCTCCAGCCACCGTCGTTGAAACCTCAAACAACAATGACGGTGTACACACCACCGACGTTGACATACTACCAAACAACGTCGGTGGTGAGCCCGCCACCGATGTTGACAGGAAACAAAACAACGACGGGTCTTGTGAACCCGACGTTGAAATGGACCAAAACAACGACGGTGGTGCGCCCGCCACCGATGTTGACAGGAAACAAAACAACGACGGGTCTTGCGAACCCGACGTTGAAATGGACCAAAACAACGACGGGTTGTCTAATATGTGCGTCGTTGAATCCTTTTTTATAACGTCTGTTCTTTTATAGCCACTGACGTTGTATTCTTGCATTACAAAGACGGGTCCTATGATGACCGATGTCGTTGTTGTCGACATACAACGACATCTGGAACAAAGACGGTGTGGGGCCCGTCGTAGATACCGGTTTTCAACCGATGTAGAAGCTTCTTTTTGTAGTTGTGCAGTTTCCTTGGATTAGTCGGGTTTTATCGGAGATTTATTAAAGGATACGCGAAGATGGCGTCTCCACTTACTCAATTACTCTGTAAGGGTCACTTTCGGTGGTCAGAAGCAGCCACCATGGCCTTCAACTCATTAAAAGAGGCAGTTTCCACAGCGCCCGTATTAGCCCTCCCTAACTTTTCCATTCCCTTCGTAGTAGAGACCGATGCGTCCGGTTCCGGTGTAGGGGCCGTCCTCTCACAAAAAGAACACCCGATAGCATTTTATAGCAAAGAATTTTGTCCAAAGCTTCGTGCCTCCTCCACTTATATCCGTGAGCTTGCGGCGATAACCATGGCGGTTAAGAAATGGCGCCATTACTTGTTAGGTCACCCTTTCGTGATCCTTACTGATCACCAAAGTCTCAGGGACCTTATGACTCAAGCCGTGCAAACGCCGGAGCAACATCGATACCTCGTCAGATTATTGGGATTCGAATATAGCATTCAGTACCGGCCGGGACGTGAGAACGGCGTCGCAGACGCCCTATCACGAGTTACGACTGAAGACACCGACGCTTCCATTTATATGCTATCGATCCCCCAGTTTGCTTTCCTTGCTGATCTCAGGAAGGAGCTAAATACTCTTCCTGAAGCAGTGGCTCTACGGGAGAAACTACAAGAGGACCTCACCGGTGCTTCTGAGTATAAACTCGAGAATGGTCTAATCATCCACAAGCAGCGTCTTTGGCTTCCATCCGGATCCACCATTATTCCACTCCTTATGGAAGAATTTCACAGTACACCCACTGCGGGCCATTATGGGATTCAGAAAACCTTACAAAGGCTTCAGGAGAACTTCACGTGGAGTTCCATGCGTAAGGATGTTTGCAAATTTATCGCAGCTTGTGTCACCTGTCAGCTAACGAAATATGATAATCGCAAACCGGCAGGGCTTCTGTGCCCTCTTCCGGTGCCATATCGGCCATGGGAAGATCTCAGTATGGATTTCATTGTTGGGTTGCCATCGTATCGGGGTAACACATGCATTCTCGTCGTGGTCGATCGTTTTTCGAAGGGACTCCATTTGGGTATGTTACCCACTAAGCATTCTGCAAAACGGGTGGCGGAACTGTTCACCACCATGATCATTCGCTTGCACGGTTTGCCACGAAGCATCATCTCCGACATGGATCCCTTATTTGTTAGCAGATTTTGGCAAGATTTATTTGCTCTCAGTGGCACAAAGCTCCGTCTCAGCTCCTCCTACCACCCACAGACCGATGGCCAAACGGAGGTTGCCAATCGAATTATAGAGCAGTACCTGCGGGCTTTTGTTCATCGGAAACCAGCATCGTGGGGGCAGTTTCTGTTGTGGGCCGAATGGTCCTATAATACCTCGTGTCACTCCGGGACGGGGGTCACCCCTTTTGAGATCACCTACGGACGAAAGCCACCGGCCATTCCCGAATATGTGGGGAGCACTGCAACTCCGACGGAGGTTGACGTTATGCTTCGACAACGAGGAGAGGTCCTCCACTTGCTTCGCCGGAAGTTGCTTAAGGCTCAACAAAAGATGAAATTCGCCGCCGATGCTCGCCGTAGACCCTTGGAATTCAGTATCGGGGATTGGGTGTTAGTCAAACTGAGACCACACCGGCAAGTTTCCGCCTCGGAGACCGCGTATTCGAAACTCACGAAGCGCTACTATGGTCCCTTTGAGGTGCAGGAACGATTGGGCAAGGTTGCGTATCGACTGAGGCTTCCGGCGCGCAGTCGTATTCACCCCGTCTTCCACGTTTCGTTGCTCAAAGCTTTCGTGGGGGACCCTACCGCAGTGGAGGCTGACCCCCTTCCGATTATGGGAGCCGACGCGGTCACCGACGATCACAAGGAAGCTGCTCAACCTCCTTTCACGATCCTTGACTCCAGGAACGTGACCACCGAGAGTGGGCTACGCCGTGAAGTACTGGTACAATGGCGGGGATCCACCCAACAGGACGCATCTTGGGAAGATTGGCACGAGTTTAGCACTCGTTACAACCTCGAGGACGAGGTTGTGTCTGAAGAGCAGGGGGATGATACGGACAGAGAGAAGGAAGCTACGGGCCAACGTCGTTCAGCTAGGGCAAAGTATTTACCCAAGCATTGGGACGATTACCAACTAGAGTAGGAAGGGGCTTTGGGAAGAACGTGGCGGGAAAAGTAGTTACGCATGGTTAGTATGGTAGAGTTTATCCATGTTAATAACAGCTAACCGTAAGTGGTTAAGCATGAGCCTGGCAATATAAAAAGCTGTAACTAACTAGTAGTGGGAATAAGAAACATTCCAGAAGCTTTTCTTTCAAATCCTTTCTTCTCTCTCTCTCTTTGGAACTGCGTTTCTTTTTCTCTCTCTCGAGCTCTAACTCTCGAGTGGAACGCGCAGTGTGGAGGTTCCCTAGCCCTCGAACGCTAGGTATCACACTCAGTATTGGTGCACCTACTTAAGTGGAAAAGACTTTTATACCCCTGTTAATTTTATTTAAAATTTCTAGCCGTTTCTTCTTCCGCGTCTATTTATTTCTTCTTCCTTCCACCGAGACCTGACTTCTTCTTCTTCTCCTTCTGCGCGATTCCGACGGCGTGGGTTGCTTCTTCACCATTGTTGGCGGCATGGTGGTGGTGCTGTTGTACTACTCTGCTCTGCTTCTTCCTTGCGCGTTCTCCTCGACTGGCCTGTTGTGCTGCTCTGCTCCATCGACGTCGAGGTAAGCGTCGCGTTCTCCCTGCATGACTCTTCCATTTCTGGTTTTGTAGTGAACTTCGTAAGATGATCCGCAGTAGGACATAGTTGATCCGCAAGTAGTTTTGACCATGAAATAGGTTGCGGATCAAGTTGATCCGTATTTGAACAGAAGAAAATCCTCATGAGATTGCATCATTCTTAAGTTACATGAAAAAGGAAACATGAATTGAACTTACTAATTTATTCATTGAAAGGTGACTATGCTGAATGCCATTGTTGGCCATATGCTTTTCTATAGCATTTATTCTTTTAGCAGCATCCACCTGTGACCATGCATCACTGTCTTCGTAATGGGCATTTACAACTCCAAATAACGAAAACAGAAGTTCGCATGTCCTGATATTAGGTAAAACTTTTTTCTGCACTATCTTGGCAAACAATCGAATAGCACGTTCAGGTTGACTCTGCAAATTTTTATGATAAATAAAATGTAAGCCATTATAAGTTCCACAATGCAAGAGAATTAGAGCAACCAAACCTTAAAAGGGGAATTTGGTACAGATAGTTCAGTTATAAATTCAGTTGCTCATCTTAATTGGTACTCTGCAGCCCATTGACGAAATAAATGACTTAACATGCCATTGTAGCATGTCCAAGCCAAACAAACAGTAACCAACCACAATAGTAAAAAAAAAGACATTCATTGTTTGAAGGATCCTATTTTATTATCGGTGCTAGAAAATAAATTTGTACAGGAATTGAACAGTTTCCAATTATTTCATTTTTGTTTACATTTAATAATTACAGCACTATTGTACATTACCTTGTATTGTACAACCATATTATTAAAAACAACAAATTATAATAAGATACAAAAGTACATGCATTGGACTGACTCATTCACATATTTTAGGGGTTTTCTCTGACCCTTCCTCTCTCAACATAAATGATAAAACATCCCAATTTTTTATTTTTGACAAGTATTGCTAAAAAATATTATTCAGTCTTCAGGTAAACTAATTTTAGTCTTGCAAACAATAAAATGGTAAAATGCATTACTTTGTTTTGAACTTTCACATTTGAGCTCACCAGTTGATTGCATGACGCTAGCAAAGCATTATAAGGATTTGGATATACACATTCAGAAATTTGATTCAGAAAAGCCTCAGCTAAATCTAGTTGTAGTGCTTTGCTGCAAGTGATTGAAAGTGACGCTAGAGTTGAATCATATGGCTTCAAATTCTTCTGCTGCATCTTTTTCAACTGCATATTATATGAAAATAATATAAGGCAGAAAAGTTTTCTGTAATCAACATGAGTATCAGCAGACACAAGATCACATAACTGTGTCACACTAGATCCCACATTCAGATTCCAATTTCACTAGATTTGGGGGTCTATTTGACCTAAACTTAAGTGGTTTAAATTTCTGGACAGAACTCCCATTGATAGTAGTCTACTCAAAAATTAAATTAAAAAAAGAAGATACCAAAAACAAATGATTCTGAACAAAGTGATTGTAACCGAACTCACCACTCTTACGGCATCCCCATAGCTTCTATGAGAAACAACTTTAATAATGCCATTATATGTATGTCTGGATGGCTGCAAACCAAGATTTTTCATCTGAACAGAGAAGTGTCCTTCAAGATGTAAAAATACAATGATATAAATGAAGTAGTCAGTTGATAAAATTAAAAATTCCCATATTTTTTCATAGCTACAAGAAATTTATTTATGCTAAAAAATTGAGAAAGGAAGATGTATAAGGACACAGTAAAATTGATATTCATATGTTATTGAGAATCAACTAACAGAAGCTTTCAATAATTGAAACTTTGAGGGTTTAAAGTCTGAAAAATTAAAATTTGACATACTATGACTATGTAGAGAACCTTTCACCAATGAAGCACAAACTGACATAGACAAGGAATACAACTAATGTCTCACACATGTCTGGCAAGTGTAAGGAAGGTTTTGGTGTCCAAGTCAGAAACATGTTCGACGTTGAGACAAAGAGGAGAGGTATCTGTAATTCATAGCCTTTCACAATTACAGAATTTGGGAGAACAAGTAATTTAATCTACATGACTACATGAGCTGTGTTACATGGAGCATTAAAGAACATGTACAAGGTTAGTCGAATATATACCTGTAACATAAGCTTCCTTGCAAGCATATGATTCTTTTGTTTTGCACACCCATGTATTATATCATCAAAAGACCAACTCAACGCCTTCTTAAGCAGTGGATGTTTTTGCCCATTCAGCCCAGCTAATTCAGTACTCTTAACTTTTTTATTCCCCATGCAAATAATCTGTTGCTCTATACTTGCAGAAATACTGTCAGGTATATACATAAGAGGAGGGTGCATACAATAGTCCAATTTTTTGTTCTCCTTGAAGTCCAACGCGGTTGAGCCTGGCCCTTTATGGCACAGGGATGTCCAGTCTATTAGTATACACCTTCCCATGAACTGTTCTAGCAATAGGAATGTTTCCCCTGGTGGCTATTGAAACCATTTGTAGTAGTATTTTATATGCAGATTCTAAATCTCCTAACCTTGTAAATGACCAAATGAATCTATCCAGAGCCATGATAGTCATGCTATAGTTTTTAATATACTCCTGCCAAATGAGATGGGTTGCAGGCAAGTTTTTCTGCAAAACTGCAAGCTGACAAACAGGGTAAGTTAAGTGATATTTGTCATAAGAATAACAGAGAGAGAATGCATTCAAACACATCAAAACAGGTTTCATAAAATAGCTAGAGTAAATTAACACATATTGTGCTGTCACTTAAGTCCAGAGCATTTATGATGTCATAAAAGTTAGCAATAGATAGGCCCACTTTCTTGAAGTTTTGCATAGAAACTAGATCAGAATTAGAGAGAAAAGCTTCTATTAACAGAAAAGTGTACAAATGATTCCCAGGACTTTTGAGAGGCCTGAACTCTCCCACAACAATCTGAATTCCCTCTCAAATCACAAGATAGAATCTCCCTCTCAACCCCTTTTCTTGTTTAGGCAACATGCCTTGTTTGTCTAACTAACTCAGCCCCTAACTAACTAAGTAACTAACTCTCTAATTATTCAACTAACTATGGGGGTTACATATTAATACTCTACCCCCTAAAGATTCACCTTGTCCCCAAGGTGAATAACAGTGGTTGCTGCAAACAAGGTTTCATCGGGATTCCAACTGGTTGAAGAACAATGATGAAGACAACCTCACCTGCAGCTCAAAATAGCCTTCAATCCACCTGGGTCAAACACAAACATGTGAATGCCCCCATGCTCCTCTAATGTGCTGTTTTATGTGGCATTTTTGTCCATGAAACAGCATCGAAGCTGTTTTCTAATGTCCTCTAATGTGCTGTTTTCTGTAGTTATAATGAGAAAATCCCATGGCTCCCTTGCAAACTGCACTGTTGCTCATGGTTGCAGCTGAGGATTATCAAGATCTTCCAACTTGTTGTACCTCTGTGGTGGGTTGATGGTACTACCTAAACCCCAAACCTCCATTGTTATCACTGGTTCAGTCATTGGCTCCCTCCTTTCCTTCTGTTAAACACAGGGTGGAGGAAAGGAAGGAGAGGGCGGGATACTCAGAGTCCGAGAGGGAACAGGAGAGAGAGGAGGAGGGTGGAGGAAACTATTGAAAAGGACTAGCCAATTTCTACAAACTAAAAACTAGAATGAAGAAACTTTTTTTCGTTTTGTTTCCAAAGTGAGTTAAAATAAGTTAAAATTGGTTAAAAAAACTATTTTGAACCCCCTTTTATCCAAACAGGTTTTGTTTTCAAATTTGAGTTTGAAAACCAAAAATAAATTTAGTGAATTGTAAAGCAAGGTTCATATGTTAAATCGGTTTCAGCAATAACTAATAATAAATGACAAATATATTATCAAAGTGGAAAGGTTGATGATAGGAAGTCTGACCATATATTAATACCCTGGACAAAAGAAAAGAGTAATTGGATTGATAAGTAAGATGTTTTTTTTTACAAAATAATGCAAAACATAAATAATACCCGTAACACTTAGTAACACCATTCAAAAATGGAAGAATGATAAAAATAGGAAGAGAGAAACCAATTTTCTAAAGCCAAGTGGATTCAGACAACATATCCTTCAAAAATTTTAACACATCAAAACATCAGTGTCACCCATGACCATGAATCAATACTCAATCCCAAATTCATATTCAGTTTTATGCTGTTTTGCTATCAAGTTAGAATTATCTTATTTTCCCTGTCTATATTCTTTTCTCTCCCTACTATGTCTCGGAAGGGAAGCAGAATAATACCGTCTATGTGTAAAAAGAATACATTTGTATCTCTCGATGGAGAAGCGCTTTCACTTCCACTGAAAAAGAACAAAACCATGAAAATAATTAAGAATGACGATTGCAAGCAAGTCTGCGTGAACTTCCTGCTCTTCAAATTTTCTATTTTAACCCAAAAAGACCATAAAATAAAAAAAAAATTAACACGTGTCAACAAATAAAGTGAGGCTAAAAATGTAATTTCTCTAGACTAAAAAGATCATAAAACAAAAAAAATTGACACTTGTCAACAAATAAAGTGAGGTTAAAAATGTAATTTTCCTAAATTACTCCTTTATATTAGATATATTAGATAAGTGGTTTGACATTTGTATCCTTTGATTAAAGTATTAAATGTATGATGTTCAATCCCTGATTTAGGAATGGAATTGCGATGCCTAAATGGGTTTGACTCTAGGAGGATTAGTTGGTACATACTGAATATTTGAATTACTAATTTAATATTATACCCTGATAAGCCAACGGTAGCAGTGTCGTCATGCCAACATCCAATCTTTGTTTCTCTTGTTCCTCTCTCGTCCTTCTTTCTCCTGTTCCTCCAACTTTTGGATTGAGGGGTCACGGTGGAGTTGTCCACGATGTAAACGGTGATGGTGGTTTTGTTGTTGATTTCGAGAGACAGGTAAGGTAATGATTGAAGGTGGAATTAGGAAAATATAAAAAAGTTAACTTATCATGTTTTTATTGTTTAATGAAAACTTAATGTCGAAAGTAATGTTAAGACATAATTAAGACAAATCTTAAGAGAACAATTGCAATTTACTAAAAGAAAATAAACTTACATTCCTATAAATAATTTCGTTAATACCATCATATTAAATCTTTAGTGTTATAGTTGATGTATTCTTTGGTTCAAAACATATATTCGATTAAATTTAATAATTTATTTTTAGAAGAACATTAAATATAATAACTGTCAATGTAATAAATTAAAATAATTAAATTTTAATAATAATTTTATTAATATAAATTTTTACAATTTCAATTAACATAAGAGTATGTTTGAATGGAGAAATTTAATAGGGTAATTAAATTTTTTAAAGAATTTTAATTACTTTTCAATTAAATAAGATGTTTGGATAAAAATTTGAAAAAAAATTAAAATTTGAGTATTTTGATAAGGGATTTTAGTTAACTTAAATATTAGCATTTCAAATTCTTTCATTTTAGGAAAGAATTTGAAATTCTTTTGTGCTGTAGGATACCACACTTTCTCTGCCTCCTTCATTCTCTCACTATTCTGTCTCTTGCACCAGCTTCTCTCACCATTCTCGTTCTGATCTTCTTCCTCTGCTTCTGCAAGAAGCGGAACCTGGCGGCGAAACAGAGCTCAGGGAGCATCCCTCTGGTGTCCAAGGAGATCACCATGGTCAAGGCCTCAGATCCGAAGAAGATGGAGGAGGCGGAGGTCAAGGTTGAAATTGGTGGGACCCAGCACCACCGAAGCAACGAACTAGTGTCGGTGGAGGATCTCGATATAGGGTGGGGCTGCTGGTACACCATTTGGGATGTGGAACTCGCCACGCGCGAGTTTGTGGAAGGGAATGTTATTGGGGAAGGAGGCTATGCCGTTGTGTATAGAGGTGTTTTGCACGATGCTTCTGTCGTGAATATTCTCAACAACAAGTATGCCACTTTCTCTAATTCTCCAACATCTTTTTTTTCTTCAATTTTTTACTCTGCTAGGATTCCTCCAACAATTTTCGACCACCTGCAAATATATTCATTTAGCATAAACATCTAATTTCATCCCTCAATAGGAAATAATCTTTTATTTTTTATTCTCAATTATTAGAAATCAATAATCAATATACCATTTTATTTTAACTTCTAACTGCTGTTATAGTTTTTTTTTTAAACACAAAAATGAAGAAATTCAATTTCTTTATCTAAACACAAAATTTTAAAAATAAAGAAATTTAATTTTTTATCCAAACATAAAATTTTAGAAATGAAAGAATTTAAATTGAAGCATTTAAAATTCTCAAAATTTAAAATTCTTTAAAATTTTAAATTTTCTCATCCAAACATACTCTAACTGTTAGAAATATAAATATAAGAACAATTTGTCATTCTTATGGAATGAGCAACATGATTTAGATTAGATAAGACAAATGAAATTAAATCAAGTAAGAGATAAAAAAAATAATAAAAAAGTTAAAAAAGAGATAAGAATAATTTATCTTCAAGAACTAAGGTATAAAAAAATTAGTATAAAGTTTTAAAAAAATCTCATCTTTAAGAAATTGAATAAAAAATATCTCATCTTTTACTTAGTACGTACGGTAGTATTTATCAAAATGTAGTTTATTTAGAACAATATACTGCTAATACATGAAATTATTGTGAAATTTAAATGGTGCTTGAATTGGATTTCAATCTTCAACCAGAGAAAGAAGAAAAAAATCATATTATCTAATTTTTAAGAAAGTAAAAAATACTAATATTAAAAATATGATTACCATAATAACGCAATAAACGACGTTTACCAGGTCGGGGCCCACACTAAACGCTATACAGTGAAGGCTCGAGTTCCAGCTAGGCTATAAATAACGAGAAACCAGGCACACACCTGATACCTCAAAAAACAAAAATCATTTACTCACTCGAGAAAGCGAAAAGCACAGAATCAAAAGAAGAGTTCTTTTTTGAGGGAGAAGAGTTCTTTTTTGAGAGAGATTGAGATGGCTTCGACGAAGAAGATCACACTGAAGAGTTCGGACGGCGAGACCTTCGAGGTGGAGGAGGCGGTGGCGGTGGCGGTGGAGTCCCAGACGATCAAGCTCATGATCGAGGACAACTGCGCCGACAGCGGAATTCCTCTCCCCAATGTTACCAGCAAGATTCTGGCCAAGGTTATCGACTATTGCAAGAAGCACGTTGAGGCCAATTGCGCTGATGAGAAGCCCAGTGAGGATGAACTCAAGGCTTGGGACGCTGATTTCGTCAAGGTTGATCAGGCCACCCTCTTTGATCTCATTCTGGTGAGGGTTTCTCTTCTTTATTTCTTTTTCTTTTTTTTTTTTGGCTTCTTTTGATGGTTAGGGATTAGGGTTTTTGCGATTGGGGGTTTCGGTGTTTGTTAGGGTTTATGTGTTGTTGTGGCCTGAAGGTTTGGTTTGTATTCGATTATTGTTATGTAATGTTTCATTTCTTGAAACTTGGGATTTTCTTTTGATGTTGTTTGTTTAATACGTTGGTGTTGGGTAACGAGAGTGGAGTAGGAACCAGATTTTTACACTGTGCTTGTGGAACCGCAAGAATCATTTGGGATAAATGAGGCCCCAGTGTGACTTTAGAGGCTAGGAACTTGTGTAGGGTTCGTTGAAATTTGTATTGTTGTACTGATGTATTTGTGTGACATGGATTGTAAAATTGATTCTAAAATTGAGTTTTTTGGTTCTTTTGGTACACAAGGCAAGGTTCTTTTGGCATACAACACAATCTTCTAAATTAAACAAAGAATTATTTCTTTATGAATTTCAGGATATATGCATTTATCTTGCTTTGGCAAATTTGCATCAGAGAAGAGTATTTTTTTTTCTTCTTTACTTTATCCATGATTGATTGTAGCATGTTTTATGTTGGTTCGGGAAAATTGTGGCTACATAATTTCTCATGATGATTGCTTTGGTCTATGGCTGTCTCTGCACATTAGATTTTACTTGGATTGTCTCTAATGAAAATCACTACCATGGTAAATTGCTGTAGATGGCCTGTGTGTTCAATATTTGTATGTTTTAATATCAGGTTTACTCTTTATTATGTCAATTAACTCTGGCATTCCTTTGTTTTATGAAAAAAACACTTAGGTAATTGTGTTGCGATGACAACACACAGAACAGAAGCACTTACAGTATGCTTGGTTTCCCATTTCGAACGTGATTTTTAGAAACTAATATTTATAACTTCCATGTCTCAAATGTGATTTATCCATCCTCAACGAGTTTTCAAACATGCTATTACATTCACAAATGTGATGGAGGCCAACACCACAAAGCAACAAAGAACCGTAACTGTAAGCCATAAAACCAACAACAGAGAGAGAGAGAGAAAGAAACAGTTTCTCAGGGCACGTTTCTGGTTTTTTTCTTTCTTACTACACAACAACAAAAGGTCCTCCACGGAAAGCAATACCTGCAATTACTTGAACTCTATGTTCCTTTTTTTCCCTTCTGATTTTGACGTAGTTGTGTAGCGTGTGTCTTTTTTTCTTCCTTCTTTTAATGATTTTTTCTCTTTTTGTTTAAAGCATAAGCCTTGCATTTCGTTATGCATTGTGAGCGTGAAGCCTTGAATATTCTAACAGGTTTCTTAACTGACAACACCCAAGATACTGTTTTTCATTTTCCTAAGCAAGACAAAAAAAATAGTGATTAATCTGAACAGGTTTTTTTGTGAAATGGGTGAAAATTGCGGTTTATAGAAGTGAATGAATAAGAGATTAAGAGTCATTCACACTCTCAAATTTTTTTGGCAACAGTATTTTGCATTTCTTTTTTTTCAGCTGCTTGACTTGCAATTTTTTTTGTGTTGCACTGCAGCGCCAATATCTTGAAAGGCAGTGTTGTTTCTGAGTAAAGAGAACGCCATGCAGGGGAAGATTTCAAAGGCTTGAGATGCCAATGTTATTTGCATAATCAAAGGTAAAAAATGAACTCTGGCATCTACTTTTTATTGTAACTTTGATGGACATTTGTGTTCATAAATTTGGTCTGAATACTGTTAACAATCACTTGCTTATTTGAAAGATTCAGGAGAGACTTGAAGTTATTGAAAAGGATCGATGTGAGTATACATTAGAAGATGAAGAGCAAAAGGTGCAGAGTGTTAAGCTGATGCTGTGGTGCTGAAGAAAACTCTTTCCTGTTCTTACCCCAACTTTTCTTTCACCGAAGCACTTAAAAAAGAAAATGAAAAACTTCAAGTAGAGCTACAACATTCACAAGCAAATATGGATTTACATCAGTATGAATTCATTCAACATTTGCTAGATGTCACAGAAGTTGCAGCTCTTTATGATTCTAAAAAAAAAATCACAAGACAGTAGAGTATAGTGACCACAGTGATTCTGATGCCAATGGTGACAAAGCTCATTCTTCCGATGAAAAAATCCACAAAAAGAATGACACTCATTCCGCATCTGGGTAATCTTATCTCACTTGTCCAGATTTCATGTGTTTTGGGTGATCTCAGGAAAACTACTTGACCAACATTATAATTTATAGTAGTTAAATGAATTTTGAGCATTACATATCTGACCTCTAAGAATGACACTCATTCTGCATCAAGGTAATCTTATCACACTTGACCAGATTTCATATGTTTTTCCTTAGCTATTACTGTTTTTACCTTAAATATTACTTATATTGAATTGAGTCTGATGCTTCATTTGCCTGGTTTCAACCAGATCATCAGTTTCAGAAAAGGATCTGCTATCAACTGGAGGTTCATATCACCGGGAAGATTGGCATACTGATTTACTTGCTTGTTGTTCTGAACCTTGTCTTTGTATGTTCTCTTGTTCTGTTAATTTCATTTTCTTTATTACAAGTATATTGTGGTTCACTGTGTCTGTCGCCTTATTAATTAGAATGGCATCCACTTACTTTTCAGTTAAGTTAGCAGTACTGTTTCAAAACCCTTTGCATGAATGGTGCAGCAAAACAGCCTAAACCCTTATTCACATATCTGTTAATTTGTACCAGTAGGAAGATTGGTAGTTGGTCTTTTTTTTTTTTTTCTGTGTATTCTCCACCTATTATTGTGTGGTTCTTCTTTGTCTTCATACATATTCTTATACTCAAGATGCCTCTGCTGAGGTGCATGAGAATTTGAAGTTTAGGAAATAGGAATGAGGTGGCTTACGTGATGTGCCTGAAATATTTGTGTTGGTGGACACATGTTTCACTATGAAGATTGAGTGAGGATAGAAGTTAGTAAGGGTAATTGTTGGATCTGAATTTCTTTTCGCATTTTCCTTGAGTTAAGTTGTAGTAATTGTATAGGTGTAGTTTCAATGAGCATAATAACCCCTTGTTCTTCAAAGAAGTTATTGAGGGTGGACCAGCGGTGCCGCCATTGATGCGTAGCCGCGAATGAATCTGTGGTAAAATCCCGTAAGTCCCAAGAAACTGCGCTCAACCCTGGTTGTTGGTGGAGTTGGCCACTGTTGTATGGCATCAATTTTTGAAGTTAGAGGTTCCACTCCCTTGTGTGATACGAGATGACCAAGATACTTAACCTGACTTTGAGCAAAGAAACATTTGGTCATTTTCAAAAAAAATTGATTGGTAGACAACACTTGAAAGGTTAGTTCCAAATGAAGGTGATCTGTGAATGAGGCACTGTAAATCAGTATGTCATCAAAGAAAAAGATGACAAATTGATGTAGATAAGGCTGAAAAATTTTGTTCATTGTAGCTTGGAAGGAGGATGGCGTGTTGCACAACCCAAATGGCATTACTCTGAATTTGTAATGACCATGGTGAGTGTGAAAAGCTGTTTTGGGCATATCAGTCGAATGCATGCGTATCTGGTGGTAGCCTTGCAGAAGGTCAAGTTTTAAAAAACATGTTGCACCTCCTAGCTCATCAAGGAGCTCATCTATCGTAGGGATGGGAAAGGGGCTAGTGCTTGGTTGGATTAAGCCCTTTTGCAACATCATTTCTACTTGAAGCTCAATTTCACACTTCTGAAAGTGTAGATAACGGTACGGGTGGACATTGACGGGGGTGGATTGAGGGAGCAGGTGGATATGGTGGTCTGTGGTTCGCTCAGGTGGCAAGGTGTCATGTGGGTTGAACAAGAAATGGAACTTAGAGAGGAGGTCGAGGATGGTGGAAGGAAGGTTCTGAGTGGTTTCTATTTCCTCAGGGATGATGGATATATGGCAATATAGGCTAGTCCTTTGTGTACGAGATAGGCGGCAAAATTTAGGAGTCAACAGGTTGAAGGTGGATGCATCGTCGTCGACAAGTTCAACCAGACGCCCATCATGAAAGAATTGCATGCGTAAGGTGTTATAGTTCATGAGGACGGGACCCAAGGATTTGAGCCACTGAACACCTAAATCCACGTTGGCGTGGATAATACGTGGAGGTCAACCAGCAATTGGGCAGATTGAATGTGAGGGGGATGGTTTTGCAAACATGTGTGCACTGAAGATGCTGGTCATTTCCCACCATGACGTGTAGCGGGGAGGTCTCACAACAAGGCAATTGTAGTTGAGTCACCTACATGAAATTGTGGGTGCTGTCACCGTCCACCAGCACCACGACACGACGGTCGGAGATCGTACCCATTAAACGCAGTGTCTCTCGAGCTAAAATACCTGCCAATGAGTTCAGGCTAATTTGGGCTGGGCTCAAGTCATATCTGATTTATCGGGTGGGTCGGGTAATGGGTCAGGTAGCGGGTCAGGTAGCGCTATATCAGGCAAAGAGGGGTCTTCATCTTCTGCAATTAGAAGAAAAATCCTAGAGCCACAACGATGACCTTTATGGAATTTCTCATCGCAATTGAAGCAAAGATCATGTTCCCGTCGGAGAGTGATCTCTTCCGGAGAAAGGCGCTTCATTGTCGGAGGAGCAGGGCGACCAGGAGGGGGCAATAATGGAGGAAGGGATGGGGTTGTGAAGGGGGTACAGGTGGAATTGGGGGTGGTGGAGGCTGAGGAAGATGGGTTTGGGGTGTCTTACAAGAAAGGAAAGGTTACGTGAAAATGTGCTACGAACGTCTCTATACTACTATTGATCAGAATTCCTTCACAAGAGTGCAGAATGGGAAAGCGAGACTGAAGTTGATAAAGAACGGATGGGAAAGAAAGGAAATATTACGAGAAAATTTGGAAATGTGCTACAAACGCTACTCTACTCTGTATTATTGATCGGACCTCTTTCAGCAGAGTGCAAAGTGCAGAGTGGGAAAACAAGAGTGAAGGAGGATGGGGAGAAAGGAAAGGTTACTTGAAATTCTGGATGTGCGTGCGTTCGTTCGTTCGTAGCACATTTGCACATATTTTCACATAACCTTTTCTTTCTTCTCCATCCGTGCTAAGGAGGTGAAGAAAATGATGATGTTCCGATCAATACTATGTCTGTTTCTTCTCTCTCGCTCTCTTACTTTTCCTTCTGTTTCACCAGGTAATCTTCTTAACTTCTGTTTAAAAATATGAATGGTAGTGTAAATTATTGGTTTATATATATATTTGTTGCACGACCCCTGTGCCCAACTCCCTTTTTCCTTGGCTGATGGAATTCAATGTGAAATGCACATTTTGTCGATAACATTTTCATTCCATCCATAAAGGTAAAGTTATAAGTATACTTGAGCTGAAAATAGGATAGTTGACAACATGACATGATTCATCATTAATTTCAATGGGATTAGGTTGATGCAAAGACAGTAACAGATAGTGATTTTTTAACCGTGTATGTTTACGTAGTAAACCCAAGAGAATCAGCCTAGCCCCTCGTTGAAGATTAGATGTGCGTAAACAAAGAAACTTTATAGAAGCTGATGCATTGCACAGACAGATTATCGAGTCAGGATATCGATTAGTCTTGTTTTTCTTTTTATTATATCTATATTTTTTTAACCAGGAAATATAGGATTCGATTAAGATAATGTTCAAACAAGAACTAGTGTTATAGTGTTAAGTTGTTGTGAAAGTTGTTAATGAACTCTAGAAACAAAATAGGAGAATTGATGTATCAGGTACAATGTCATATGGTTAGGAAGTTAAGACGGAACTTACAAAGATTGTTCAAGACAGATATTTGAGAATTCGTGTTCATAAGAAAGATGACTATGATCGCTTTATAGATGATGTATATTGTCATGTCATTTTTGTATAGGTATTCATTGATTTCAAGTATATATTTTGTCATTTCAAGTATATATATTAATGTATACACAAAGAGAATAACAAAATGTATACTTGAAATGGATGAATACTTATACAAAAATGACATGACAATATACATCACCTACAAAGTGATCATAGTTATCTTTCTCGTAAATACGGATCCACAAATATATATCTTGAACAATCTTTGTAAGTTTCGTCTTAGCTTCTTAGCCATATGGCAGTGCACCTTGTGCATCAATTTCCCTTATGCATTAATTTTTCTATTTTGTTTCTAGAGTTCATTAACAGTTTCCATAACAAATTGACACTCTAACACTAGTTCTCGTTAGAGCATTATCTTAATTGAATCATATATTTCCTGATTATGATTTCCTGATTTTTAATAAGAATTGTCTTAAATAAGCAAACAATTAAAAGAGAAATACCAAGAATCGATAATATGTCTGTGCAATGCATTAGCTTCTATAAAGTTCCTTTGTTTAGGCGCATCTAATCTTCGACGACAGGCTGCAAGTACATGGACTGGGATCAAGGCTGATTTTCTTGGGTCTACTATGCTAACATATACGGTTAAAGAATCATTATCTGTGACTGCCTTTGCATTAACCTAGTCCCATTGAGATTAATGATGAATCATGTCATGTTAATTATCACATTTTCAGTTCAAGTATACTTATAACTTTATTTTTATGGATGGAATGAAAATATTATCGAAAAGTGTGTATTTCATATTGAACTCCACCAGCCAAGAAAAAAGGGAATGAGTAATTGCATGAACAAGGGTGTGTAGTAGAGAAATATCATAGAAAGTCAACTATCTCTATAAATTAAGCAACACAAATTTCATTCACAATGGGTATATTTTTGTTATTAGGTGACTTAAGTAACATGCTCATCGTGAATGAGATTTGTGTTGCTTAATTTATAAGAATAGTTAATTTTCTATGAAATTCTTCCACTACACCCCCCTTTTTTCTTGACTGATTGAGTTCAATGTGAAATGCACCTTTGCGGGTAACATTTTCATTCTCTATAAAAATAAAGTCATAGGTATATTTGAGCTGAAAATAGGATAGTTGACAACATGACATGGTTCATCATTAATCTCAATGGGATTAGGTTGATGCAAAGGTAGTCACAGATGATAAATCTTTAATCGTGTATGTTAGCGTAGTAAATCCAAGAAAATCAGTCTTGGTCTCAGTCCATGTGCTTGCAGCCCATCGTCGAAGATTAGATGCGCGTAAATAAATGAACTTTACAGAAGCTTATACATTGCACAGACAGATTATCGAGTCAGGATATCGGTTAGTCTGTAATTTTTCAATTCATCATATCTATGCTTTTAATCATCGATATTTTATTTCTGATTGTTTGTTTATTTAAGGTGATTCCTATTAAAAGTTAATTTTTTAAGGTAATGCTCAAACAAGAACTAGTATTAGAATGTTAAGTTATTGTGAAAACTGTTAATGAACTTTAGAAACAAAACTGGAGAATTGATACACCAGGTGCAATGTCATATGGTTAGGAAGCTAAGACGGAACTTACAAAGATTGTTCAGGTAGACATTTGAGAATAAATGTCTGTCTTGAACAATCTTTTTAAGTTTCGTCTTAACTTTCTAGTTTATGACATTGTATCTTGTGCATCAATTTTTCATGTTTTATTTTTAGTTCATTAACAGCTTCCACAGCAACTTAACACTCTAGCATTAGTTCTTGTTAGAGTATTACTTTAATCAAATCCTATATTTCTTGGCTAGGATTTTCTACAATATGCGGATGATACCATTTTTGTGGGAGAAGCTACTTGGGATAATGTAATTGCTATGAAGACAATGCTTAGAGGATTTGAATTGGCATCAGGGCTGAAGATTAACTTCTCCAAAAGCAGTGTTGGTATTTTCAGGGCTCAATCCAATTGGGTTCAAGAGGCTGCTCGGTTCCTTAATTGCAGAACCATGGAGACCCCTTTTTTGTACCTGGGGATCCCTTTAGGGGCTAAGCATTCTAGTTGGATGGTGTGGGAACCTCTCATTAAAAAATTTGAATCAAAGCTGTCTAAGTGGAATCAGAGATTTCTATCTATGGCTGGGAAGGTCTCTTCGATTAATTCTGTCCTCACTGCTCTTCCTATATATCTCCTGTCTTTTTTCAAAATTCCCCATAAGGTGGCCCGAAGAGTGATTTCCTTGCAAAGGAACTTTCTATGGGGGGGAGATTCTGATCATAAGAAAATAGCGTGGGTAAATTGGAACAAGATATGTCTCCCCAAGGAGTTTGGAGGCCTTGGAATCAAGGATATTAAGAAATTCAATGCAGCCTTGTTGGGAAGATGGATTTGGGACCTATCTTCTAACCAAGATCAGCTTTGGGTTCGAACCTTATCATCCAAATACGGGGGCTGGACAGATCTAATCAATGGCAGAGATAGGCCTTGGCATTCTCAATGGTGGAAGGACCTCAGAAAGCTAGTTAAGCAGCCTGAATTTAGCCCTATTATCCAGCACATGGAGTGGAAGGGTAGGGGATGGGAGTTTAATTAATTTCTGGAAGGACAAATGGTTGGGGACTGGTTCTAACTTGGATCAGCAGTTTAATCAGATGTTCCTCATCAGCAGACAGCAGAATAGTAAGATTTGCGATATGGGTAGCTTATCCAATGGTACATGGCGTTGGGATTTAAAATGGAGAAGAAACCTCTTTGATCATGAACATGCAGAAGCTGTGACTTTCATGGAGCTGATCAGTAATGTCCAGATCCAACCTCAGGTGAAGGATTCCTTGCGTTGGTCAGCAGATTCTTCGGGCATTTACTCTTCTAAGTCAGCCTACAGACTGCTAATTGCTGCTAACAGAGATATTCCTCAGCCAAATATCTACAATTCGTTTTGGAGACTTAACATCCCCCCAAGAGCTGCAGTTTTCGCTTGGAGAATTTTAAAAAACAGGTTACCCACTAGATACAATCTTTTAAAAAGAAACGTATCCACCCCAGATCAAACATGCCCTTTATGTAGCTCTCATCAAGAGGAGGTTGGTCACCTGTTTTTCCATTGTAAAGTCACTACTGTATTATGGTGGGAGTCTATGAGGTGGATTAAGATGGATGGTCCCTTAGCAGCATCCCCAGCAGATCATTTCATTCAATTCTGTGAAGGCTTTGGAACTGCCACTAACCAAACTCGCCGGCGTTGTTGGTGGATTGCTTTAACATCCACAATATGGCAGCATAGGAATTCTTTGGTCTTCCAAGGCAAGAGTTTCGATCCTCCAAAAGTGATGGAAGATTCCCTATTCCTGTTATGGTCTTGGCTAAAAACCAGAGACAGGCACTTTAGTGACTCCTTTAATTACTGGTCGTCCAATATAGTGCGTTACTTTGGTTAACTGAATTTCTTCAGTTATGTATGGGAAGGGTGTATCTGAGTTTCTCAGTTTTATTTTGATGGGCTTTTATTTTCTTATGCTCTCAGATGTATCTTTCACCAGCAGTACCTCTGGTGCTGCTGTGTTTCTTTGATTTTATATATATATAATATTTTGTGGCCCTTCAAAAAAAAAAAACAATTAGAAGGAAAATATCGAGGGTTAAAAGCATAGATATAATGAATTGGGAAACTACAGACTAACCGATGTCCTGAATCGATAATCTGTCTGTGCAATGCATCAGCTTCTATAAAATTTCTTTGTTTACGCGCATCTAATCTTTGAGCAAATACATGGACTAGGATCAAGGCTGATTCTCTTGGGTCTACTATGCTAACATATACAGTTAAAGAGTCACCATCTTCGACTGTCTTTGCATCAACCTTATCCCATTGAGATGAATCATGTCATGTTGTCAACTATTGTATTTTCAATTAAGTATACTTTATGACTTTATTTTTGTGCATTTCACGTTGAACTCCATCAACCAAAGAAAAAAGGGGGTTGGGCAGTTCCATGAACAGGGGTGTGTAGTGGAGGAATTTCATAGAAATTCAACCATCCCTATAAATTAAGTAACACAAATCCCATCCATAATGAACTTTGTTTTTGTTATTAGGTAACATGCTCATCGTGGATGAAATTTGTGTTGCTTAATCTATAGGAATGGTTGGCTTTCTATGATATTTCTCCACTACACACACCTGTGTCCAACCCCCTTTTTTCTTGGATGATGGGATTCAATGTGAAATGTACATTTTGTCGATAATATTTTCATTTCATTCATAGAAATAAAGTCATAAGTATACTTGAACTGAAAATGTGATGATTGACAACATGATGTGATTAATCATTAATCTCAATGGGACTAGGTTGCTGCAAGGATAGTCGTAGATGGTGACTCTTTAATCGTATATGTTAGCATAGTAAACCCAAGAGAATCAGCATTGGTCTTAATCTATGTGCTTGCAGCCCATCGTCGAAGATTAGCTGCGCGTAAATAAAGAAATTTTATAGAAACTGATGCATTACACAGACAGATTATCGATTTAGGATATCGGTAATATATAGTTTTTCAAACTCATTATATTTATGTTTCTAACCCTTGGTATTTTCCTTCTAATTGTTTACTTATTTAAGTCGATTCCTATTAAAAACCAAGAAATCCTAACTAGAAAATACATGATTCGATTAAGATAATGTTCAAACAAGAACTAGTGTTTGAGTCTTAAGTTGTTGTGAAAGCTGTTAATGAACTCTAGAAATTAGAAACAAAACAGGAGAATTGATGCACAAGATGCAACGTCATATGGCTAGAAAGCTAAGATGAAACTTACAAAGATTGTTCAAGACAGACATTTGTGAATTCGTGTTTATGAGAAAGATGACTATGATCGCTTTGTAGATATTGTATATTATCATGTCATTTTTGTACAGGTATTCATTCATTTAAAATAAGAATAATAAAATGTATATTTAAAATGAATGTATACATGTAAAAAAATGACATGATAATATACATCACCTACAAAGCGATCATATTCATATTTCTCATAAACACGGATCCACAAATGTCTGTCTTGAACAATTTTTGTAAATTCCGTCTTAGCTTCCTAGCCATATGGCATTGCACCTGATGCATCAATCCCCCTGTTTTGTTTCTAGAGTTTATTAACAGTTTTCACAACAATTTAATATTCTACCATTAGTTTTTGTTTGAGCAGCATTATCTTAATCAAATCCTCTATTTTCTTTCTTGATTTTTAATAGGAATTAGCTTAAATAAGCAAACAAGTAGGAAGGAAATACCAAGGGTTAGAAGCATAGATATAATGAATTGAAAAACTACATATTAACCGATATATCCTACATCGATTATCTGTCTTTGCAATGCATCAGCTTCTATAAAGTTTTGTTTACGAGCATCTAATCTTTGATGATGGGCTGCAAACACATGGACTGAGACCAAGGCTAAGGCTGATTCTCTTGGGTCTACTACGCTAACATATAGAGTCACCATATGCGACTGATTTTGCATCAATCTAATCCTATTGAAATTAATGATGAATCATGTCATATTATCAACTATCACATCTTCATCTTAAGTATACTTATGACTTTATTTTTATGGATGAAATAGAAATGTTACCGGTAAAGTATGCTTTTCACATTGAATTCTATCAGTCAAGGAAAAAAGGGGATTGGACAGTTCCATGAACAAGGGTGTGTAGTGGAGGAATATCATAGAAAGTCAATCATTTCTATAAATTAAGCAACAAAAATTCTATCCATAATGAGTTTTGTTTTTGTTATTAGGTGACTTAGGTAACATGCTTATTGTGGATAGAATTTGTATTGTTTAATTTATAGGAATGGTTAGTTTTTTATGATATTGTTTCACTACACACCCCTGTGTCAAACTCCTTTTTTCCTTGGCAGACGGCGGCGCGGACGTGAATCTGGCTCTAATATCAAGTTGAAGCTTTTGATACTTTAGTGAGTAAAAGTTGTCTCACTTTGAGCTTAAACTTTATTGCTTTTTGAATGATATATATATATATATATATATATATAAGAAGAGAGAGATAGCTCACATACAAAATAACCTAACCCTGGTGTCTCTCCATATAGAAGCAAGATATAAGAAAATAAAGAAATATTTAACAGATTGTGATAGTGCAATTTCACAAGCACAAGTTTAAATTGAAATTCCTCATCACTTAATCCAATGCTGTCACCAAATTTCACTTTCAAGGAGACTATAACCACACCAAATGGAAGGAATCTTGAGGTGATATATGGGGACAAACAAACAAAGCAAAAACAAGAAATATGTGGATATATATAAACCAATAATTCACTACCATTCATATTTTTAAATGGAAATTAAGAAGATTATCTGGTGAAGCAGGAGGGGAAGAGTAGGAGAACTAGAGAGGATTGAAGTAAGAGATTAAAATGAAAGAATAGGCTAATTGAGATAAGTGTTTTTCATTCCTCATTTAATCCAATTATTTACATATTTATAGAAGATTCTTCTAACAGAATGCAATCTGTTATAACAGAATTTGATTACAACTTAGAAGAATTAACTACTTTGTGGAATTAGCTTACAGCTGTTGCAGCTTGGAAAATCAGACTTCTGCTCCTCACACATAGTCTTGAAGGTAATTGGGCTTTACTGAATGTCTCTTTGGTTTGCTATTGTTGTGGCTTGTTTCTATTATAAGGCCCGTGGTGTCCTTTGTGTTGTTACTGTTATCAGCTTCATATCGCATATGGTTGTTCAGTTGTCACTTCTCTAAGTTCATCTCTTGTTATGTAACTATCCCAAATGGAAACCGAATTTCAGTTAAGCAAGGATGGAATAAGATTTATAACTTAAAAATAAATGAAAATCTAGTTTTATATGCATGGAGTTTACCAAATTCGGCTTTTTTTCAAGTTTTGTATAACTTGCCAACAAGTGATTCTGATTTTATGTTGCTAAACTCATTACTTGACCTATCTGTATGTTGTCATCCTTGTCCAAGTGTTGAAAAGCCTTAAACAAGGATGAAAAGGATGACAACGGGTCAGTTTTCAGTTCATTTATTTGACAAGGATGACAACGGGTCAGTCTTCAGTTTATTTATTTGATCATCCTTATATATACTGTAAACAAGGATGACAACGGGTCAGTCTTCAGTTCATTTATTTGACAAGGATGACAACGGGTCAGTCTTCAGTTCATTTATTTGATCCTCCTTATATATATTGCTTAATCATAGTACATACAGATAGGTTAAGTAATGAGTTTAGCAACATAAAATCAGAATCACTTGTTGACAAGTTATACAGAACTTGAAAAGAAGCCGAATTTGGTAAGCTTCATGCATATAAAACTAGATTTTCATTTGTTTTTAAGTTGTAAATCTTATTCCATCCTTGCTTAACTTACATTTTGTTTCCATTTGGGATAGTTACATAACAAGAGATGAACTTAGAGAAGTGACAACTGAACATCAGATGGGAGATGAAGCTGCTATAGATGAAGTTGAACATATGTCTCAGGCCCTTTGTTTCTTCCTTTGAAAGATTTTCTGCTACTACCCTCCATGTTAACAAAATAGACAATCTATTAGTCTGGTATATATTATTCTCTACCTCCTTATATGTGTCTTACCAAGCAAGTGTAACACGATTTTTATTCCAAAATTTTCACTTAACTTTCCACCTACTCAACCAAAACTAAGACTAGTTGACATTTTGCGTGAAATTTGAATACATATCAGATTCAATTTTTATGCACAGATAAAATTTTGACAGACCTTCAAAGCAAGCTTCTTCATCTGGTTCATTGCTCTAAACCATTTCATCCTAATTAAAACAGCACTGTCTGGATGCTTGTCTGATGCTTCACCACCTTCCTTCAACCAAGGGTGTTCGAAAAATATGGAATGGGGTGATGACAGCATCAATCAGTAGTTAAACTATCAGAATGCAAATGGGTGAAAATAGTTACCAAGGGCATCAGCAGTTGTAATGCATTCCTTAGGGTCACAAGTCAGCATTTTTCTAACCAAATCTTTTGCAGATTCTGAAATAGAGGGCCATGGCTCGTTGTCCATATCTAACATTCCTTCCAAAATAGCATCAAACATGCCTTTTTCGGTTTCTGAAGTTGACCAATTCATTGATATATAAGGTCATTAATCAACAAAAATAAAGCAAAAACAAGATCCAGAGTTTGACTGTTCGGTCATAACACGATTTCACGAGCACGTCACAAGATCCAGAGCTCGATCTAACTATAACCACCTGCGTATGTTCATATAACCTCCAACACTTGACTTAGGAGAGACAAGTTACACTTCACACTAAATGCTTTTGGGTTAGGTTTCCTGTTCTCCACACACGATCTAGCTACAAGAACACTAATATATTTTTGCCAATGATGTAGAAAATGTGTCTAAAAAAGTGTTCGGACTATCATGTGTTTGACATTTCTCATTTGATCAAGTGGCGGACATTACTTTAGTTTCTGAATCATAAATAAGGCTTGTCACATTTTATGATCTACCATACGTTAAAGAGTGCACTGGCAGCTGCAGCAGTTGTTGGGATTCAAAATCCGTGAGTTTCAATGGGGCATCCTCAATGTTATGAGCAGAAATTCTGCTCATAAGGATCCTAGCTTTCGAGACCTAGGTGTCTCCAGAAAAAGGGGGTTAAGGAAAGGAACTTTTGATTATATTGCTTTTTTTCATTTGAATACATTGTTTGCTATATATAAGATCTTGGTCTGCTATCACTTAGCTAATGGTGTTGTGGCATATTGCCTTGGAGGAAAAGCAAAAGGAAGATTCCAAAGTGAAAAAGCAATCCCAACGGAATTGTACTGCACAGCCGCAGAAGGACAGCCCTTGCTCACTCCACTACCTGCTGCATTTTGTTGTTGTTCCTTGTTCCTAATCATAACAGGCTGTCTCCACCTTGTTTGCTGCTGTTTCTTCTTCGGTGTTGGATTGCTCTGTGCTGAATTACTCCACCTTGGGCTGATTCATAACACTCGACTTGGTGGCGAACAAGAAATTCTCCGGCTTGAGGTCTCGATGCATCACACCCATGAAATGGCAGACGTGAACCACATTCACAATCTGTCTGATGATTGTGGTGGCTTCAGGCTCCGAGTAGTTCCCTCCCCACTGCATAGCTCCATGACAAGGTGCATGTTCTTCCCGTCCTCATAAGCTCCCTTGAATTCCACTATGTTATGCTGCTCTGAAAGATGCTGCAGAATCATGACCTCTCTTCTAACATCCTCCACTTTTTGCGGCTTCTTCTTTGCTATGGATTTGCATGCATACGCTCGTCCTGTGGCTTTCTCTACACACAGATTAGTCACCCCAAATTTGCCTCTTCCCAGCTCTTCCTTCATCTCGTACATCTGCTTTATTTTAATGTAAGGTTTCCCTAGATAAATGGTCTCAAAGGTGAGACTAGCAAAACAATCAGCCAAATAAATGAACATGAGATCAATGGTCGTACAAAGTTGAAACAAAATTGTTCAGATGCTCTATACCAATTTTTTTATAGAAGTTTTTCTTAACTTATGAAGAAGGTTTGATTATTTTAATTTGTTTCTCTATAAATATTTATGAAATTTTTTTATCCAAATAGGACATAGTGTTTTTTTTTATATAAAAGAATCAACCTTTCTATAATGTATTACCTAATTTTATAACAAGTGTGGTAAATAATAATAAAAATAGATAAAGATACGAGCGCTTGTTAAATTTTATAAAATGAAATAAAATAAAATGTCAATTAAAAGGGTGGAAAAGTTTTTCATATATGGATTTGAGAATTTGATGTATTTTTTTAGGTTAAGAATTCTGATGTATTGGGACTATATTTTGAATAAAAATTTCCATCACTTACTCGCTGTTAACAAAATAGAAGTATCCGCAGCTCTTCATGGAAAAACAAATGTAAATAAACAAATATATAAAGATAAATCATACAGAAGAGTTTTTTTTTTTTAAAAAAAAATTGAACAAATTGATGTGTCAAGAATCAAGATTTTAGCAAAAATGAATATTCCGTTTTTCCCCCACCATGTATTGTCAACAAGAATTTAATTAGTAAAATTACTATTTCAAGCATTTTTGTCTAAATATTTTTGTACCAAATAAGGATAATGGTATCAATAAATAACCTTATCCGTGAGGAGACAAACGGCAATCATATTTGTAACGTAAGAATGTCTTGGAATGATGATAGTTTTATTTATTGTTCACATATCGCAGTTTATTTAAAACAGCTATACAAAGTTAGGCATTTTGAATGCCATAAAATTTTACATGAATTAAGCACACACATGCAAGTTGACAAATTCAAGAGTGATAATTCATCCCCAGCAGAAATCAGCAAGAAAAATCCAGAAACCACTTTTGTCTTCATGTCACATCACACAATTATTGTGGTTTCTCTTTCTCATCAATATCCAGGATCCCCTTTCTCATCATAGCCACAAACTCCTGGTAATTAATTTTCCCGTCCTGCAAACGGAAAGCTCAATCATAAGTGAGTCACTAGTCAAATTGAGGGCATAAAGCACGCATATATATAATTAATTGTAGCATACGTTATCAGTGTCAACATCGTCGATGACTTCATCTATAGTCGCTTCATCTCCCATTTGATACTCAGTCAAAGCTTGTCTAAGCTCATCTCTTGTTATATATCTGAACAAAGTCACAAACCGAATTTTAAGTTAAGCAAGAACCAGAGAAAATACACAATAGAGATATAAGATTAGTCTCCAGAAAGGGTGAAAGGATGGAAGAAGGGAGGGAGGAGAGGTTGCAGGTTTGAATCTTTCAACTTATATTTTTAACAAAACTAACAAATTAACATTTCTCCATAAAAAAAAAAAAAGAATATGCAATTAATATAAACAAAAATCTTATACTAACCCACTGCTATCCTTGTCAAAGTATTGAAAAGCCTTAAACAAATTCTCTTCCTTCTCTAGTTTATGCCGGTTAATGGTGGCAGTGATGAATTCTTGATAGTCAATAGTACCACTTTTGTCAACATCAGCCTGACCAACCATGTCAACATGTGAAGAAAGAAAAATTAAATTATGTACCACTATTTATTATTTTCAAAAAAGTTGCATCAAATTCAACTCACAGCGTCCATTAGCTGCTTTATTTCTGATTCACTAAGCTTGGATCCCAATTTGGTCAATCCAGATTTGAGTTCCTCGAATGTGATTGTGCCACTGCGATCAGTATCCATATTGTTGAACATTTGTTTCAAACCCTTTATTTCTTCCTCTGAAAGGTTTTCTGCTATAACCTTTCATATCAAAAAGACAAAAAATTATTACTAGAAGAATGATCATTATTTTATTTTCTACCCTCTCATTTTTTTTGGTTATACCAAGCAAGTGTAACTGACTTTTATCCTAAATTTTTTACGTTTCCGCTTACTCAACCGATCACACCCAGCTCTAACTACATTTTGGAAGGTATTTGAACATATACATATATATTGCGAAAAAGGAATGTGCATTGAGAGTGTAACTGTCATGCAAATCACACTTATACTAAGTTTGTTGATTTTGATAATAATTATCTTAAAAATTACACAAAAACTAATTTTTAAGTGGCTCATTGTGTAAAATCTTTTACACTGCCTATATATTATTCAAATTTTATGCACTATTGAAAATTTTGAGGTACCTTTAAAGCAAGTTTCTTCATCTTGTTCATTGCTCTGAACTGTTTCATTCTAGTCAAAACAGCATTGTCTAAAGGCTTGTCAGATGCTTCACCACCTTCCTTCATCCACGGGTGTTCTGGTTCAAATGAGTAATGTCAATAACCTTAATAATCAAAGTTAGTCTGTATAAAACACAACTTCATGCTAAGCTAAGCACAGTTAATTGGGTCATAATTCTCAACCGAGTGTCAGTGGGAGAAACAGAAAAGAGGAAACGCAGTGACATACTTACCAAGGGCTTCGGCAGCTGTAATGCGTTTCTTAGGGTCATTATTCAACATTTTCCTGATCAAATCTTTTGCAGCAGCTGAAATTGAAGGCCATGGTGCGCTCTCCAGATCAAGCTTGCCTCCCAAAATAGCTTCAAATATGCTTCTCTCGTTTTCTAAAATTGTCCCACGAATAACATAATGTCATTAAACCAATAACCAGATATATAGAACAAGGACTATGCACCGACATTTTTATATTGTCATCAGAAATCACCGTTTATGATAAGTCTGTTGACTTCAACAAAATTATCTTAAAAGACATATCAACGATGATTTGTGATTAGATGACAATGTAAAAGTATTTTACACTGACAATACATGAACATTAAACTCATAAAAATAATACTATAACAATGTATCTATCTATCATGAGCTGAAATATAACACGTGAAGGAAGCAAGAAATTGATCTATATACATTGTTGTTTAAGTCAACAGGTAGCGCTCAGCTGCTACTACTTTTAGGACGTGTAGTGTTCAATCTTGCAATTTATTCAAGAACTTACTTAACCAGAGCAAAGGTGCACGAGTGGCTACTGAATTCCAAATGATGTTTTGAATTAATTTTTCTGCAGTTTGAATATTAACAGAGTAATATATACTTACCGCCCCAAAATGGAGGCACCCCACTTAGAAGGATGTATAAAATGATTCCTGCGCTCCACACATCTATCTCCTTTCCATAATTTCGCTTTAACACCTCCGGAGCTACATAGTATGCACTTCCAACAATTTCTCTATACACTATACCTGTTGAATTGGATGTTATTTAGTACAATATAACTGATAGATTTTCACAAACAAATGCTTAAAAATGTACGAATTTTGAATCTGTGACGAAATTAGCTAGTTCGCTATTCAAGTATCATATCCAAAAGAAACAAAACATAACAGAACTTTTTTGCCACCGCATTGGTCACCCGAGGGATGGTATAGATATCAAGAGACAAAAGATAAGTGATTAATATAATTGATAATAAAGAAAATATGAATAGAGAGAAATGAAGAGTGTGAATGAGATCTGAGTATCAAAAAATTAGGACTTTCACTGAAGATGTAGATGACAGGTAGTGAGAGAAAAAAGGAGAATTACATAAATGGTAGATAATATGATGAAATAAAAAAAACAAAAAATACAGAACAGAAAAATGATAGGTGTGAATGAGATATTTAGAGTGAAGAGGTGTCAAACAATAATTAGTTTATTTAAATATAAAAATATCACTTCTACTAGTGCAATTTGGAATCATATGATTTATGCTAGTAGCCACTGAGACGGTCCATTAGCCACAGGTGACTTGTCACTGTTTTTTCTCTGTTGCTCCTTTTTATAATGGGAAACCGTTTACTCGGTTGACTTGACTTTAGCATATTGAAGATGGTTTACTCGGTTGACTCCGTGTCTCCATAATAACAATTGACTCAGTCTTCATCCAACTATTAATTCAACTCAATTATATTACGGCAAGCTAGCTAATTAAGTCATCCCATGCTGAAGCTACCTAGTTTTCTTTTATTATACTATACATTATCATTCTTTTTAGTACAGTGCTTAATCTAAAGTTGGAATCCAACAAATCTGATTTTAGACGGCAACGTTTCGAATCTTTTTTACTAAAGGAGAAAATTAAAAAAGAAAAAGAAGAAGCAATCAGAACTTGAACCCAGAGAATATAATGTAAATAAAATAAGAGGAAAAAGGTTATATAGTGTCATTTAAGCTCAAGCTATCATCTATAATGTATATATAATAAATTTGTTAACTTTTAAAATAAATATTTTAAATAATTCAAAGGATAATGGTTATATAGGCATTAAACTCATGAAATGAAGGAATGAATGAATGCAAAAGCGTGTAGAATGATGATGACCTTCTTCAATGAAGACGGACAATCCAAAATCGGTGGCTTTGAGAGGTGCCTTAGGATCCTTATTAGCAAGCAAGAAATTTTCAGGCTTAAGGTCCCTATGCATGACCCCCATAAAATGACAAGCATGAACCACATTAACAATTTGTCTGAATATAGAAGCAGCTTCACTCTCGGAGTAACTACCCTTTGCAGTGATGCGGTCGAAGAGCTCACCACCCAAACACAACTCCATCACCAAATGCACGTGTTGCCAATCCTCATAAGCACCCTTGAACTCAACGATGTTGGGCTGTCCCGAGAGGTGCTGAAGGATGAGAACTTCCCTCTTGACATCATCAGTATGCTTTTTTTTACTTAGCTTCCGCTTTGGAATGGACTTGCAAGCGTATTTCCTTCCCGTGGTCTTCTCGGTGCAAAGACGAGTGATCCCGAATTGACCCCTCCCGAGTTCCCTCTCGAGGTTGTAAAGAGATTTGATGTCAAAGTATGGTTTGTCTAATATTCGTGCTGCTACTTGATCACCAAATGATGATGATGATGGAGATGGGTCTGATTTTGGAGTTCGATTGGGGTAACCAGGTTGAGGTTGAAGTTGAGGTTGTTGTGTTCTCCTTGAGTCTGAGTGTGAGTGCGGGCGTGGCTGATAATGATGAGGGGGTGGTGAATAATCATAGTTGATTGGTATTTCGTTTGTGCTGGGTTTGCTGAAGCAGTGCCCCATGTCGAATAATGTTTCTTTGTGGAGAGATATTAGTTAATTGGTTATTTATATATATGATAGTTTCAGCCTCAGATCGAGTTGAAGCAGTGGAAAAAAAAAAAAAAAGAAAGAAAAGAAGTAGTTTGTGAACAAGCTTAACTATGCTGCTGCTTTCAATTTATGCTTTGCTTTTCCTTTTGGGTTGGGATATGGGATGGGATGGTCCTCACTCCTTACTCAAAAAAAAGCATCATTCCTCACTTTTTTTCATAAGTTGTTGTCACAATTGGTTGGTTCAATACTTGAGTCTCTTATTTAAAGTTTGGAATTGGATGTCTAACTTCTATATAAAATTGTAATTAGAAATAGTATTTTACTTAAAATAAACCAATCAAAGAGAAATAGTTGCATACCAAATAAATTTTTTTATATACTTCTAATTAAACCAAAAGAGAGAAAACGATTTGGTTTCATGATAGTTCATTATTGTATGTTATGTTGTTACTTACGTGTCTAGGGAAATTTGTTTGACCTTTATGGGCTGTTAATGTAAATTCTCTCCCGACATGTCCAATAGCAAAATTTTAATTTATTAGAAAATAAGAGTATTTTGTGTTGACTCAACTCAATTTACTGTTGAAACATAATAAATTAGGCTGAAATTATATATTAAGTATTTTTTATTTAAAATTTATATATTATAATTCAAAAGCATTTAATACTATGCAAATGAAAATAAAAATCATATATAGTTTTTAAAAAAAATAACTTACCAAATGTCTTATTCACATCCAAATTATTTGAACATGGAATTATGACAGGTTGTATGAACATATATTAACTTTCGGTTAGTTAATTAAGTTATTAAGAAGTAAAAAAAAATAAGCTACTCGGAAGTCTTGTTCAAAAAAATAAGCTACTAGGAAGTGCTTTCATTCACTTCCATATCTATGAAGTATGAACACAGGAAGTTATGCCGCGTTCCATAACCAAGATATATAACTTAGCCTCTTTGGATAAATACTTCATAAATATTTATAGAAGAAAAAAATAAACTCATGTTAAAATCAATTTATGTTTTTAAAAATTAAACTATATATAATTAAGTAAGTTTTAACTTATAAAAACACTTGTATGTTTTTTCTTTTTCTATAAATAGTGATGAAAAAAAATTATACAAACATGACCTTTAATTTTTGTAGTGCATGCATAAGTTCTGTAGGAACATTTTCGATTTGATTCCATGTACCAAGTCAACATACACGTAAGTCACCTGACACACTAGTCAATATATTGTACTCTATAATTGTGTAAAGGAAAGAAAGAGACACAACTTTAGTCCAAAATTATTTAAATCTGGTCATTAGGATGGTCCTCTGCACTCCGTGTTTTCGCCACTTTGCACTTTATTATTCAAGCTCTTTAATTCTATATATAAGTGACCATCAATAATATATTTTCACATGCACAACACTTATTAAACTTGGCTACATGATGATATAAGATGTGCCTGCGAATCAGTTGCGTTGAATGCAATCTTAGAACAAGTGTTTTTTTTTCGTTGAAGGTAGGATTCAACTTTTAACCAAAACACACATGCAAGTTAAAATTAGGCTCAATCCACTTTGACCCAATTAATATGCAAAGATGAATGAATAAGTGATTGATCCATGAAGAAAGTGAAATACTAACCTTCCTCAATAAAAATGGAGAGTCCAAAATCAGTGGCTTTTACGGCTGCATCGGGGTGGTTGGTGGCCAACAAGAAATTCTCGGGCTTGAGGTCTCGATGCATGACGCCCATGAAATGGCAGACGTGAACCACATTGACAATCTGCCTCATGACAGTGGCAGCTTCACGCTCGGAGTAGTTCCCTTTGGCAATGATGCGGTCGAAGAGTTCGCCCCCACTGCACAGCTCCATCACCAGATGCACGTTCTGCTTGTCCTCATAAGCCCCTCTGAACTCCACTATGTTGGGCTGCCCCGAAAGATGCTGCAGAATCATAACCTCTCTTCTCACATCCTCAATCTCCTGCGTGCTCAGCAGCTTCGACCGAGAGATGGATTTGCATGCATACTCTCGCTTCGTCGTCTTCTCCACACACAGATATGTTACACCAGACTGCCCGCTTCCCAGTTCCTTCTTCATCTCGTACATTTGGTGTATGTTCACGTATGGTTTCCCTAGAATTGCTCCTATTTGTGTAGATGTGGTGGTTTGTTTATTATTGGAATGAGTAGGTGCAGCATTTGGCTTTGGCTTTGGTTTAGAATGTTGTTTGGGGGTATGATCAGGAGATGAGTCCCAGGAGTCTGCAATGTCAATTTCATGGGGCTTGCTGCAGCAAAACAATGCCTTAAACATCCCCAGTCCCATTTTTCTGATGAATTTTTATTTTTATTTTTCTGCACCCTAGCTAGCTACACTATATATATATATATATCTTTCAACATCATATCCCTGCTGCCCTATTTATATAAATAAATTAATTCTTCGCTTCAATAGGATTGCTTAGTGCTGCCTATTTCTTTTGGTGCTTTTCTTCTTCCCTTGGATTAGTAACAAGAATATGATAATGTGCAGCTTCACGCTCTGGGATTAGAACCGATTCCATTACTCTTCTCTTGGTATTGCTAGGAGGATTAGACTTGCATTTCATTGAATGCATGTCATCAACGCTTCGCATCTATATATGTACGTATTGGTTCTTTTTCGCGACTCTTTCATATATCATAATAGTAATATAACAGCAGACTCTGCTAATTAACTTTTCTTTTTGGTACCAACAAGTCAAGTTCTACAAAGAGTTGGTAGATTACATGTTAATAGGTATTTGATTTTCAGATTGTATGTATGATAAAAAATTTATTGAGAGAGATAAAATAATATAAATTATTAATAAATTTAATACTATTAACTATATTAATTAACTTTATTAAATGATGTGAATTAGTGAAAACAATCTTATGTTTATATTTAGCTAGAGAATAAAACTTTAAAAAAATCTTTAATAACAATCACAACAAGTCAAAATCTACCATGCATGTTTATTTTTTTACTCCTCAAAAGAACCCGATGCTGTACATAAATCTTATCCATTGTGCAATAAGAGTGATTTATACAAATTAAAAAATAATAATTAATACTTCATCATTCAACTTTTTTTTGTGCAAGAGTCTTTTTTTGGTGCAACATATATAATATGTTTTAAAAATATAAATAAATATTAACTATAGAATTATATACTTTATGTCTAATTAATTTGTCTAAAATTTTATATGTATAATCTTTAAGATAAATATAAATTTCATAAATTTAAAAAAAAAAAGAAAAAAACTTACCAAATTGGTGAAGTATTCAAAATATCATAAATTAATTGTAGAAGTCTCTCATTTTGCCTAACTATAATATAAATTTTAATAAATTTATCCAAAAACACCTATAGGAGAGAGAAAAAAGAAATAAATGAAATAAATTTCTCTATAAATCAAAATTAACTAATACATAAATTAAAATTCATTTTTTAAAAAAATTAACATGAGAAGACTTCTACAAAATAGTTTACGCATAAGTGAATTTTAACTTATGGATAAGTTTATTTTATTTTTTCTTATATTTTTCCTCCTATAAGTGTTTTTAAAAAAAATTATCCACATAAACCTGTAATTCTATATTGATTAATTATTTATTAACATATCCTTATTAAATATATAAAGCTTACAGAACATCTTTCCAAAATGGTTAAAAAAAACCATTTGAAGATTTCCAAACAGTTTAAAAAGCAAGTGACTAATTTAACCTTAAAAATAAAAACTACTACTTAACTACTCTAATTAGCTAACATAGTACTTTATCAATCCACAAAAGAGAAAGAAAGAAAAGGTGATCTAACCCCAGACAGCAGTCTCTCATTTTGCCTAACTTTGGTTAGACTTGTAATAGCCTCCGGAGTAGTGAATAGATATAATTATAGATTGGCAATGCGAACTAATTAAATTATGGTTTATGACAAACCATACCTACCCTGCCCTGCACTCTAGCAGAATTCAAGCATCCGTTCACCACAATACAAACACTGATTTTTCTCTTCGCAACTCCCTACAAGCTTTCACTCTTTCCATGGTATCTATTCCCACTTCATTTCTTATTCACCTCATAACTTGACCTGTCTACCTTTTATGTGTTTATTTTATAAAGTTTGCTATGGTCAATTTTGTTTCTTCATTCCCTTGGATATCACAATGGTTTCATAAGTGTCATTAATTTTCATTTTAATAAGACTTCAATAATCAGTTTATATTATGAATTGTGGTTTTGTCCAGGATCTGATGATCCATGGAGTGCTGCACCTGAAAGTCTAATGTGATTATACTGGATTATGTTGTAGTCTATAGGGGTACTGTGGGCTAGAGAGGGTCAACAATTAATCAGTATGTTTCAGTGGGCACTAAAATCATCTCTCTTGCATCAAACATCTGTCTGACTCATGTTGAAGATGAAGTCACTTTTACCATTAAGAATTTTACCTTAATATTTCTTAGAACCAAGTTATAATCGTCAAATAAAAATTTGATTCACTAAACTAACTCTAGTTCCTTCTTTAAATCTGTATAAATATTATTCTCATATTCAGGATACTGTCACAGCCTCATTGGACATTAATCTATAGACTTCCTTACTCTAGAGACATCACTTAGATCTCCACAAGACTTTATGATTGGTTAAAATTTATTGAAAATTATCGATTTTGGTAGATCCCAATTTACAATTAAATGAGAGTTCTTAAAAGAGGTTGCTAGCATTCCTCTTCTGCCTAATGATATTCATGAAAGCTCAGCTAACTATCACTCTTTCCATTTTATTGTTTTGAAAAGGAGAATGGGATGATGCTGGGGAATAGTTGCTTTCATGGGGCTTTTCTTTTTGCATTGTTAGATGCTCAAAACTGATGTGTCATATTCCCCTTTAATTTCTTGTTGGACGGTTTTTATTCAGGATTTGATGCCTGGTGGTGTTAACTCCCCTGTTCGTGCCTTTAAATCAGTTGGAGGACAACCAATTGTGATTGATTCAGTTAAGGGATCTCGCATGTGGGACATCACATTGATTACGTAGGTTCTTGGGGCCCAGCAATAATTGGTCATGCACATGATAAGGTGATTTATATTCTTTTTACCCTGAAAAGCCGCGGCTACTTCACTCTTTGATTTTCATTGTATCTTTTGTTGTTCTCAGATCTTGTACCCCGTTGTTGTGTTACTGCTGTCTGATTCTGCTATTGACCTTATTCTCTCCAATGGCCATTTGCAGTTTCGGCTAGAGAGATTTTTTAGTCCTTGTGTTTACTTATTTGGTTTAGAGATATTATTTCATATCAACATCTTTTTTGGGATGTATTCTCTGTAGCTATGCTTATGGGCCATTTCCTATGAGGATTGGTAATTCATGAGAAAAGAATTAGGAAAATGATTTGTGAAACTAATGAGTTGTGTCGTTTCAAAACAAAGATCCTAATTATGCATTGTGCTATGGAGATAATGGCATGGCTACTTTTTTCTGTTGTAATTTATTTTCCATCAAAGTCATCTTTGATATACATTTTGCTCAGGTACTTGCTACCCTGGCTGAAACAATGAAAAAAGGAACTAGCGTTGGGGCACCTTGTCTGCTTGAAAATACCTTAGCTGAAATGGTCATCTCTGCAGTTCCCAGCATAGAAATGATCCGGTCTGTTAATTCAGGCACAGAAGCATGCATGGGGGCGCTCCGTCTGGCACGTGCTTTTACAGGGAAGCAGAAGATCATCAAGTTTGAGGGGTGTTCCCATGCCATGCTGATCCTTTTCTTGTTAAGACAGGTAGTGGAGTTGTCACATTAGGACTTGCTGACTCCCCTGGTGTTCCGAAAGCTTACATCCAACACCCTCACTGCCCTCTTCAACGATATTTTAGCCATTGAGAAGCTTTTTGAAAATCACAAGGGAGAGATTGCAGCACTCATCCTTGAACCTGCTGTAGGAAACTCAGGTTTCATTGTTCCTAAACTTGAGTTTCTTGATACCATACGTAAAATCATCAAGGAGAACAATGCACTTCTCATCTTTGATGAAGTTATGACCGGATTCCAGTTGTCATATGGAGGAGCTCAAGAGTATTTTGGCATTGTTCCTGACTTGAAAACATTAGGAAATATAATTGTTAGCGGTCTTCCGGTAGGTGCATATGGGGGTAGGAGAAATATTATGAAGATGGTGGCACGGCAGGACCTATGTACCAGGTTGGGACTCTTTTTCTTTTTTATTGACAAATGTTAGTTTGTTAATTTTGTTAGAAATATCAGTAGAGGGATTCAAACCCGTGACCTCTCCCCCCTCCCTTCTCCCTTCTCCCTTCTCCCTTCACCCTTATTCAACCACTGAGTCAACCTTATATCTTCATCAGGCTGACACTTTGAGTGGGAACCCCTTGGCTATGGCTGCAGGAATAGAGGCTCAGAAGCTTATTAAGGAAGCAGGAACTTATGAGTACTTAGATGAAGTCACAGGAGAACTTGTTCAAGGGATTCTTCAAGTTGGAAAGAGATCAGGACATTCCTTGTGTGATGGCATATAAATGGGATGTTTGGTTTTTTCTTCACAGAAGGAACTGTCTTCAATTTCACCGATGCTAAGAAGAGTGACTTGGCCAAGTTTGCTAGTTTCTACCGGGGAATGTTGGAGCAAGGTGTATATTTTGCATCTTCACAATTTGAGGCTGGGTTCACCAGTTTGGCACATACTACTGAAGACATCAAAATGACAATAGCAGCTGCTGAGAGGGTTTTGCGGCAGATAGGATAGATGATCTATACTTTTGTTTTTCAAAATGTGATTTTCACCTTTCAGTGAATATACTATAGTAAATAAGATGATAATCTAATTTGGGACTATGCTGCCAAGACTAGCTGGACTTAGCTCAGTGTCCTAATGAGTATTATTGTTTTTGTGAGACTATTTTCTGTCTTTCTTCTTTTCTTACCATACCTTAACCAAAAAAAGAAAATGTTCTATATATTTATCTCTATTTTGTTGTACTTGTCTCTATTGCCGAATACATATATATAAACTACTTATCTTACTAGTATTGAAAGAAACATTAAATGATCGGGTTATTTTAAGACCATCTCATTTCTCTTTTTTTCCTGCTTGAATAAGTTATACTTAGTTAATCAGAATTAATTTCTCTAGTTTTTACTTGAAAGACTTGTTTTGATTGAAGAACAGTTGATTAACTAAACCGATGAAAGGTAAATTCGTTGGGTGAAATAGATATGGAAGACATTTGATGACTTCCTAAATGAAGCAGAAAAATTTAAGTATAGAACTGTATATAACGAAAAAGAACTGAAGACTGAAGAATTATATTGATCTATAAAATGAAACCGAGTTCATTTCAGCTAACCAACCAGTCACATGCTCACAAATAAAAGAAATTACAAAAAATTGTAATAATTCATAATTGAGATTAGGAGCACAGGCGTCTGGTTCCATTTTTTTAAATCCACTTTGTAGCAGCTACCCTCATGAGATACTCCTGCAAGTCCAGCTGCTTTATCAATATATATGTATGGCAAAGTAGTTGTGATTAAGAACTAGAATACTTGGTCAATTCTTTAATTTTTATTTATAATAATTTTTCAAAAACTGAAATATTGAGTTTAATGCCATCAAACAAAGTATTTGGTTTCCTTCACTCTTTCCCGCTACGTTGCCTAGCTACACTATCATTCTTTTTTGCTTAAAAAAAATTAGGTAAGTTTGATCCCGAAGAATTATTATGATCAGGTCCTAAGGCTTAAAGAGCATTTGCAAGGTACTTAATACAAATTACTCACCAATTAAATTATCACATTAACAATAAGAATCAAATTCACATTCTTGTGAGATATGAGTCTAGTTTTTACCAATTAAATTCACGTGTGTTTTGTTTTATTATTCATTATCATGTTATTTCTTTCCTTTCCTTCCATACTAATTAGATTGCAGCAATGGACATTAGGTAGTGGGGAGAGTAGCTACCCATATTGTGAATTAAATTCTATATAATTTTATTATTTAAACATTAATTTTTTTACCATTTTATATGATGTTGTATATATTTATTTTTATCAAAGGAAAATATTCTAGAAAGGTCATTGAGAATTATATACAAGGTAATATTAATCTCATTTAAACTGGATGTTTAAGAAGATTAGGAAGGTTATTAGAACAGTTTTAGGTGAATCAAAAGGTTTTAGGTCCAGACATAAAGAATCTTGGTGATAAAATGAAAGTGTTCAAGATAAAATAAGAAACAAAAGATAGTGCTTTAAAGCTTTACATGGATGCAATAATGCTACAAATTGGCCAAGGCATCTGAATGTTTGAAATGAGATTGGAAAAGTCGTGAGTGAAGCGCAAACTAAAACTTTCGTAGAGTTTTACAAAGACTTTTGGACAAAGAATGGATGAAAAAAGAAACTAATATATTTAAATCAAGATGTATTAACTATTAAAGATAAAAAAAAGGAAAAAATTTAGTCACATCAAAATATCAAAGATAAATGAGAGGATTATTTTTATAAGTTTTCTAATGATGGACAAGAATCAACATGTAATATGGAAGGATTTGAAATGTAAGAGAACTAACAAAATTTGACTTATTACCGTACAATTTGAATTGAATAAGTAAAAAGATGGTATTCCTTTTTATATTTGGAAGTGTGAAGGCTAATATGATATCGTATTTGGTTCATTGAATTATTTAATGAGATTTTTGGATTGAATCAAATTTCATGAGGTTATTTCCCTTGTTCCTATATTCAAAAACAAGGGAGATATTCAGCATTGTGTTAATTACGAAAGTATACAACTTATAAATCATACTACAAAATTATAAGAAAATGTGATAAAACATAAATTAAGGAAAGATATGGAAATTGTAGAGAATTTACAACAAAATTTATTTTATTTTTTACAATTGATAGAAAGGTACTGTAGCAAAGTAAGTGACTTACATAGTTTTTATTGACTTAATAAAATCTTACGATTTAGTGTCAATAAAATTGCTGTGAAAGATTTTGAAAAAGAAAAAGTGGTAGCGTGACTTAAAATTAACTGTAATTGACTTACACAAGTTCTTTTTGTTTTAGTTTTTCTTTTACATAAATTCATTCTTTTGCATGTGAATAACCTTGATAATAAATTCAATATTCGATAGATAGAATGTTTATTTATCTTGATTTATAAGATGGATTTTCTTAAAATTAACTAGAATTGAAGTAGCTTCTTTCATTTAAGTAAAAAAATTACCGTAGTCTCTTAAATATTTTGCCTCCGGCGGCTACAAAGGGTCATGTTGTCAGGAGAGCCAAATACGGATTTTTCTTTCTTTTTATTTTCTTTCTTTTTATTTTCTTTCTTTCATCCAAACTAAAAAAGTGAGTGATATATTATAAAGCATACCATAATCACATCAAAACACAACTAGAATTTGGATCCATCCACTACTTGAATGGATTGACTGAGAACGAAATAAGTTGGATGGGCCCATAAATAGGAAGCCACTCATTTCTCGACAGATTCTCATCTGCTACCACCATACCATTTTATATTTCTTTGATTAAACTATCATCAACTTTTGAATTGATTATGAAGCTCTCGACTTTCATTTCATCACTAAATAATCTATATAGGCTCTCTAGCCATCTGCAACCTCTTATCTTTATCCAATAGTTATTAGTTAGAGTAATCATACACATATATTTCATTATTTTTAATACTTCACTAATAGTTGTTATTTATTTTTATCTTTTTTTCTTATCATATCAAAAATTTAATTGAATCTATTTTTTTTCTCTCTTTTAAGTGTTCAATGGGTACTAGGAATATCCATGTAGCATTTTCGTTTAGTTAATTAAGCATATAAAAATAAAAATTATTTAATTCATGTGTGTGATATCATATAAACATAGCTTTATATAATTTTTTTAAAACTTTCAAAAACATTACCTAAAACGTAAAGAAAACGTTGTGACATAGGGTGACCAAATTAAATTTAACTTTCTAGATGGTTATTACCTACGATGTAAAGAAAGCGTTAACTGTATTGGCTATTGAGTTTTATTTTCTTATACATATATTATTATTAAAATAGCAGAAAAATTAAAATTGATCAATACTACTTTAAAACGAAAATGTGTTAAATGATGATAACATAATATTTTATTGGAAACAAGAAGCACCGCATTTTGGAAAAGTAGTGTAAATTACTCAAAAAATGTCTCTTTTCAACTCAAATAAGGTCTATGTTCTCAAGTTGCCGGGAATAGCTAGAATCTAGTTACGTAGCTTCCTACGCTAAATGCAACTCGTTCCCTTACTAATTATTAATTTTTCCAAGTTATTGAAACATGTATTGGTGTTTAAATTGTATCCACGAAAATCATGTTAAAATGTCAATTAATATAATTTTAAGTTGATTTTAATATGTTTAGTCTTATGTTGAGGATCAATTTTGAATCTAAAAATTAATCTTAAGTTCAATTTTTTTTTTTTTGTAAGTTTTGCACTGTATTTTTTTATTTTATTTATTATAAGTGTCTGTTTGAATTCATACTATATCATCTAAATGCATGTTGAAATACCCGTTAACATATTTTTAAAGAAAAATTCGTATGTTTAGTCTCACATTGAAGACTTAATTCTAAATCTACAATCGATTTTGAATTGAGACCATTCTAAGCAACTTTTGCAATTGATAAAAAATATAAATTTTCTTTTAGAATAAAAATAAATCATTTCACTATTCAAAAGTCAATTTTACAAAAACTCAGCCAAATACATAAATATTGGTGGCGTCATGGGTTATCCATGAAGGACATGAACAGTTGGAACTTGAAATTACCATGTTTTCATTAGAACAAAAAAGAACTTTAGTTGTAAAAGAAAAAAAAATACTTGGCTTGGTTTTTTATTTTAATTTTAAATTAATATAATTTTATTATAATTATGAAAACATTATAACTTCTACTTTGTATTTTCAACTTTTTGTGAAAAAATAATGAGTTAGAAAGAGTTTAAAATTTTCATTACTCTTTACAAGTTTTACATCAATTAAAATAAAAATAGCATAATGTTTTTATAACGTTAAATAAAACTCATTAGCTAAAAATGAAAAGGGGATAAGAAAGCAAACACACCTAATATATTGAGTTGAATTTGTCTCTTTGTCACTTTCTATTTGCTTTTGTGTGCATAGCTGGATGTCATCAACTTGTCATCTTTATCCGAATAGATTAACTACTAATTCTTTTAAGCTTTGTTTTGTTTAGCATATGTAAGGGAGAGAAACTAAATAAATATATCATTATATACTTAAGATATATGATTAAATAAAGTTATTAAATTAAATGTAATTTAATTTTATTAATATAAAAGTATCATTTCCATACAGATCTTCTTCTCTTTTCTAAATTTTTTTAAACTAACTATAAAAATATATAAATTTTTTTTCTCCCATCTTCATCTGTAATCAATTAACCAAATACTATTTGTTAGCACCACAGAGCAGAAAACTAATTATTTCATTATATTGTGGGGTAGGGGTCACAGATTAGTGGATTTGTTGCCAAACCTTCTCATTATACCACGGCAATTATTTTTAATATGATTTATCCATCGCATTATGTTTTTTGATGTGGAATTTGAGCATTCAACATGTAGCCTCCCGCAAAAGGTCCAGAGCAGTAGCATCGTATGACTTACTGAAAGCATATTCGATTCCATTTCATATTATTGAAAGCAGTTACATACTTAATTACATACTCAAGAAGAAATTAGTATGTTTAAAAGAAATAGGAGAATGTCTTAAAAATAAATAGGAGAATAAATGAGTACTGCTATTCATTAGGGAAAAAAATATGCACTAAAATAATTAAAAATTAACCCAACTTCAGGTCTATAATGAAACACGTCTTCCCTTTACATTTCATTAACTATATTGAGGTGGCATGGGAGTTATTGTTTCCATTGAAAAATGAGGGCAATTGGGACACTCGGTTTAGATAAGAATTAATGTCATACAACATTTTATATTCATTTACTTTCCCGGGTCGTCATGTCATTCAGTGTATGGCTTCATGAGCTCATCCGAAGTAAAATAATTATAGTGATAATAAGTAGGACAAAACAATGGTTGTTCTATTCATTCTTTCCCACTTGTCCGAATATGCATGAAAGAAAGTTTATATTCAAGACAAATTAAAAAAATCTCATGCATGTGTGAGATATTTACAAAGTGGTCCTTTTTCATTATTTTTTTAATACTAGGATAAGGCAACAGAGTTTTATTGCTACTATATATAGTACCGATTTATTTACATGAACAATGACGAAATTTATAATTCATTTATCAGATTGTTGTGCAACCATATGTGAGAGAGAAAAGGTAAAAATAAAAATACGCAAGTTGTCGTAAGAGTCGTTTAGTCAAGTTTTCCGAATAGAAAAGAGTTTGAATATGTGATGAGGAGATAGATTTCAAGATTTATGCGCATAAAAAATACAGCTATAGGATTTTTTTTAGGAGATTAACTTTCATCTACTCGATGAGATAATACTATAGAAAATTAAAAATTACATTTATATTTTAGAGTGTGCAACAATAACAATAAAATATTATTTTGCTAAGTAAGATTGACTACATAGATGATGTGAATTTGGCATGGCTACTTTTAAGTGTAACAGGTTACAAACATAAGGAAAGTACATGAGATCAAAGCTTCATCTCTTTTTTTCGATAAAATCATCTCGTTTTACTCACTTCACTAACATATGAGAAGTGGTGGTGATGATGATCCACAGGCATGGGATTGGGAAGGTTACCTACTTTTGACTGCAAAGCTTACACATTAAAAGGCTGACAAGCATGGTTATGGAATGGAATATTACCGGTAATTTGTTATCCTCTGCCTTATATATGGTTAATTATAGAATATCACTAAACATTGTCTTCAGAATATTAATTAAAAAATTATTAAGCGAAAAAAAATATTTATTGTATAAAATAATAGATAATATAATTTATCGTCCTTTAATAAAAATAATTTTATTTTAAATTCTTTAATCAATATCCTTAAATCACTTATTAACATTTTTCTTAATTATTTTATTCATTCCCTGAAATTTCATGTGAGGTGCTGTGTTGTGTATCAGATCGATCAGTATCACCTTCTAGGATGTAACGTAACGTTCCATAATTATGTGTTAGCAAAGTTTCCATAATTATGGGCATAGGGTATTTTAATTAAGCCCATAATTTCCATGAACCGCTAGTTGCCACGTTGGGGACCCATTCATTCCATCATTAGGGCTAGAAACTGTTTCACCCGAGACGTGGCACAACCATCCTGGGGTATCCCATGCAAATACAATGAATGAATTAATTAATCAACTTGGCTTGGCTTCATCAACCTTCAATCATCACAATACAATGCCACACCAACCCCTCATTAATTGTGACTAACTAATTACCTCTTGTTTCTATTCCATTCACAGATATTTTTCACCCATGCCCACCAATATAAACTCACCAACCTTTGCCCCTACTTAGATAGAGTACTAATTGGTAGTACTAGTAGTATTTCAGACCTTTTTGTATTTTTATTTGAAAAAACAGCTTTACAATAAAACGAGAAAAAAAATAAAATCATTAATTAATCAGTTGCAGCTGGCATCTAGTTGTTGTCAGGAATCAAAAACCTCTTTCTATTTTGTGCGTTTTCAGTTTTCTATCTCTCTGTGTCTAACTCCTTTTCCTTCTATGTCACTATGTGTGCTTAGGAAACAATGAAAAGATGAGTCAAGCGAACCAAAAACACATGAACCGTTCAATTCACGATCACATCATCCACCTTCCTTGTTTTGAATAATGATAAGGATTCATTTATTTTAAACATTCTATTAAAAAAATTATTTTTCTTTCTATCAGATGATAAAATTTTATCATGTTTATATTTTTCATTTCTTTTTTTTTCCATTTTATTTAGATGTATAATAACATATTGATATTCAGTATTTGTCAAACATTTTTTCCACTTGCCTCAACGTATCGTGTTTGCGTGAATTATCCGCTCTTATTTTCACACACCCATCTCCTCCCTCTCCCTCACGTACACAGTAAAAAGTAAAAAAAAAAAAAATCATTTTTTTTCAGAAAATAAAAATTCTAGAACACTTCCGAGAAGAGAAGAGAACAAACACACGTTGGTCACTCATTTCCCAATCAACCATGACCACTAATTAACTAGTAAACTCGGGAAGAGCAAAAAAAAACATAGCGTCGATGGCCACTCGGCACCACTGTCTCCGCTCCGGTGCTTCATCGGAAAAAAACAATGTGAGAATATATATTGTGCGGCGGCACAGGAGATATAAAAGAAACTGTACAGTGCCAAAGAGAGTACGTTAAGAAACAAAAACACACCTTCACCTTCCGGATGGATTTTTTTTTAAAGACATGAGACTAACCTTGACGAGTTGAAATCATCGAAGAAAATTTTGTCTCATCCAACAAAGTTTTTTTTTTTTTTTTCATATATACAGTCAAGAAATATTTAAGAAACTGGGTCATGCATCTACCAACTTTGCGCTAGAGCTTGTTGGTCAGCATGGATTTTGGGAAGAAGAGAAAAGCGAAGGGTCGAGTTTGGCTCTGCAGAGAGGGCAGAGAGGGTGCTTGGAGAGCCAGGTGTCGGCGCATTCCAAATGGAAGGCGTGGTTGCAACCGGGAACCACCCGAACCGGTTGCTCTGTTCCGATCTCGTCCAGGCAGACGGCGCATTCGTTTCCCATGAGAAGGTCCTTTCCGGTGATTCTGGGGAGCTTGTCGAGCTGGGAAGGGGAGATTCCGGTGTCGGAGACAGGCTTGGCCGGTAGCGCGGGGTCGGAGTGGTGGTTGGTGGCGTACCAGAGAAGGCACATGTAGACGATGAAAACGGCGCTCATGCCGAGGCACGGCAAGAAAAGCGCCAGAAGCACAGAATCGAGCATGTCCAGTTTAAGGGTGGAGAGGGAGCAAATGATGAAGATTTTTAAAACATCAGAGGTAAGGTGATATAATTCCAAATGACTGTTAAAAAATGTTGGTGATGAGAGTGAGTGATGAGTAGCAACATATTGCAGAATAATGGTGAAGAATGACAATGAAAAAGAAGAGGGGAGAGTGTGGGGAATGGTTTGTGTTTGGTTGTTTGCATTGAGAAGATAGATCGGTGTGCGGTTTTAAAGTTTTGCTGTTTCGTACGTCACATGGAAAGCTCTCTTTAAAGGGCCACCTCCACCTCCACTTTACCCGACCCATCGTCGCCTCTTAAGATTAACATTAGTAGTCTTTATACATCTTAAACCACTATATAATTATTGGATCATACTTCATTTATACTTTATTATTTTTTAAGAACACAAATTTTCAAACTAGCTGGATTTTAGAAGCAATTTTGGGTCACGTTTAGATAAATTTTCTATTAAATCAATTTCTTTAGGATAATTTTAAAATGATATATGATTATGTTAGACAAAAATGCTCAAAATTAGTTTAAAGTTTGAAAAGTTGATTGATTGCTAAAAATTCTGATAACTTGAATAAATTATAAGTATTTGAGAAAATTATTTGTTAAAATAATAGATAAATGTAAAATAATAAAAATGTTAAAAAGGTTAGTCTCTCTTCACAATTGAAGTTAAAAAAAAATGCAAAAATTAAGTGTAAACTCACGGACTAAAAATATATATTTTGTTATTAAGTTAGGGATCGGACTAAATTATACGATGTGAAAGTTTGGGATAAAAAATAATATTCAATTAAAATATAGGAAATAAAAATACTTTTTGCCGGTTTTTTCAAATTAAAATAGTTGATAAACTTGAAGTGAGGAGAAAAAAAAGGAAAAAGTGAGGGAAGGGATGAAAAAAGTTTAATGAACACCCTAAATCCCCATGCAATACCCTAAAAAATATAGGTTAAATTAAAATTTTAATAATGTAGGAAGCAAGAAATAAAAATAAATAAAAAAATATTGATAAAATATTTAAAATAATAAGATATTTGTATATGGTTACTCTCCTAATTAGTAGGGATAGGCGAGGAAGGTGGGATATTTGAAGTGTGGGTGGATGGGAGAAACAAGCAAAGGAAAAGTAAAAAGGCACATAGGTATGGGGGAATCAATGGTGTGCAAAAATATTTTAATTTTTTTTTTCATACCGTTGCTTGTCATTGTTGATCCATTGCTTGTCAAATAGTTGGCCAGCGTAGCTGTAATTTGGAACATTTCCTATCAAATTTATTAAAGTCTTACTGATTAATGTCATTGGGACAGGAATTAAAAAAAGATTTAATATAAAAATCATAATAGAAACAACTTAATTTTTTGTCACCCAATAAAATATTTTTACTTTAGAATGTTTTTAGAAACTGGTTAACATTTTCTAATTTATCATTTACTCATCAACTATTTAACCTTTTGTTAGTGTAGCTGTAATTTTTTTAAAATAAAATATTGTAAAATTTCAACATGAAAAATGTTATCAATTGTCTAATTAGTGATCACATTTTACACTACATTTCTCAATCTCAATTTTCTATCTAACTGAAATTCTAATTTTATTGCTTTCTTGTCAAATGGATGTAAAAAAATTTAATCGACACCCTTATTACAATATCATGCAACATTGTAAATTTCCTCCTACTAGTAAAAGTTTTCAAAATCTTACATTTTTTTTCATGTGTTCACTATCACTAAATAACTCAATAATAAATTTTATGCAAAATTATTAATAATGTCCTTCTATAAAAAAAATTTAAAATTCTCAAAATTTTCATACTACCATCAAATAACGCCAGCATGTTTTAATTTTCATTTATAAGTGATCATTGATTGAATTTTTAAGTAAAGTTTCAGCCTCCTGTAAAAAAAAAAAAAAAAGTAAAGTTTCAGCCTTTAATTTTATTAATAAAAAATCAGATGTTATGAGATCTTTTTTTTTTTTCTCAAATATGTCAAATCAACTTCAAATCTTGCTCTAGAATACCTATTTGACAAATTATATGAATACAATCTTATTTATTATAATAAATATTTCAATATAAAATTAACAATTAGAATTAATTTATCTATATATCATAATCATAATCAATAATTTAAAAATCAACTTTATTTGAACAATTTTATTAAATTCTAAAACAAACGAGGTCGTATACTCGTATTATAGGTAATGAATTATAGTACTGTAGTCACATACAACGAAAATAAATATATTGTTTTTTTTTCAAGAAAATAACGGAATAATCATATTTTTCACTCTCTTTCTTTTGTCACATTTTATTTTTTATTTCTGTCATCACAAACAAACAAAGCCTTAATCTTTAAACTCATCATTACAACCTCTTTGGTTTGTGAATACAAGAAACAGAGAAACTATCATTGGGCCAATGAGCCTCCAAATGAATGAGTATCTGTTCGAATTTGACACTATAAAATTAATTTTAAATAAAATTAATTTTATATAATTAATTATTATAAAATTGATTTTGATAAAGATAAAAACAGAAGTTGCTTTTACTTGTTTTATCTCTATCAAGATTTTCGTGTATCATTATATAAAATTTGATCAAAATCAAAATTGATCCACCTTATCATGATTTTAGAGATTATATGAACACAATAAAAGTTACGGTGGTATACACACGAGTGAGGGAATATCTGCATTTTTTTTTAATGGAATATCTGCATCTGATTCTGATATTTCTTTGGATTTAAATTAGAAAAAGAATAACTATAATCATTTTCTTACTTTCTTTTACATTATATTTTCATCTATTTTCTATTACATCACTTACCAATACTCTTGGAAAAACGAGATTAAGGTGGGGTTAGGTTACAAACGGATGTCTTTCGTCCCGCCTGAAAAGCAAAACTGCAAAAGGTATTCTTGTTTCTATTATTTCTTCTGCTAGCCGTGCTACGGATCCACCTTGTGGAATTTTTTTTTTTATTACGATTGTTTGAAAATACTTTCTAACATACAATTTTGTTATTAATTAAAATTAGTAAATGTGAAATTATGAATAAGATTTGTAATTTTTGATAATTTTCAATAATATTTATTTTTTATATACTGTCAATATAAATTTTTTAGTTCAATTATTTAATTATTAATAATAATAATACATAATAATATTTCAGAAATTGTATCACTAACACTTATCTTCTTCTCTTCAAAAAAGAAAAAACAATTATCTTCTTTCTAGATGGCCCCCTCAACTTTAACAAATCAGACGTATCTATTCTTCTTTGTACTTTCTTTTTCGTGTACAACTGAGTCATTGATTTAATTCATTTTGCATTTGAAAGAGTTCATTAACAAAATTGTGTTATAAGAAGTATAAAATATTACGAGTTGTAACATAACTCTAAATAATTTCCTTAAAATTCTTCCCAAGTCAAAGGCCAACAGACATTAAGATAGGTGACTTTTTAAAAAGTTCTTATGTTGCATCTATTTTGAAAAAGAATGTATTAATTTAGCAAAGCTAAAGCAGGTAATATATGGATAAAAGCATGACCGATCATGAATTTCATTATGAATATTATAACCTAATATGAATGGCTTGTGCACGCAAGCTGACTTTTGAACACCATCCAATTACATTAAAATAAAAATGTCACAATGAATTCATGCTGTTATTAATTAACTTTCGAATAGTTATATATATTAGGTATTAGTATAATTTTAATGAAAAAAGTTCATATCCTTAAAATAGTGACTTTGGAATAATTAGAATAAGTACTAAACTTAATTGGAAGGGTAGCATAGCACAACGAAAGTTAGTCTCACGTGGAGTATGCGTAATTGGGACCATCCCTGTTTGGCTACATAAAAACAAGAATGTCCCGAAGAAAAGACAATCAAAGTGATTGCAAGGGAAGGAATGACTAGAGTCTGAATAAATAGAATTCATTTTGAAAGCCATATGCTGATCAAGTTTTTTCCTCTACGTGTTAAAGAAGGCTTGAAAATATTACTTCTATAAGGGTTTCAGTTATATATCCCTTATCTCATGCTTCTATCTGCCTAACTGTAGCGGGTAACTTCACTCCAAGTAACAGAGCATTTATAATATGATAGTAGTTGATTTCTTTACCAATCATGTTTGTAGTAGGGTTGATCAGGATCCACATCAATATAATAACCCAGTGAATCCAAACCAAAAAATTTGGATTGTTTTAAATTATTGGTTTAGATTGGATTGAAAAATTGTAAATTCAATAAATTTGAATCGGATTTCATTTTTTGAAAATTCAATTATGCACATAATTACTTAGTATGTTATATATATATATATATATATATATATATATATATATATATATATATATATATATATATATATATATATATATATATATATATATATATATATATATATATATATATATATATATATATATATATTCTAACCTTCAGCGTTTGAATGTTTTAGATCAGTCCAATTTTATTTTAGTTTTTTAAAATCATTGATCAATTATTATTATAATTATAATATAAGTCAGTTTAATTTTTAACTTGAAATAGAACATGTTTTATATTAAATTAGTAGTTAAAAAATGATTTAAATTACATATTATTAGAATCATTTTTCTATTTTTTTTATAAAAGTATTTTATTTTATTTTAATAATAAATTCGATGATGCAATTCAATCTTATTGTAATTGGTTATGATTGCTTGATCGAATTACATATATAAACTAAACTAAATCTGATCTTAACTAATTCGACTAAAATTAATCAATTGACCTTCATTCACCCCTTTGCACATGGGTGCAGATCCTCCAATTTTATAATTTCTTTGTTGGCTTTTGATACTCGGTCTAAATAAATGTTTCTTTTTAGTGAAAATCAAAATAAAAATGCACACACATATAATAGGTAAAGGATTTGGATAGTTTATCGAAATCCTTAGTTCTAACCTTTTACTGACTATTGTCTAAAAAATAAATAATAGACACATTTTAAAATCGTACTCTTTATTATTTTTTTTAACATCATTTTTATTATTTAATTTCGTAACATCAATAAATCTTTGCAATCTAATACAAATAATGTCTTAAATATTCAACATATGAAAAAAAATTATTTATTCAATTAAACACTAGAAAACAGGAAAAGTATAGTTAACTGAATAGATTTTCAATAGAATTTAACTCATCAGTGTGTTTTTAATTAGATTAATTGTAAATATTTTTATTTATTTAAAGTTTAAATCTGTATCATTTTCGTTATATTTTTTTTATGATCGTAAATGAAATAACTAGAGCATTTGATATTATGTTCGTGTAAGTTAATAATTCAAGATAAAATTTCAAATTATTTATCCAATATACTAGTTTATATTTTTTTTCCTTTAAAATAATTAAGGAGAAAGAGAGTCTTTTTCATTTTGGGTGTGTGAGAGTTGATGGAAATTGGAAAAGGAAAAGGAAAAGATTTCACACACACAAAAAAAACTTCATAGTCAATTTTGCTTTGTTAAATAATACTTTAAAAAAATTATTTGATGTTATTATTAAGAATTAAATAGACGAATAATTTTAATCTTTTTGAATTAATAGCAATCAACTTAAAATTTACTAAACCTTTGATACGGGAAATATATTTTTCTCTTTTTATAGAAAAAACATTTTTGTTACATTTTTCTTTATGGTACATTAAACAACCATTTAGTTCCATGCAAACAAGCGTGAGTAAGTGCAAAACAATAACTAATCAAGCACTAAATATTTAATACTTTTTAAGTACGGATGTTGACATGGTAACCCAAATATTTTATGAGTTATGGCAAATAGTAGCTTTTGTTTAAAAATAAATAATATGTATACTGATAGTATAGATAAATTTATATACTCATTTAAATATGAATTTTCATATATAATAAGTTTTTCTGTTAATATCTATTTTAAAAAATCATTAGATGATTTTTAACCGATAATATAAAACTTAATTTGTATATTGACGGTGTATTAACATTAAATTTTTTTCAATATTATAAATAAAAATTATATTTAATAATGTATTTAATTTTTATTTTTTTTATCTAGATTCTATTTATTTTTTATTGGAGACAATCTTATCAAAAGTTAGATAATATATGTTACAATTAATTAATTTTTTCCGAACTTTATGTTATGCGGTGTGAGTCAGTGTCGTGTCAAGATTATGATTTTGGGGTCCCAACTTCCAAATGTTGGTATTGTTTACTCCATATACTCTGCGATTACAACAGTGTGAGCCAAGGATGGTCAATGGTGAGCTTCGTTTGACGTTTCTTTTTCAGCAATGCTTTCTCTAATTGTAATTATTAGGCATATATTTTGATTTGATTTTTTGATGCGTGCAGATAAAAAGCATTCGTCTTCGTTTCTTCAATGTGATGATTATTAGATGAATCTTGGAGTAATATTAAATGGATACATAAATTTTGATAGATATTAATCATGAATAAATTTAACTAATATTCTATAATACACTTTGGAAAAAATGCTTAATTATAGTGGTAGGGTTAAAAATTTTTAAGTTATATTACTAATATATAAGAAGAGCCAAATCCATCATTATAAATTAATTTTATGTTTTCACTTATGCAATAGTTTCTCTCAACATGCTTTTTCTTGACGTATCATGTTATTTATTATAAATCAAACATTTCACATATTTTATTTTTTGAATTCTGATTTTAGATTTCTTTGGTACATAATTTTGTTTTTTTTTTTTAGATTTAAGCTCACATATAATGATAAATTTAAATTTTGTCACGTTATAATAAATTAGTAATAATTAAAAGTTGGAATTCTGAATCATATATAAATGCAGTGTGTTAATTTTTTTTTCCATATAATTTGTTTTTATAATTTACTCTTCAATATTATTTTTTTTAATCTCTTTAACTCATTCCTATATAAAAATTTTAAAATAAATTAACTTTATTGCTGACACTGATATAACACCTTCTGCTATACTTTATCCTCCTTAAGACAAACATTAGTTTGAACCAACAGAGTGACGGGGACCTTGATTGTTCGAATTAGACCTCAATGGCAAGGGACACAGAAAAGTGACACCAATTCTTATTCCTTTATGATTCTTGAAATTTTGAATTGCCATATATTTCCAGTATGTGATGTCATATTCTTCAGCAGCCGCAAAAATTTCTTTTACTAACTTTTGTCTATCAACTTCCCAAGTTCCAATGGCATCATGTTGTTGGACAATGATGCTTGAACGCTTCCCACTATAGCCAGACACGCGATTCAGTTCTTGCAAAACAAGTTACCCATGCAAGCACAACAGCCATTATCTTAAAATATTCTATTATTGAGAAAAATAATTTTTTTTTTATCAAATTAATTAGTTAGGATCACTTTATCTTTGATGAATCACAAAATTAAGACTAAAAAAATTAAATATACACTCTTTTGAAAAATTATCTTTACTTTTTCTGTATTCACACTTTGTTCTTTCACGGATTGAACTAGATTCCATCAATTTAAAACCCAGAAGTTTATGGTACTAAACGTAATACACTGCTGTAAAAAGGAACAATAAGGATGATTTTAAACGACATATAAAAACTGTTCCAAACCATTGTAAAACTGTTATATTTATTTAAAAAATACCACCGCCATTCTATTTAAGTCGGGTTTTCGATTAACCGACTTAAAATCAAGGTCGTCAAACGTATATTTTAACGTACAGATAGCAACATCAACAATTCAGGCAGATATTTTACTTTTATATCTATCACTTGCAAGTTGCAACAATGCATGCATCTAGCTCCTTTTTTTCATATTCTTGCGGTAATTAATTGCTTACGTTCATTTGGAACCAATCGAATAATATATCACGTGTATTTAAGTAAGCCACTTTACCATAACCAAATGTACCTACCTTTTCTATTCAAGTGGATCCTATTTCGCCAATTGCCAACGCAACTTGCCATTGAATGGGATAAGGAGCATTTTGATCCGTCAATGGTTGCTAGGGCTGCCAAAGAATTTTCCATAACTATGTGCAAGCATAAAATCTGTGGGTTTATTGATAATAGGGTCAAGGAATTTCTTTAGGGTGATCTGACTAATTTAACCATAAGCAACTTGGATTGAAATGAAAAGCTAAAAATTCAGTACTATCAAATGATTTAGCTGTGCTGACCTGAAAAGAACGGTCTAAATCTGAAGCATACAAAGTCCAATATTCCAAAATCAAAATCTCTTGAAATATATATATATATATATATATATATATATATATATATATATATATATATATATATATATATATATCTGAAGCATAAAAAGTTCAATATTCCAAAATCAAATCTCATGATTTATATATATATATATATATATATAGTTTATAAACAAAATTGATGACGGTAAAAATAATATGCGTGTGTAAATTTAAAAATATAAAAATATATTCCTATTTTTAATTATTGTAATTCATTAAAATATTATAAAGTAACAAACTTTAAATGCACCGTACGTATAACTTTTTAAATTATTTATAACTTTATTACATGGTAAAAATTTAATCAAAATATTATTTATTCATTCTAACTTGGGGAGAGCTTCATGGGTAGTGTTATGGTTGATAGTTTGGTTTATGGGGCGTGAGTAATAGTGTTTCGGTGGTTTGGTGCTGTTGGTTTGTGTTCGTAGGGAAATAAGAGAAGATCTTGTGTAGTGTTAATCGCGCATGGTTACATTGCTAGTTGAGAGAATGTTGGGCGCGGGTGGTTTGCGGTGCTGGCTCATGGAGGGTCAAAGATTGCTAGCTACCATGGTTTTCTTTTAGTGAAAGAGAAGGTGTTTTTCTATCATGAGAGTAAGAAGGAAATTAAGAAGTAGAAGAAAAAGAAAAATTAAGTTTTCTCTTCACTCATTTATTTGGATAGATAGATTAGTTTAGGGAGATTTTTGATCCTATTGTTATTTTTTTCTTTCTAATTTGTTACAAATTTGATTCTCTTTAACAAACCCTTCTCTTTAACGAAGTTTGGGCAGAAGGAAACTCCAAGTACTTAAGTGATGAGATTGACAAGCTTCTTAATTAGTGTAAAAAGTGTATCTATTGATCTTAGGTACGGCTAGACAACTTCTTTAAAAATGTTTATCAAATTTATGTTTAGACAAGTGTTATTCATTACATTTTATACTTGTGATATGTTCCTTACAGTTACCGCGTTTTCCTATTCAATACAGCATTACCAAGTAGGTTATTACTCTCTGAATTCATTCTTTTATATGCTGCCACATGAAAAAGGATGAATATGAAGAAGCAACTTTTTAGTAAAGTTTATGAGGTAGATATGTTAAGAATAGTCTCACATCGGATAATTCATGAACATGATAAGTGCTTATATAGCTGGGTAGATCACCCCCTTATGAATCGGTTTTTAAGGGGACCTTTCGGATGCCTTGGCTGCACTATAAAATTTAATATGGTATCAGAGCCATCTTCTACTTCTGTCCGGTGGGTGCCGTCAACCCTGGCCCTTGATACAACAACTGTATTATGTTGGTAAATGGCGAAAATCGTTAAATTGGTAGGAGATTGCTCTTTCTTAATCTCTAATATCTTTTAATGCCTTTTATTTGTTATTGATCGATCTTCATTTACAAATGTAGCTTTCGCAGTTCAAGTAAAAACAACAACGACGACAATGGAATCAGAAACATGGGATTTTGAAAAAAATTCAAAAGATGCTCTTTGTATATAATCCATTAATCTCCAAGTTTTATAATTCTGTGTATTTGTGGTTAGGCATTTGCATGCCTTCTTTACTTTTGCTTTTTCTGTTTTGCTATTTTTATATCTAGCAGGTTATTAAAACATGCATGCTGATATATCCGTCTTGTTAGTGTTTCTTTATGAGAATCCCTATTATCTCTTTCATTTTAGCAGTTGATTTATTAATTCTTTACATGTAATGATGGGTAGTATTCTATTTCATCTTTTTTTGCACTGGTCTTAGTAGTCGACCTGCATCTAGACAGTAGTGTTGGACAAAATAATGTAATATATAGTGACTGTACATCGTCCAGGATCACTATCCTGTTACTACAAGTCAGATCCAAAGGGACAATACTTGACTTGCTGTTAAATATTTATGTCATTAGACTCAATATTTGAAAGGTTGTATGGGGGAACGGTATCTTGGGACTACAGGTCAGACCAAGAGACAGTTCATGCATGTATTTATTTGGTGGGATTTAATGCTTGAAGGATTATACACCATCCATATTAATATCTAATATTACACAAATACTGAAAGGACAACTCATCCCTAAGCATCTAAGCCTTTAGATTTCATAATCTGTTAGAGAAAGAGTATTAGCGAATTTTTTAATTATTGTTATAATAATTTTGATATATTTTAATTTCCTCCTCTTTTTTATTGTCTTGTGACTTAAGAAAATTTTATTTTATTGAGGCAAATTTTAATTCTCTCGTAAATAACTGGTTCACATTCAATTAAATGTCAGAAATTAAAATTCAATTAAAAAATTGTTTCACTTTTTTATATAGTAGTATATGAATTATTTTAAAATTGATGTTTTATTATAATTTATACTTCAAAGATTTATTTCATTATTAAATACAACAAAAATTAGTTATGATCTTTTTTTTATAAAAAAATAGTTATGAATTACAACATACATAAAATATCAAAGTCTCCAATTTTACATCAAATGTTTTTAATGATGATTTTAATTTATATTCTTGTGTTAACAAAATATATCCCTATTTGAGATAAGAGCAGGTCAATCTAGTTCTATAGTTCAATATCTTAATTTTAACATTATATTGTTAAATCGTATTATAAAAGAATTATAAAAGTAATATTTTAGAAAATATATTTCAAAATAAATAATATTATTATGAATATAATATCATATTATACAAAAAAAGGTTATACACTTATAACATAAAAAGTTTTACACAAACATTCAATTACAACTCATTACATATGATAGATTTGTTTGTTAACTTTTAAAATAATTATATTAAAGTAATTCAAACAATAAAATTTTGCATATATAGACATTAGATTCTATACACAATATAATATATTAAATAAAAAATATTATTAACTAGATCTAGACACTTGCAATCCACAAGTATTTAATTTTATTTTTGTTGGAGGTGCTAAATATTTTATAAAGAAAAAGTATGATAGGGAACAAAGTAATAGTAAACACTTACTTGAAAGAGTGAAATATGTTTGCTAAAATGACACCTCAATGGTAAGAATTATTTTATAACTGTGACTGATGCTTGCATATTAATTCAGGATTAACAAATTGTTAATTAGCCAATTTGTCCTTTGCTAAGGACATGCTATTCATGTGCTAATCACATATTGGTTTTTGGCATTTGTTTATTTTCCATATTCAACTCTAGCACTTTAAACTAGCGTTTTTTTTTTTTGGCCATTACCACCTCGGAACTTCTTTGCTCTTCGCAAATGAAAATACCTTATCAGATTGTTGATATAAATGTTGAATGTGCATCATATTTCTTCTATATTTTTGTAATTCTCCTTTTAAGTAAAATCAAATATTATTATAATTATAATAAATATGCAAATAATCAAATATATTAGAATTTATTAATCTAATATACTTCCAATTCCCTCAATTGTGCTTTTTCCTCTTCTGCGACTGTTATAAGTCTGAACATGTCCCTCAAGTTCAAGACTCCTTTAGCAGATCCATATTCAATATGGAGATCTTCAAAAGACTTCATCTTTTGCTCAAGCTCTGCATTTGAAAGTAGCTGACATAAAATAGAATCTGTTTTTAAGAAAATTTTCATCTGAGCTTTAGTTTTTTCCTCTAAATCAGCACACAACTCCTTGCAGTTTCCAACTCAATTTTTTTTCTTCCAGTTCTTCCCTTGTATAGGCCAATAGATTTTGAAGTGCTCACATGTCTTCCTTTAGTTGTGCTTCTAAAGTCTTTATCAGGTTTAATTCCTTGGTTAAAAGAGTCCCTTGAATGCAATCTTTTTGCTAATTCCAATAGCTTGGATTTTGAGAGTATCTCCTCTTGGAGGGTAGAGAGTTCTGTTGTGGTTGTTGTAAGTGCTTCTTCAACCTTTTGATTTTCATAAATCTTATCTTTAACTCCCTTCAATTCTTCCTGAAGGGAAGCCATCTCATCCCATTCCATTTACACTCTATTTGGCTTCTTCAAGTAGTATATCAAATTCTATTGCCTTCTTTTCATCATATTCAGCAAGTGAACCACTTTGATAATGCAGCTTCTCAAATTTCCTTACCTCATCTATTGAAATTTGAAGCTCAAGGTGATGCATGCTAATTAATAGCATCCATTGATAGCCATTGCTGTAAGAGAAAAAACATACTAAAAGCTAATTATAGTGTCATCACAGTTAGTTCCAACTTTCTCAAAGTATTGAACTTACATGGAAGATTGACCAACAACAAGTCCCTATAATAACTTTCTCAAATCTGCAGAGTTATGTTTACGTTGATGATATGAAAACAAAAACTTAAGATGTGATTTCCACCAAATATAAAGATATGCATACGTTATAACTTCCCCAACTCTGAGGAAGTTGATTTAAATGACCAATGAATTCACATCAAATGCTACCTCATTTCCGTTGAAGAAGAGGAAGAAAGGTGAAAATTACAATCATACATTATCCACTTGCTTCAGAGTATATGTCAAAAACCTGCCTGGTAGGTAAAACTAACTTAAAGAGATCAAATAAAAACATCAAGCAAACCCCCTACAACAGGAATGAACATGGGTTCCTTAACTGATTGTCCCATCAAACATAGTAAAGACATGCAAAAATAAAATTCAAAAGGGAGAAATGAAAGTTGACTTGTATACCTAAATTTTAAAGAAAAGTACGCACTTCTGGATGATAAGAAGTATTTAGTTATTTACTTTGACAACAGGGGTCCCAACTTTAGAAGACCTGCATATTAGTTGATAAGTTAATACAAAATGAGCAGAAAAATGCAGGAAAAAAAAAAAGGCAACAATACAAACCAGAAGCGTGTACGCTGATTTAGTTTGGAAATAAAAAGCCTTAATTGGCTTAACGGTATGTATGCAATGGTTGCACAGATCTTTTACCCTGTATTAAAAAGGAAAAGTCAGAACTTTTGGTGGACATTAGCGAGCTGAAATTGATAGGATCTTTATATTGAGCTTCAACATTAGTTTCTACAAATTGGTTTTTAAGATCTCCATTCTGAGTAACAGGAGCACCAACCACCGACAGAATCGAACTACCATAATCAATATTCAATAAATTATAAATTGAAATTAAACTAAATGATATAAATAACAAATATATGGTTCATTTGGAGGAATCTGTTTCCAAAACTTTGTTTCAATTAAGGATTAAGAATTAAGAATTTATTACAATTCAAGACCAATATGCTAGCCATAATACTTGTGGAACTATCAAGCAAAAGTATTAACAACATAACATAAATTAGGCGTTACAATTACTTAGCCTGGAAAAAATTAGGCAAAACAATCATAATATGACAGGTTGACAGTAAAGTGTCGTGCTATAAAAAATTGTCTTTATTTATTTGTCTTTGTGAAAACTGAAAAGTAGGCATGTGATTGAAATACCTTCCTCTCTAACCTCCTCCTTAGACCACTAAAACCACTTATTTGACTTAAGTGTCTCTTGATTTTAATTTCTTATTCATCATATTCTCTTTGAACATAAACTTCCAAGTTCAATAGAAGAAAATATCCATAAGATGTGATATATCAAATGATACAGATGGTAAAACAAAGAAAAAGGTAGGAAAAAACAATACTAGAAAGAATACACATAGCAAGAGAGAAAGAGAGTACCTCTAAAAGCAAAAAGTATGGTTGAATGGTGATTCAACAAAATGGCTCATGTTAGTTGGTCTAGTATACCCTGTTCAATAAATTGAAAAGGCATTAAAAAAATCATAAATTGAGAGATTTTGATTAAAGAGCAAACTAATAACTATTAAGTTCAATATAAAGGGGACTGGTAAACCCATTTCCAACATGCTATACTTCAAATTTTGCAACATATGTTCGAAAAAGTAAAAATTACAATCCCCGTGACTCTCAATTCAACAGAGTTTTATGAGATCAACTAGAAATCAATACGCAATTTGGTGCAATATCCCAAAACTAATATCAAGATGTCTCTAAATTGTATTGAAGAGTTCTCGAAGGGTAAAAGTAAAAAGTAAAACGATAGGTAGTAAAATGCTTTGCGAGTTCTTTCCCTAATTGATTTTGGTAATTTGGTGCAGTTTTTCCTTTACGTGTAGGGAAATCAATTGTTGTCTATGTCAAATTTAAATGAGCAGATAACACTTGTGGCTGTTCCCTCCATTAAATATTGAACATAAAAAAGATAATAAGAACATAATTTTTTTATTGGCAATGCAGGTTTATATTCAAAGAGAAAAAGTATGAGAAGTGGATTTTAATTTATTAAAATTGATTCTGTTTGAGAAAATGAAAAAAAAAACAAAAGAAGAAGCAAGGAGTTCAAACAAATCCCAACCTGAAGGATAATGACTTAAATGTTGCCAAAGGAATGTGAATGGGCAAAAATGTTGGGTTGCAGTGTTTGGAGGTTTAGGCGGTAAAATATGTTGACCAAGTAAATGGATTTATATATATTAAGATTAAGATAAGATATGCAATTATTTAAAATTTTGTACTTTTTAAAGAAGATAAGACACCGAATTAGATCGGGATGATTCTAAAGCATAATTCAAAGTTGTCTTCAAAATGATTTAATTTTAGACTTAATTACATTTTTTGCCTCCAAAGTTTTACAATGTCACAAATTGCCCCCATTTTTTAGTTATTTACCACCAAATTATGAAACATCACGAATTTTACCCCAAAGTAAAAAACCATCACAACTAATAATCATTACAAAATTGTCATAATTGTAGCGGTTTAAAGGAAAAGCTGCCACAAAATGTTTTAATTGTGGCTATTTTTCTATGTGAACTAGAATTTGTGATGTTTTGTAATTGAAAGATTCAGATTCCATAGGAGATTTTATGAAATGTTAAGCAATGATGGGCCATTGGGGAATGGGCCGAGCAGAGAGAGGCCTATTAAGAGTGGGAAAAGGAGTTGGTTAGGGTAGTTTGGAGAGAGAGGGTGTCGGGTGTTAGGGAGTATATAAAGTGAAACACTTAGTAGCAACCAGGTTAGGGCGCAATAGAAAATACAAGCCGTAGAAGAGGGCTCGCTCTTTCGTGTTTTTGTTCGCGAAGGAAACTCTATCCTTAGCTATCGCGGTAACTCACACTCGCAGATCAATTCTTCTTCCATTAACAAACCTCTCTTTTGTGTTTTCTTAATTTTTTTTGTTTTGTTTTGTTTGGTGGCGTAGATGGATCGGTACCAGAAGGTGGAGAAGCCAAGAGCTGAAACTCCAATCGATGAAAACGAGATCCGGATTACTAGTCAGGGAAGGATGCGCAACTACATTACTTACGCCATGAGCTTGCTTCAGGTTTTCTTCTTTTCTTTAAAATTATAATTATCCTGAGCTTTTATGACGACCGTTTGAACTTTGGAAACATTGAGTGTCTTTGTTTTAATGCATGTCGATTGATAATTATTACGCTTATTTATTTTTGTCTATCCCTTCTTTGCTTTTGGTTATGTTGAAATTGTATGTTTTGGATTTTGGAGGGAATGGGAAGGATCAGTGTGTGGCAGGTGGCGTACCTTACCCTACTTTGTTTGTAACTTTTTTCACTTTTAAATACAAAATGAAGCTGACTGATAAATGTATTATGAGTTTATGACTAGTATGCTACTATAAATATGATTATTGTAAAGGTTAGATACTCGAAATATAATTTAAATAAAGCATTTGAGTTGTGATATCTCCTTTCTTCTTTTTCCCTTCTCTCCTCTTCTTTAAATGTTTGAATTCAAAGTGTGTGTGGAGGGGGGATGAGGTTCAGTGCTTCTGCTCTTTCTGTTGCGAAATTCCCAAACAAGGGGACACTCTATCTTCCCTTTCCTTCTGTCTTTAGCATTCTCTGGGGGCATTGGGAAAAAGTGGATGTTATGAGTCCCACATTCGTGTCACGAGGATCTCTCACCTGTTTGAGTGTGCTTACTGACTGCTTAGTCATAACATTGGAGCAGCAGAAAGTTTTGAGTGTGAAGTCTTTTATTTCCTAAATTCTGAATTAAGATATCTTGTTTATTCTTCACAGGAGAAAGGTTCTAATGAAATTGTTTTCAAAGCAATGGGGAGAGCTATCAACAAAACCGTGACAATTGTGGAGTTGATCAAGGTATGTTTGCTTTTGCAATTAGCTTGGCTGACCACTATCTTAGTATTTTTGTTTCATTTGATGAGGATTTTATTTTAATGTTTATTTCTTGGGGTTAATGCAGAGGAGAATTGTGGGCCTCCACCAGAATACAGCAATTGGATCCACTGATATCACTGATACTTGGGAGCCCCTAGAGGAAGGCCTCCTTCCGTAAGTGCAGTCTCTGATTAATAGTATTTTAAATCTGAATGGTTCAAGTGTTAAACATTCCATCTAATCCGGTGGATGCTAGCTTGCTTAATCCTTACACTCTATTTTTATCCTTGTCCATCTTGTAGTTTGGAGACGACAAGGCACGTGTCAATGATAACAATAACCCTTTCAAAGAAGGAACTCGATACATCGTCTGTGGGGTAAGTTGGCTTTCAATCTTTCTTGCTAAGGCCATCACACAAATTATTAATAAATTCTTACTCACAAGATGGAGTTAGGGTACCCAGTTTTGTTTCAGACATATGCAGTATGCAGAGAGGTTTCAGCTTTGAAAATAAATATTCAAACCCCTGCTTTCAGTGCACCAAAATAAGTTCTTATATTATGTGTACTTGGATTACCTATTGTATATTAGTATTGAGAATCATGTGAAGTCAGAGATGTTGGTGAAGGTTTTATTTGAATTGGATGGAATATTGAAGCACAGTGCACAAATCTAGAATTACCCAAATGATGCTTTGCATTTGCAATCGGAGAGGAGATTGGTATTAAATTTTTGTTGCTCAAGTTATAGAAATGAAAAATTTAAGAAGAAATAATAATAGTAGATTCGGTGTGAATATCAATAGAGCGACATTATATATTTCTAAATGTGATCTTCATGATTTCAGTTCCTTCACTAAGTGCTTTTTTGTTTACTAATAAAAAGGGATTTTGTGATAACATCTTCTATTGAAACTTTTTCAGAAGCATTTTGAGTCAAACACACTTTTTTGAAGGGGTTTTTAACATAAACATGTCTGTTAATTAAAAAAAAATAATTATTCTTCAAAATAAGCAGAAACAATTGGGCCCTAGAATTCCTCCTCTTATGACAAGTATGCATTTGATATTATTTCACATTGGATAATGAAATGAAAATCATAGATAACATTAATCATAGTACATGTGAATTCTAAAAGGTAAAAAAGTAGAGGAAGTAGAAGATACTCTGGCTTGGATGATAAAAATTTAGAGAGTATATGCACTAGTTATATGTGCTTTAGCAGGTTTCTAGATTTTAGGCATCAATCAATAGATAAGCAAGTTATATTATTATTATTATGAATTATGAACTACAGGGAATTTAACAGATTGCTTTTTTTTAGGTATCAGCCTCCACTACCAGCTGACCAGGTGAAGGCTGCTACAGATTTTGATTATGAAGGAGGTAGGTACACATGCAGGGTGCTTTTTTCCCCATTTGATAGTTTACATCTGTTTTAACTTTTCTGTTCTGCAGAGGGTTCACCTAATGGTCGTGTTCGTGGTCGTGGTGGCCGAGGCAGGGGAAGGGGCAGAGGTATGTTTGTGTGCATTGTTTCATTCCTATGAACCATATGTTTGTAAGATGTTTATTCACTTTGTCATCACCTGGGTAAATTATCTGTGAATGGTAGAATTGTTTGAATGAGTCGATGTATAGTTTCCTCATATTTATGTTGCAATTTTAATTTGAAACTATTCCTTAGATGTTATGGATGATTATTTCTGTGAAAGTTTTGGCACAGGCTACTCAGATATGTAAATACATCTATATTTTCAATCGATAGAAATTTTATCTTTTTTAATAGGCAATCACTTAAAGATGCCCACAACTGCATTTATCATGGCAATCACTAGTTCATAGGGAATCTGAACTGAAACCTTAGGAAACAGGTGAAGAACAGTTATGCTGTTTTTTGATATGGCTGCTGTATTTGATTTCAGGTAATGGCTTTATTTCAGCTGATTATGAGGATGGAGGTTGGGATCGCAATAGGGGAAATGCTAGGGGCAGGGGTAGAGGAAGAGGACGTGGCTTTCGTGGTCGTGGAAGGGGAGGGTACAATGGGCCCCATGTTGACATGCAAGATGGAGGATACAACCAAGATGTACCTCAAGGCCGTGGTACTTGATCCTTATTACTTTTGTTCATTTCTGTGGTAGATACATGTGTGCAAGGCTATCAGTGTTAGGCAATCAGCTTTTGCAGTTGATATTCTGGGAAGTGTTTGAACTGTTTGTTTTAAGTAATGGATGTTACCTCTTGATATTTTGGAAGTAATTAAGCTGGTTGTGGGTCCTTACTGTCTAGACTCTGGAGCAATTTCATATATTACCTTAACTTTGTCATCTATATTAATCATAGTACATTTTATTTTGGAAGTGATTAAGCTTCTTTTGTTGTAGGTCGTGGCCGTGGCAGGGGGGGATATCGTGGAAGGGGTCGTGGCTTCCGATCGAATGGGCCAATCCAAGCAGCTGCCTGAGGCAACCAGTAGGCCGCCATTAGTGCAGTGCAGATGACTTGACTAGTGAAAGAAAGCCATGTCTAATTTTATGTTTTCTTTTATTTGTTCAATTTTCTTCATTTCCCCCTTCTTTTTCTCTGGGGCCCTGAAGAACTGTAGGGCATTTTCTTCTTACAGTTTTATGTAGACTTTTAGTTTTCAGACTGCTGCCACATAAGGCGGCAACCCTTTATGTTTTAGACCTTGGTCAGATGCTTGAACAGTTGTACTTCTGTTTTGGCCCTGAATCTCAATTCTTTAATTTTTATTTTCTAGAGATGTGTTCAAATTGATGGTTTTTTTTCCCTTTCCTTTTCTGAAACCGTCTTTTATTTTTATTTTTTTTGGGCAATTAAGAAAAGATTATGCTCCCGGCGAATACGTGGTTTGATTTACCTGGACAATTTTCTTAGTTGGATACTTTTTTCCATGCATGAGCTGGTGTTAGACTTTTAGTATGGTCCAGACTTGTACTGCGTCATGTAAATTGGTTCTTGAATTGTGTCCCCTTGATGTAGCCTCTAATTGTCTACAGTATTTGCCTACCAAATTTAACTAATTTATGGTACCACGACGGCCAATTAATTGTGCTCATCTGACCAATTCATGTCTAAAAAGTCATTCATGATCAGTCAACCGGATTGATCATGTGGGAGATCACATTAACAGGGACGACTAATAATTAACTCATTGATACACATTAACTCCCTCCCCCCATTACACGTCTTGCACCCCTTATCTCCTATTATAGTAGACTGAGGATGGTGGGTCATTCATTCCAAATACTTAGGGCTGTATTAAAAAACATAACCGAATTGGATTATAAACATTGCACTATTTACATGTAAAAAAATGAAATGAACCGTTTTTATATAAAAGAATTGAATTGAATTGTTTGAGAATCAAATTGAAAACTCGACACTTTTGTGACGATAGATTGTATCATTACTCACCTGAGTAATTGATATATTTGGATTGAGTTCTTACATTCATATATTTACTTCATCTTCTATCTTATTTTTACTTGATCTTTCTTCCTATTTTTCATCACATTATCTATCACTTTCTCTCCTTTTATTTCTTCTCTATTCTTTCCATCCATATAATCTAAAAATGAAACATGCAACATGTTTGTTTTCGAGTTGAAAATGCAATCACACGAATTCCAGTGAACAAAACGCAGAAATAACAAACTTGGAATTTTGGCGTTTTGTGCCTCGGACATGGTCTTTTTCCTATATGGATTCTCTTTATCAAATTTAGACACAATATATTGCCTTCATCTTATATCCTCAAAGCTTAAGAGATTGTGGATCATAATAGCTGACCTAATTTAATATCGTGAGACCCCATTAATTTTTGGGCAACTCATTAAACCATACTATTAATTTACTGGTTACGTTACACGACCCTTCCCTCCTTATCCATTATTAAATAATTCTTATAAGAGAGAAAATGAGGATGACATTCACCCTCTATACTCAAAATACATTTAATCTATTACTTCTGTAATGATAACATTTGCGAATAGTGTAGGTTTTTAATCCTGTAAAAAAAACAATTATCAATTTTAAAAGCAACAAAAATTATATTACATGCTTTTGAAGCCAAAATGCATTACGAGAAGAATAGGATTGCACTAGGCTTGTTCAAGAGTTCAATTATGGAATGTGATTCATAGTTAATACCCTACCATCGTGACTGTATATAAGACTATAAGTGGCATTATTCTTTGATAAACAAACGCATGTAAGAATATTTTTATCCATGTTTAAACCAAATAAAATAAAATAATTTTTTTGCCAAACAAAAAAACAATAAAATAAATTTCAAACAAAGTAAAATGCTAAAAGCTAGTAGTGCATACTACTCCCTTGGTCTCTAATTATTAGATCTTTTTAAAAACTTGTTAGTCTTTTTTTATATTTTTTTTAATTTCTAAATGTATTAATTATTTTTTTCATACATATTTTTATTTAATTATTCTTTTTCAAAACATTAATGAAAAATAATTAAATAAATAAAGAGATAAAAAATAATAATTTTAAAATAACAATATGAATAAATGATAAATTTAATATTATTAATTAAAATAATTATTTTTCTTAACGGATATAAATTAATTAAAAGGATATACTTTTCCCAGATTGGGAAGAACGTGATTCCCTTTTTAAAAGGATTTTATATTCCGTCCGAAGGGAGTGTTACTGTGTGAGCAAAGTTGCTTCCTCTATCGTGTTCTTTGCGTTAGGGTTTGCAGATCGAAAAATACTGACAGCATTGTGTTGTGCGGTTACAGAAGATGAGTGAAGACGAGGAGATGAAAGATCAGGCAACGCCTTCACACTTGCTTTCTTCAGTTCCTCCATCTACATTGCACCGTAACTTTCTTCTTCAAACCATACCAATTCTTTAGTTTCACGTTTCTGAAGCTTTATTCCGTTATAATTTTACTGAATTTTGAGCTCACTCACTCACAGATTTGAAGGGAATAGCATCAATTATTGAAACCGGTTCGTACTCAAAGGAAGTTCGTCGAATTGCTCGTGCCCTGCGCCTTACATTTGCATTTAGGCGTAAATTGACAACACCAGTTCTCTCATCTTTTCTTGATTATGTTCTTACTCCCGCTTCTGAACCTCACACTAGGTTATCCTCTTATCTCCCTAATCCTAAGGTAAAATTAATCTTGTTTTCGTGCTTCAATTCCACTTCTGTAAACATTAGTTATATTTATATCCAAGTTTAGTTACTTTGATCAATTATGTATGTATTCGATGTTTTAATGGATGTGATGGTCGTTGATTTTGTAACTGGCTGTATAGGAGGGTGATCGAGAGATGGAAGTGGACAGTGCAACATCTACTATTCAAACCCTGGCGGCGAAGCACTTGTTGCCTGAGCTAGAAATCTACTGTTACCTCCTTGTCCTTCTTTTTCTGATTGACCAGAAAAGATACGATGCGGTTGAGTCCTGTTCCTGTATGTTTAGATTTTAATCAGATATGCCAATAGACTTGCTCATTATATGCTAAGGTTGCTTTAATTTTTCATATTTTAGGCCAAAGCTTGTTCCTCAGCAAGCATTGTTCGGCTGAAGAGCCTGAATAGAAGAACTGTCGATGTTATTGCATCTAGACTGTACTTTTATTACTCATATAGCTATGAGCTTACAGGAAATCTTGCTGAAATTCGAGGGTGAGTTGGGTTCTTATCCGTGCAGTTCAAAAATAAATTCAGGAACAAATTTTTATATGTTAAGGCCTTAAGGGGATTTACAGCTGATTGAGATTTAACTTATTCCAAACTAAATGGCATTTTTATTTCAGCAACCTCCTTGCATTGCACCGGATTGCTACCCTGCGTCATGATGAGCTGGGTCAGGTTTGTTTCTAACTTGTTGGTTTATTTCATAGGTGGGTCATGTCTTGTACTTACCTGGTGATGTGATGCAGGAAACCCTTCTGAATCTGTTACTTCGTAACTATCTACATTACAACCTATATGATCAGGCAGAGAAGTTGAGGTCCAAGGCTCCACGTTTTGAGGCACATTCAAACCAGCAGGTATGGTGGTTTGTTGTTCTAGGGATTTGTTTCCTATGGTGAATGCAATCTTCACCTTCTATATGCGCCTGTGTTGAACATTCTCAATGATTCTGAGATTTATTTGTTTAGCTAGTCTAATTTAAATTTCCTTTTGTTTTTTAGATTCTTTTTTACTTGATGTTTTATCCATGTCTTGTGTATCTTTTTTAGTTCTGTCGTTATCTCTTCTACCTTGGGAAAATTCGGACAATTCAGTTGGAGTACACAGATGCAAAAGAGTCACTCTTGCAGGCTGCTCGTAAAGCTCCCAGTGCAGCACAGGGTTTTCGGATTCAATGTAACAAGTGGGCTGTGATAGTGCGTTTATTATTGGGAGAAATACCTGAGAGGACCGTCTTTATGCAGAGAGGAATGGAGAAAGCTTTGAGGCCTTACTTTGAGCTTACTAATGTAAGTCCACATTATCAGCCAGAGTTAGCTACTTTAAGGTCCAGAATAGAAGTGAATTTCTAATTTGTTTATCTGATTATATGTTTGGTTCCTATAGCTTCATCTTGTTATGAAATAGGCACTATGCTTTTTTCATGGAAATTAGGTCCTTGCTGTTTAACTATTTATTCAACCATCCTATGTTATAACTCTTTCAAAATTATGATGTGGCATATTAAATGCTTGTCACATAATTGGTTTTGTGTGACAACATTTTTCGTCACAAACACCACATTCAATAGTGAGATTGCATAAAGCTTGATGGCCACTATTTTGAAATATTACAAGACAAACTAAATAATTTATACTATACATGTAAATACTAAATACTCAAACACAATTTTTTTTATAAAAAAGATCATGAAAAAAGTAAGTCAGTTTACACTCACAATCAGCACCAATCTAGCAACAATACAAACATAGGAATGGAATGAGAAAAAAAATGAAAGATAATGGTGAAATTAATAAAAAAGAAAATTACATAATAACTAGAATGTGAACTGTGAAGTCTAAAGGAAGAAGAAAGAGCAAAACACACAAAAAAGAACATAGACCTGTAAAATGTGAAGGAACAGAGGTCAGCAGAAGTAACTTTTTTTCTTTCTCTAAATGACTGAAGAAGAAGGGTCTCAAACCCTATAATGTTTCTGAAGCAAAAATGCATTAGAAAATGGTTGAGAAATCACAATTTTACCCCCAAAAATCCCTAAACAAAGATGCTTCAGGGGTAGAAATGGTTTTTGAATCCCATCACAGTAGTGCTGCTAAAGCACGTGAAAAGCTGCTATTTTGTGCATGAGGGCTGCTGCTGAAAACTACTCCACTATTTGAACAGCTTAGTCTCAGTTTGCTCTGCTGCTCTGCTATGGCGGCTATTGACTATATCATAAATAAGTGAAATCCCACATTGATGCTTTGTTTAACTGAAATTGACACAAATAGAGCAATTGTGAACCATGGTTAGATACTACTTTTATCCTAATTTTATTGAAAAAGAAGGAATAGTGTAGGTCTGCTGAAAGTATGGTGATCAATAAAGAAATGGAGTTCTGCATTTTTAATTTTGATTTCTATTTTATCATTTCTCACTTTCTTGACACAGCTGACATGGGAAAACTTTTTGGCGGCTTGGATGGGTCATCTTTATTAACATGGGTTGATGGGAGATACCCAATTAGAAAGAAATTTAATCTGTAAGGTTCAACATTGGCCCTATTTCAATTTTCAAAATAATCTAGAGCTATAGTAACTTTTGAATAAGCTCTAATCAACAATTGAATGACCTATTATGAAAATTTCTTTAAACTTTTGAATAAAAACTGATGTCTGGGATAACAACCCAACAAGGCTTTCACTTCGTTGTCACCCTTGTCTTTTATTGTTTTACATTCATTGCAAAATTTCCTTTCTTTAAGGTGATTCCATTTTGTCTTCTCTCTATTATTGTGGGTTTTTCTAATGGTGATTTTATTTTAATATTTGTTTTATGAAATGACAAATTTATACGAAAAATTGAATTACTCTCTATGTTGCAGTTATCAAACTTTTTTTAAGGGTGTATTTGATTTGCTGAAAAAATGAAGGAGTGGACAGTGCAAAAACATTTGTTCCATGTTGGACTTTAGTAATGGTCATATAACAGAACAAAACAAAAGATGAGGCCCAGGACAAAAATGTCTAAATATTTATTACTCTTTAAACCTGGAACAACTCTTGTCCCACACGCAATCCCCAAAAGTCAAAAAATACCCATCAATTTGGCTAAACCTTGTCAACGCCAATGGTTAACAACCTATAAGCCCCATCAGGTAGTAGCGCCCGATGCAACCCCCTTGCTCCACCTCCAAAACTATTTGTGCTATGCATTGACCATCAAACAATAGACAAAAAAGAAGTGTTGTGACTCAGCTTCTTGTACTGTGTTGATTTGCTTGTGTTGTTCCTCAATGTGCATCAAGTGCACTGTAAGAGTTGTGATAAAAAATTGCGACTAAAACTTCAAATTTAGAAAATCTGACTAACTTGTTAGGAAACAAAAGAGATGATAATGGCAACCATCATGCCATAGATAAATAGTGTTGATTAGAGCTTCAAATGAATAATGCACTTAAAATGCGATGTCATTTGTGGTTTTAATCAGTTCAACTATATTTAGGCACTGAGCTCCTATGACTCTATTTAAGGAACCATAGTCTCAAATATTTGTGTATACTCGTTTTAACCTGCCCTTTTTTTTCTTCTTCTTCTTTAGCATGCTAAGGTTCTGTTTGGAATGCCCTGGCTTCTTTTTTTATGCTTTTTGTCAGCAAAAGTCACAAATGTGTTAAGTAAAAAAAATCATTGTGCATCTTCCAGTTCTTTTCGGAAGCACCTTATGGGAATGCTTTTGAAAGTTTTTCTGGAGGTCAAAATTATGAAAGCCCTTAAACAAGTTTACTTTTGTTGAAATTCAATTATAAAACACATTTTTATGCATTAATTGGCCTTTGTTCAATCTTTGATGCTTTATTAGAAGTTATTTCATGTGTTTCTAAATCACAATCTACTGGCCGCCTTCTAAATCTAATACTAAAATTTTGGGGGTTAAGTCCTTAACCATGTTGTGAAATTTCAGGCTGTCCGGATTGGTGACTTGGAGCTATTTAGGAATGTTGCAGAGAAGTTTGGTACTACTTTCAATAGAGACCGAACTCATAATTTGATTGTTCGGCTCCGTCATAATGTCATCCGGACTGGTTTACGCAACATCAGCATATCATATTCACGCATCTCGCTAGTTGATGTAGCTAAAAAGTTGAGGTTGAACTCTGCAAGTCCTGTTGCTGACGCTGAGAGCATTGTAGCAAAGGCTATCCGTGATGGGGCTATTGATGCTTCATTGGATCATGCCAATGGGTGGATGGTATCCAAGGAAACTGGAGATATCTACTCTACAAATGAGCCTCAGTTGGCATTTAATTCTCGGATTGCCTTTTGTCTTAACATGCACAATGAGGCAGTTCGAGCACTGCGTTTTCCACCAAACACACAGAAGGAAAAGGAAAGTGCTGAGAAGAGGAGAGAGAGGCATCAACAAGAGCAAGAATTGGCTAAACATATCGCAGAGGAAGATGATGATGACTTTTGATAATGATTTGCTCTTTTTATCTTACCAGTTTGTTGTCAGGATGTATTTATTTCCTATATTTGCTCATATTTCTCCATTGGAGAAACTTCCATTACCATTTCCTTTTTGGAGCCCGAAGTTTTATTTTCTAAACCAAAATCATCTTTAAATCCTTTGCCATATCGAGATATTTGCTGTTAATTACAGATCATGGGAACACATTATTTGTTTCCTGTTAGGTGAACTATGTTTTGGGATTTGAGTGAAATCAATTATATAGGACCATGTTAGTGATTCAGTTCTAAAGTTTGAATATTGTAAAATATTTGCTCATTGACCCAAAAAAAAGAGGTATTATACCACTGAGTCTGAGCCATTGCAATCTACTTGAGCGTAAATTTATATATTTTATTTCCTGTTCTCAGATAAAATGCCCCCTGCCCCACTTTCTTGTTTGAGTCGGAGATAGAATTGAAGGCCATATCTAAATAACACTTTTTTTTTAGTTGATATTTTAGAGCATATCTTAAGATGGGAGGGTGTGGGGTGGAATTAGTCATATTCTTAAAAAAATTGTAGTATAGTGACAAATTAAATGAACTTGAGTATAGAAAATTTATAAAGAAAGGATTACCTTTATTTGGACTGGTAGGCATTCAACAATATTTTTTTGGTAATTATGTTGTTGATACGGAAAATCTAATTAGTCATCTTTAGTGGAATTTTTTATTTTTAATTATATTTTTTTCATTCATAAAATTTGAATCTTATATCTTATTTAAGAAGATCAAAATCCAATATCATATGGATCAATGACTTGTTTGTAGGCATTCAACAATTTCTGATTGCTTGAGGGTGCTGTTAGATTGCCCTATTTTATTTGCCTGCTTGACTGTAACTCCCATGGTAAACTTCTTTGCCCCTTTTAGTTTGCCTTCCCTTTCTGATTGCTTGACGGTGCTGTTATAACATAGCATTGCTTGTTTAGATCAAACTTATAATTTATGAACACTCCACTTAAAAATCGAGAAAAATTCGGTGTCCAATGGACAACTAGATAATTTATTTACTTGGGAAAATTTAGATGTCAAATATCCCATGTTTTATCAGATTGAATCAACGGTGATTAATTGCGCTGCTAGCTAACAGACAACTGACAATCTGTATAGCCAAAATGGGACATGTGGATGTAGCTCACAAAAAACGACACTGTCATCAATTTCATGTGGCCCATCTACATCGTTTGTTCCATTTGATAAAACCATTTTATCCACATATAGAGTTACAAACCATGAGATCCATGTGTAGTAGACATTGGGATCTGAGAGAAGCTAAGATAAAAAAAAAATTAGAGTACCAAATGGGCTTGTGGGTTTTGAAACATTCACGGCTCTTATGTTGGGATGGGCATGTGGGTGGGTGGGTGGGAAGGGACGTACAAGAGAAAATACTGAAGAGAACGTGGGAATGATTGAATGGTGTTCAGACTTTGCACAGATAAATTTAATCTAACAAATAATAAAAATCGTTTCTTGAGTTCTCCCGTCTTGCAGAACCTCACATGTGCAATCGTTGCCTTAGCTAGTCTAGTCCCTTATTTAAACACATAGCTTCTGTACTTCGGAAATGACAATAATTGCAAACACAAATTCTAGTCATATCATATATCCTTCAACCTCTCATCATTAGGCATTCAGCAAGCAAGAGGAAAAAATGGGCAAAATGGGCAAAATTATGCTTGTTTTGGGTAGCCTCATTGGATTATGCTGTTTTTCAATCAATACCTATGCCTTCTCACCTTCTGGATGGACCAATGCCCATGCCACTTTTTACGGGGGTAGTGATGCTTCAGGAACTATGGGTAAGCCATTCCGACTTAATCTTTTAACACTAGATTCTTTTATTTTAAATGGTAACTAGAGTCTTTAGCACATTAGTTAATACATTTTAAAAAAATATTTTTATTGGGATGTATAAAATTGTGTTATTCATATTTTTTTTAATGTTCTTCTGGTTAATAATGTCACAAGGACACTAATTAACAATATATATATTTTTTACCCTACTCTTCCAACATTGAATTTATTTTTTGTGTGAATGAGTGCAGGGGGAGCTTGTGGGTATGGGAATCTGTATGCAACTGGGTATGGAACTAGAACTGCAGCTTTAAGCACTGCCTTATTTAATGATGGAGCTTCCTGTGGTCAGTGCTACAAAATTATATGTGATTACAAAGCAGACTCTAGATGGTGCATCAAAGGAAGATCTGTAACCATTACTGCCACAAACTTTTGCCCTCCCAATTTCGCCCTTCCTAACAACAATGGAGGCTGGTGCAACCCACCACTCAAGCATTTTGATATGGCCCAACCCGCTTGGGAAAAGATTGGTATTTACAGAGGAGGGATCGTCCCCGTGCTATTCCAAAGGTTTGAACATGTTCTCTACCTTAGCAGTAGTGTTATATAACATTATGTTCTAATTTCAATATTGTCATCCTTGTACACTAGACAAAAATAACAGTATTAATAATGCTAACATTTTTTTTAATCGACAAACGATAATTTGTTAATTTTGTTAGAAATATCAGTTGAAAGGATTCGAAGCCACAATCTCCCTTCCTCAACGACTGGACCAACCTTATTTCTTCTTAATAATGCTAACCTTGTTTGCAGTGACTTAACATTTTCATCAATTACTTTGTGACATGTTAATATTATTGTTGCAGGGTTCCATGCAAAAAGCATGGGGGGGTTAGGTTCAGTGTGAATGGGAGGGACTACTTCGAGCTAGTGTTGATCAGCAATGTGGGTGGTGCTGGATCCATCCAATCTGTGTCCATTAAAGGCTCAAAAACTGGATGGATGGCTATGTCTCGAAATTGGGGTTCTAATTGGCAATCCAATGCGTATTTGAATGGTCAATCTTTGTCCTTCAGGGTCACCACCACTGACGGAGAAACCAGAGTTTTCCAAGATATTGTTCCAGCAAGTTGGACATTCGGCCAAACTTTCTCTAGCCCAGTTCAGTTCTAAGCTCACAAATAAACCAACGGCTGAGGCGTGCTTTTTTATTTTACTGGAGCAGCCCGCCAAACCCTTCTTCTGGTTTTGATTATTTGGTGGACCAAACCCCATCAACTCCAAGCCCTTAATCAAGGCATAAATTGTTATCAATAATAACAATCAATCACCATCATATCATAAGGATTAAGCTCAAGCATGTAGATCAAATAAACATCTTTGAAGTTTAAATTTATACTATAAATTGTTGTAATATCACTATAGTCGAAGTTCAAGCTGTGCCGCTGGAGTTGGGAAAATATTAATTCCCTAAATTTTTTGATGTAATGCTGTCACTTGTCACTGTTGTGTATTAATTATGCTTTCCTTACCTAGAAAATATATTTTTAAAAGAATGAGGAATTGTATTATAGGGAGAAATTTGTAAAACTCTTGGTGCTCATAGATAGAGAAAAACTGCAACAAAAAATTCAAAATACTAACATTAATCACGAGACTAACAACTTAAATCTAAATGATAAGAATAATCAAATTTGAATGGTTCTGATGTGACTATTCATTTGCCTTTTATTGTAATATATGCTCCATTCTCAATTCTAACTTTGAAAATAACAGTTTTTTTTAGCTCTCGGTCATAATATGGTTTATAGAACTGCTATCAATAAGCTAAAGTTTCTTTAGTAGCTGTTAATCGTAAAACATGATATTGCAAATAATTTTTCCTCTTTTTGTTGATCCTCAACAACCTTGGCCTCTACTTGATGAAACTTGCATATCTTCTCCTTATGTCCTAAGTCATCGCACTTGTAGCATTTTCCGTTAGGCCTCCACCAACTTCTCCTTTATAGATGATTTTCTTTTTTTTTTTTGGTAATAAGGATATGGTGGAAAAGCTTAGTATTATTGCTTTGGTCATTATTTTTAAAATCTTTGACTTGTTCCTTTTTCTTGTTTTTCTTCTCAATGTTGATTTGCAATTTTGGCTTGGAAAGTACCCTTCATAGTTTTTTCTTGTCTCATAAGTCGTCTTTGCTCAACTGGCTGTAATGCATGTAGCACTCTTCTTCCAAAGTGATCCTTTGTGCTTTACAAATAACTACAGAAAGCTCCATATCTTTTAGGTACGACTATTAGATTTTTTCAACAATTATGGAATCGAGAATTTTAGTGTCTGATAATTATTACTTAGCAGTAATGACAAGCATGTATCTAAGAAATATTTGATTGTCTCGTACTCTTTCGTTGTAATCAAATTCCCTCGTTAAATTAACACTTGCATGCTTCGAATCTTTTCATCTTTTACTTCAAATGATCCCAAATTAATTTTGTTGTTTTAATAGTCATGATTATGCTGAGAATAATTTATGAAACACCAACAAACAGATCTTTACCTTTACTTTCTTGATTTTTCTTTTCTTTTGAATTTTTATCTGCTGGGTTGGATTGCATGTAGTGCAGGAATATCTTAATCCTCTTATTCAACTCCCCAAAGATCCAAAGTCTCTGGATATAAATCCATTTTCATTGTCAAAGATCATAGCTTTTGCCATCAAAGATAGGAAAGACAACTTGTAAAAAACTTAATTACTTTGGCTTTCATTTTTTTTTGGTCCGTAAGAAGATAACTTTGATATCAATTGTTGATTTTTTATGTAGAAAATATATTTTAAAAGAAAGAAGAGATGTATTATGTGTAGGAGTTCGTAGAACTCTTATTCATTAGTTTTGTTTATAAAGAAAAATGTAACAAAAATTCAAATATTAACATTATATTTTGATCTTAAAATCAAATTACTAACCTACTAAGTTAAAATGATAAGAATAATATCTTATCATTGTCTAAATAATATTCTAAAAGTTTGAAATATAATAAAATTTAATTTCTAAAAACTAATTATTCAAATTCAAATCTTAAATATTTGCACATATTTTCAATAAATTTCACCAAGCTTTTGAAATAAGAAAAAATTCCAGAGAGTTTACCAGATAACAAAACTTGTCAGATGCAGCAAGATGATCTTACAGCTAGCAGAGAATCTACGTGTTTTTTGTTTGGTAAGCACATGACATGAGTTAATAAAAGTGAGACACACGACATTAAAAAAAGTACGGTATCGGGAAAGTGACACTTGTTAATTACTACTTGTTGTTTACCCTTTCAGTCGAACCAAAACTCTCATCAACTTCAGTGAAGAATGAAAATGTTACGTAGCAATATCTATCTTATGATTTTAATGAAAGACAAATGCTAATTAGTATTCTTAAGTAAGACAGTGGTTAAGATATTAAAAGAAAAAAAATTAAAATATGCAAAATTGTACGTACTGATTTTTATGTACTCTTATGATTTTAACAATAAATATATATTTTAAATTTTGTAACCAATACCTTAAAGATATTGATTAATAAAATTCCTAATTAAATTGATAACAACTTGCTATAGCAATTGAAGCATCATTAATGTCATAATGTGCCTTCTATATCTAAAATTTGACCAATGATAGACATATAGCTAGGCTGTGTCATAACGAGCCCTCCTTCTAAGACGTAATGTTCATTATTAGCTGTGGATAATGACTTGCAGCGGTTTGATTTGCACTTCAAGTAGAAGTATATTAAATGGTGGTGTTAGGCATTAAATCAATAATTTTAGGGGTTGACCATAATTTTGCGCATCCCTAGTAAAATAAATCCTTTTATATAATTTTTAAACCAATGTCCTAAGAATATATAATAATAAATATTTATCATAATTTGAATCTTCTTAGTTCTCTTACAGCTGATGGTTCAGTTCACAGTTTGATTCTATCCAAATGGAATACTGTATTGAGCTAAGATTAAGTAAATGTGCCCGTATTGGTTGAAGCAAAACCACTGACCATTCACTTTGGGGTCAATATGCTAGTCCAACCCAACACCCATTTGCGTTGCCTTTCTAATTGGGATTCAAGCAAGTAAAACTTTAGGCTAGGCAATATTCCTAAAATAAACTCGTTTTGTTATAAAAAAAACATATTATGCTATTTATAATTATAAGGGAACCGGTCAAGTAATATATATCAAGAATGCAACTTTTATTTTCATCAAAAAGAAAAGAAAATAAAGGAAGGCAGCTAACGTTGGGAATCGAACCAATAGATAATTCCATATTTTAATTAATTGTCAATAATTTCACTTACTTTTTGTTAGTACTCAACATTTAATTCATGAGAGTAAAAGAAGAGAGGGATTTAATTTAGAATAATTAAATTATAAATTCTTCTTTATATAAAAGATTAAGGTGTGATCATTGCATTAGTTCTTAACTTATTTTCATTTCTAGATTTTAATTTTTTAAAAACATATTTTCATCTTTAGATGTAAGAAAATTAAATTAAACACATCAAAATACACCATTAAATTATATTTCAGTAAAATACTAAACTTACTAAACAATGGAAAAATACGTCACTATAATGAAAATGTGCAACTTTAGAAATAAAACTCAAAGGGGGAAGAGGTAGCCAAAATTTGAGTGCATATGTTAGGGATTGCTTTAGTAATAATGTTCGCTTTTAAAAGCAACTGTACCAAATGCAACTTTCTTTTTATTTAATTGACGATGCTTGAAAACACTGCTCCACTAACAGGGTCGTAGATCACCAAATATGCTTAACAACCATACACTCGTAACAACTCCAAGTTTCCCGTGTCACCACCTCATCTCTATAAATAACATTCTCGTTAATGTTTCTCACAAGTCATAAACAAAGTTTGTATTTGTGAATAGAAATATGGCAACTATTGCTACAGTTATGCTTATAACTATGTCCCTGGCTTCTCTTGTGAGTGCACTAAATGTAAATTACTATGAAAATGCGTGCCCCCATAATGTAGATTCCATTGTAGCTGCTGCTGTTCACAAAGCAACCATGAATGACAAAACTGTCCCAGCTGCTCTTCTTCGGATGCATTTTCATGATTGCTTCATAAGGGTATGCAACTTTTTGCTTGTCCTAATTCAAATAATATTCATATGGGGCAAGTAACATGCCTTTGCGTGTTAGTTCAATTTATTTTGAAAAAGTAATCCTCTTCAAAACATGTGCATGCACTAACATTGTAGTAGTTAGAGTGGATACGTATAAAACTGATCATATATTTACTCTTTTTTTTTTTTTTTGAAGGGTTGTGATGCCTCTGTTCTTCTCGAATCAAAAGGTAAGAAAAAAGCAGAAAAGGATGGACCTCCTAACATTTCTTTACATGCATTCTATGTCATTGACAACGCTAAGAAAGCAGTGGAAGCCGTTTGCCCCGGGGTAGTATCTTGTGCTGATATTTTGGCTCTTGCTGCTAGGGATGCTGTTGCTCTGGTCAGTGTCTCAAGCAATAGCATATAATATACTTACATAGTAATCATAGTTTTTATTTTAATTATTAATTTGAGATTATTTTTTTGTCAATCTCACTAAAACAAAACCATTTAGAGTACTCTTAGATAAAATGAAGGTTAAATTATGTTTTCCATTCTGATAAAACAATAATTTTATTTTTATTCTTGACCTTTTTTTTAATTTATGGTAAATTAATAAATTTTATATTTTTATTAGTCTTTTATAAAACAACTAATAACATTGAAATTTTTTATAGAGAAAAACATAAAATTCACTAATTATTATAGACTAAAAAAATATCAAAAATAAAAAATAAATTTTTATTTTATCAGAAAGTAGAAATGAAGAAAAAAATATTTAAAAATAAATATAAAATTTAAATATTTATTAGGAATCACACGTATTTTAACAAATAAATATTAGAAATTTATTTACTTACTGCCTTTGTGTGGATTTAGTCGGGAGGACCCACTTGGGATGTGCCAAAAGGAAGAAAGGATGGAAGGATATCAAAGGCCACAGAAACCAGACAATTGCCGGCTCCCACCTTCAACATCTCCCAATTACAACAAAGCTTCTCCCAAAGAGGCCTTTCCTTGGAAGATCTTGTAGCCCTCTCAGGTACTATTGAAAATCTTAAATTATGAATTCAATTGCAAGAGATCTAATACTGAGAAGGAACATGTTAAGTTCTTCCTTTACAGCCACTTATCATGATTTCATATTTGTTTAATCAATTCCTAACATCCTATTTCTTAACCAGAAATAAACTTTGCTTTAGTAAAATAACCATTACACATAAATATTTTAATATACATATATGGTTCCTAACATTCCTAGAACCAGTGTAAAAAAAATCAATGTCTTAACCGCATTGGATTGGATGGTAGGAGCCTTATTATAAATGTAACTTGTCATATATGATAACATGTATTGGATAACAGAAGATCGACCATGCATTCTAATTAAACTCTTATACAAATGATGTTATGTTCAGGAGGTCACACCCTGGGGTTTGCTCATTGTTCATCTTTCCAAAACAGAATCCATAAGTTCAGCCAGAAACTAGAGATTGACCCATCTCTGAACCCTTCATTCGCAAGAAGCCTCCGAGGCATATGCCCCTCTCACAACAAGGTTAAAAATGCAGGAAGCTCATTGGATTCTAGTTCCACCTTGTTTGACAATGCTTATTACAAGCTACTCCTCCAAGGAAAGAGCTTATTCTCCTCTGATCAAGCTCTGCTCACTCATCCCACCACTAAAGCTTTGGTTTCCAACTTTGCTGATTCGCAAGAGGAATTTGAAAGGGCCTTCGTCAAGTCCATGATCAAGATGAGCAGCATCACCAACGGTGGACAAGAAATCAGGCTCAATTGTAAACTCGTTAGATGATTGATTCGCATGTATAAGAATGTATGCATGTTTTTTAGTCAAATGTGTTGTCGCGATTAATGGATTGAGGAAAACAAAGGGTACTCCCTCCTTTCTATATTTTCCACCCCATGCATTCTTAAACATTAATGAAGGATTCATTCACTTGTTATTACTTGTAACTTTCAAATTGTAACCATTTTCTCTTCCAGCATTTCTAGCAACATCTTACGTACCAATAATATTGCAGCGGAAAAAAAAAAGATTTTTCTTGTCAAAGTAGAAGAAGAAAAAACCCTATTGTTTCGTAATTGAATCCAAGACATGGGCTATCCAATCCATGACTAGTGGCCCAAGCAAGATTTAAGTTTTTTTTTTTATTTTTAAATCAAGAATAAGCAAGTTTTCAAGATACATTTAAATAATAACAATAATCCAAGGATAATATTTAGATCTTGATCAAAAAAGAGTGTTAGCAGCATATTTTCTGTCACACTTCTGGTAACACACTCTTTGTTATTAATTAGAATTTATATCAAATAAGAAGTGAGATATGCCAAATTTTATAATTTAAAAATAAAGAATAAGTTAAAAAAAGTGTGTTGTTAACTTGTCATTATTTCTCTGAACCAAAAAAGAAAAAACTTGTTATTACTTCTCTTTCCATTCATTATCGATGGCGATGCTAACTAAGAGAGATCTTGATGGCTTCGTAAATTATTTGGAAGAGGAGGCTGTGATAATTGAAAGCATTGATCCTCATTGGTGGCTGTAAAGGAGAAATTGACTGAGGGTAAGCTGTTATTCTCAAGTTATGGCCCAATACTTTTTTAGTTTTAAAATAAAAATAGAAAACAAAAAAATGGCGCGTATTATAATAAAGTGTATGTAAGGCTTTCCTTCTTTTATTAAAAAAGTAGATTTTGTTATGAATAATCTTTCCTTCATGTTGATATCTTTCTTTATATTTATTATTTATTTTTATGTATTTTTTAACTCTTCTGTTATTTTTTTATTTATAAATATGTTATTCTTCTTGAAATGAATATACCTAGTTATCATTTTCTTTATATTTTCTTCTTTTCAATTTTTTTTCTTTATTATTCTCCTCATGAGTTATATTATATTTAACATATTACCAGTGCGATTATTTTTGTTCCATTAAGCATATATATTTGCAATTGATATTTCAACCGCAAGAAAAAGCCTAGAAGAGAATTGATTTTGTGTTATAAGGTAAAATCCTTCCCATCTCCCTAACCACAATATTCAGTTTAATTTGGTTCTTATAAATGTATAGTTATATTCTTTACATAATGTGATTTTTATTAAAATGGAGTGAATCTATAATTTATTTTAGAAGAATAATGGATATTGACTTATCAATTGTTAAAAAAATTTCAAGTCAAATCTAATTGGCTATCTAGATGCAAATTATTTGTAAAGATAATTATATACAAGTTATTTCAATATATACGAGAAACTTGTGATTTATCTTTGTCAAAAAAAATGACAGACATCAACAATTACATGTAAAGATAATGTTGTTAAGTTAAAAGAATAATTATTATTTTTTCACCCATGATCTCTGAAAGAATGATCATATAAATGTTTAATAAATTTGTTCGTATGAGAATTTAGATGATCTCTTTACAAAGTCGTTGCTAAAGAAAACTTTTGAGCAATTAATTAATAAGATTAGACTTCATCGTCTTAAAAATAATTATCTACATAAGAGGAGAGAAACAATACGTTATGCACTCTTTTTCTTTTAATCATGATTTTATCTCACTAGATTTTTCTATTAAGATTTTTAATGGGACAAGTGATAACATATTAAAGAATGGTGTACTCTTTCTCTTACACTATATTTTTATCTCATAAGATTTTTCCTAATAAAATTTTAACAAAACACATTTTTAGATAATAGAATTGTTACTGTTATACTTTTTTTCGTAATTAAGTATTTATTGATGATTATTGCTTTTGGTAATTTCTACTTTTTCTTGATAATCAGTAGTAACAATTTATGATATCACCAATGATTGGAAATACTTTGATGTATCCATTATTTTTAGTAGTGGAGATTTTTCTGGACTATGTCCAGTTGTATATATTTCATATTGAGAGGATTTTTTACATTAAAAAATGGTGTCTTTTTAGCAATTCCATATCTATTTATTTATTTAGGTTGTTTGGATATTTTACGATAGTTGTTTATTATACTTCTCACAAATTCTCTCATGTTATGTCAGAAAGGTTAATTTACCCACTTGACATTTTTATTGCTTTCATTGCGTGTGTCCACGGGCGGCATCAGAGATGGTTATTATTTATCTTTATGGGTTTGCCCAATTGAATGATAAAGCTTAATTATAATAGAATAATAAATCTGAATGACATTAATTATCATAAGTGAAGAAATAAAATGAAGAATTTGCTTTTCGTGAAAGATTACATTTACTTGTATTTGTACGTCAAAAACCAAATAATACATCTTATGAAGAATGGGTTTTTGAGCATGAGGTTTGCGGCTTTTATTCAGCAGTTGATATATGATAATATTTTGATTATATTTCCAATATTTCACATGCTAGAACTTTTTAGAAGATACTTGAGACTTTAGGTCATGAAATTTCACTATGAAGAGAGAGTACTTCGATTATTGATCGTTTAAGTGAATCTCAGAGTTATTCAGTTGCTTTTTTTGGAAGAGTTATTCAGTTGTTTATAGCATGAATATTAAATTTGATGAGGGGATTTTTCTTCTTCGATTGCTTAGATGAATTAGGTTAATTTTACCAAGTTTGATCCTGACATTTTTCTCAAATTAATTCAAGGTTGAGTTTAACTTACTTGTTTAATATAGTTTTTTTAACATTTAATTGGTTTTTTTTATAAAAAAGCTAGAATAATTTATAAACATATATATATATATATATATATATATATATATATATTATAGTAAGGTTTTTTAATTAAGTTTATAAACTTGTCTTCAAATAGATTAATGAGTATAAATTTAACTTAAGTCTTTAAATAATATAATAAATATATAAATTCAAAATTTCATAATAAAATCTAATACGAGAATGATAATTAATAATATTATATTATTTAAAATTTCATAAATAAACTTACTTAAATTTTAAAAAACTTTTTGAATATATATACTAAACTCTATTTTTTAATTAAATATTTTTTTCGAATTTCACTCATTTGGTGATTAAGTTTGGCCAACTTTAGATGTGAGTTAAGTCACATGTTTTATCAAGTAAATTGACTTACTAATTTCTACACCCAAATGTGAAGCAATTAAGCCTTGCCTCTTGAATAACAAAAAAAACGACAACTCTTGATTTATTTTGAATTATTCATTTAGATACAATAATTTAAAATCATTTATCAATATATATATAATAAATCGTGGATATGTTAAAATATAAATCATTATTTTTCTCATTAATTCCTTCACTTCTGCTCCTGTTAGATGATCAGCTAAATCCACTATCAAAAGCAGGAAAATCGTGACAAAACAGTATACTTTCATTTTTTTTTTCTTCTTGTTTTTGGGGAGGGGAGTGTTCATGAAATATTCTTTGATAGGTAAGGCAACTTTGTATAACGGTCGAGGACCAACTTTGTATTATAATTAAGACGACAACTAATTGCGTGTTACTATCGAAAGAAATAATTATTTTCTATCATTTAAAAGAAAAAAGATTATTTATTTTTCTAAAAATAATCTGTACAGTATGTGCACTTAAACAACAGATCAATATGTACAATATATAGAAACTGACTGTATAACAAAAAACTAGAAAACAAAAACTTGTACATGCTACGAACCTAAGATTTTTTATGCGATCGACCTTAATTTTAGAGACATGTATATATATCATCATATATGCATTATGGTCTAGGAAAATTGATTTAAAACGTTAATGAGGCGTCATCAAATTCAAAAGCACCTTAATTGCCATAAAGAGAAGGAAGAGCCATCCTTCTTGTGAAATTAAACCTTCCTCCATGTCCACTGTGACAGCTAGCTAGCGCATGCAGAATCTTCATATATATGGACTTAACTAACTCATGTGACCTTAATGTTGTGTTCTCGAAAAATCATCTTTCATCGAAAAATGATATTTCAAAATAAACAACATCACTTTAATTTTATCCTAATTTATTCATCGAAATTTTGATTAACTTATATAACTTAAAAATTTTCTCAAAGGAAGAGATAACAAGGAATAAGAAATGTGTTGTTTTTCAATGTTTTACTTTTTTGTCCGTAATTTCTTGCACAACAAGCCTCCTTGATCTGTTTGTGGTGAGAAAGCACAAGTAGATATGCCCCTCAAGCTCTTCCAACTGCTCCAGAAAGCTAGACTCATGCTCATGAAAATCCCTCATAACCTGCTTCAGTAGTATCTCACTCTTCTCATTCCTCACACAAACCTCAGCAACCACTTTCCTATGCTCCACTTCATCGTGCAGCCTCTTCACCATCCTACCCATTGTGTCCAAATCATTGCTCAGAACATAAACCCCTTTTGCAGCCACATCAAGTTGTTCACACAGCTTCTCATCATCACAATAGCTTGACCTAAACCTTTCACGGCCCCTCTTCACGAACAAACCAACCAACCCACACACGATACTAGGCGCAGCCACCAACCCAACAATGCTGTGAAAAGCAAACACTAACAAAGCAACAAGAACCACGCTATGAGCAGTAATAAGAGCAATCCCCAAAACCTTCTTGCAAACCCTCTTTAATGTCAACCTCCTTCGAATTTCCCTTCTCGTTGATTTCAGTCTTTGCAAGAGTTCCACGTATCTGTCGTGGATGTCACGGAACTTCACGGTGCTAATAACAACGGACAAAGGGTTTTTTTGCATAGCAAAGGAAGCTAACTCTCTATAGATTACATACTTGTTGTGGATTTTGTCGTCATTGTCATCATCTTCATCGTCAAGGACCGTTTTGCTTAGCTTAACAACCCTTGTGATTCGTCGATAAGCAAGTCGCATTGAATGGATGGCTTCAAGGATTGTGTCACAACAACGACACGCTTCTAAGCTTGCTTCGAAGTAGTTCACAAGAAGATGATGCAGCTTCAATCTCTGTGTTATGTTTGCTATCATCTCTTGATGCGGCTCAAGCAAATACTCCGTGAGCTGCATGCACAAAGGGATTGAAGAAGAAGAGGAAGTTAGCATTTTGGTGCTTGTCTTTTCAATCCCCTCTTGTGCTTTGTTGCATATTTCGATGTAAGACTTTGTTCTGAATGCTTCCAAATATTCCTCATTCACGCTTTGCTTCTTATACAATCTATCTTCGTTACATTCCTTCCGTGATCTACCTGTTTATATAATTTGCATAACAAAAAAAGGAACAACTTCATTATTAGCTAGCTAACTAATTATTGGAGCAAATTATGTGGATAATATTACTTTACCAATCAAAACAAGCATTTAATTGAGAAAAAAAAAAGGGAAAGCAAACAATAGAAGCTTCCAACATACCTCAAAATAATGCAAAATATATCTAAGCACATAATTAATGGAATTGATCATGACAAGAAAGATGTTTTTATGTTATATTTTGTGATCAGTGGAATTGAAAATAATGTCTGAGAGTTAGGATAATTCAGGCATTCTATTAACTGTTTTTATGTTATATGAATTGAAGGAAGAAAGGAGTTGAAAAGAAATTAAATAAACTTACCTGTTCTTCGTAGAGAACAAATCCACCCAGTACATGTCATATCGCGCATATATAAAGAAGAAATTAATGAGAGATCTAATTCTGGGTTGTTGCGTGGACTCGAAATCTAATTAACGGAATGAAGGAATTATGGCACCGAAATATATATATAGAGAGAGAGAGAAAGAGGTGGTGTGTATTGGTGGAGTGGGGAGAAGTTAAGAAGAAAAAGAGAAGGAATATAGTTGGCAGTTAGCACTACCACAAATAATGGTCAAATGACTTTGCTCGCACGTTAACGTACCTCACATGGTGTGTTCTCCCACGTCAACACTAGGCAGCTCCTCCCATAAGCTCAATCTATCCATTTTCATTCTATTCCCTCGCAAATTCGTTGGATAAATCAGTGCTTGTTACATGTGAAAAAATTTATATTTTAGGATATTTTGTTCTACAGACAAGTTTTTTTATCATAATTTTGTATCATTTTACTTGTAAGTTGTAATATAAAAAATGTCAGTAAATTAAAAAAAAAACTTAATACACATTACTTAAGAACTTTTTATATTAAATTAAATCCATATTCTTTTAGAAATTAAAAAGAAAAACCTTTGGACTCCGTTTTCAAATTAACTTCTGACAACATCCTTTTGTCAAAATTGTTTCTGCCAAATTATCGCCTAAATTTACCTATAAATTTCATTGTTTGAACTTTGAAAGGTTCATGAGGTTAAAAAAAAAGTAATTAGTGCCTGGTAGAAAAGAAAAAAAAATTGAATTAAATAAAGAAATAAAATAATGAAATTCAGACATTTTTTTTTAATAATTCTTCTTTCTTCTTTATTTGATCTCAATCAAACATCCTCTTAAGGTTCTCATACTATTGAGTCTTGGCCGGATATTAATAATTAATTATTGATTGATAATTGATGGGGGAAGGCGTTTGTTTGTGTGTAAGATATGGAGCACAGGTGGCGCTAAAGCAAGATGTTAACGTGGGGTCCTACGATTGTCATTGGATATATATCTGTTTGCCACGTGGGCTCGGTAATGATTGCAGATGTTACGTAGCAGCTTGATGGAGGTAAGAAAATCTTCTAAATTAAAGCCCAGCCATGAATAATTCAGTCATGAAAAAGATTCATCTAAGACTATCAAATAAATTTGGATAAATAGTTACTTTTATTTTTAAATCTGTAATTTATTAATAAATATTTTTTTAAAGGTGATAATATAATATTTAATTTTTAGAAGTATAAAAAATACGATAAATATATCTGATTGTTAACTTTCATTCATCATTGTTAACAAAATAACTTACCTGATACAGAAGAACGAATTAGTTATTGAAATAATTACTAATGTAATCATCTCTAATTGTTAACAAAGAAACATATTTGTTATATAATATTTTCTTGACGTTTCGTCTCCTCACTTTCTCGGAATAGGAATAGGATAAATTATCACTTTTATTCATGAATGTTTAATTCGCTAACAAATGTGTCTCTAATAGATAAAAATACAAAATTTAGTCCCCAAAAGTATAAAAGGTGTGACAAATATATTCGTCTGTCACCGTTGATAAAATAGCCCAAGATTCAAAGAAATGAAATATGTGATACATTTATCTTTTATTTATAGTAAATTATGAAAAAAAATTATAATAATTAGTACATTGTTACAATATTTATTTTCTTAAATTGGTACAATGTTTATTTTCAATAATTTTTATTGTAACAAACAAATTATGATTAATAATCAATGTTATTGTTATTATTATGTTTGTTTAAAATTATGTCTGTCAATATATTTTTTAAGTGATTATTGTAATGTTTGTTTTTAACGATAAAAATGATAAAAATTTATTTTAAAATTATATTTTATCCTTAAATGAAATGAAATTTCGAGTATAACACATTAGTCTAATAGAAATATAATGATATTTAGGTCCAATAAAAAATTATTGATATTTTCATCTAATAATAATAACTTATTAACATTTTTGTCCAATGGAATGTATTAACATTTAAGTCCAAAAAAATTACTAACATTTTCCTCCAATACAAAAATATTGACATTTTCGTCCAACAAAAAAATACTGACATTTACTTTCAAAAATGATATTTTACTGATATTTTCGTCCAATCTAGTCAGCATGATCACGTGATAATCATTTCAGTAACAAATTCGTCCATCTCTATCATGTAGACTATTTTATTGATGGTAATAGATGGAAGTTAATGATCGGATATATTTGTTACACTTTTTATACTTTTGGAGACTAAATTTTGTATTTTCATCTTTCATAAACACATTTATTAATGAATTATATATTTAGGAATAAAAATGATTATTTATCAGATAAATAATGCATACTACTGCTCTCCCTGTTCTGTCCCTTCCTTTGTTTATGTTTAAAAAAAGTTAATTAAATATTTAATCCATAAACAAAAAAAAAATTTGATTGATGGTAGTCTTTTAATATTTTTTAATCTTTAAATAAAAAATTAACCGATCAAGATTGCTGAATCTTATTTACTTTTAAAGATATTAAAAAAATTGCTTCTTCAAACATTATATTAAACTAAATTTCTTAGATTTGGTGAATTTCAATATTATTATTGACATACAGAGAGTGTATTTGGTATATTTGGTATGTCACTTAAATAACTTGTGCTCATTTTATTTTAAAATACTTAACGTCCAAAATTATTTTATATTGACAAAAAAAAAAATAATTAGATGAAAGAGAATAATAATTTTATAAAATTAATCTTATATTATTATTAATTTATTTTTAGATTTTGTAATTCATCATTCATATATAAGAGATATAAGGAAAAAAAATATAATTAATATTAAATTAAAAAATTAAAATGAAAATTATTTTGGAATAAATTTTTTATATGACAACTATAATGAAATGGAGTAAATGAATTGACTAATTTATAAATTGATTTCACCGTAATAAATTTATTTATTACATAATTTTTTTAGTAGCTTATTATAATTTCAACATATTATAAGTTACTAATTTTTTTTTCTTATTAATTTATAATCAAACAACTAAATTATATATTTGTATCATTTTATATTCATCAACTAACATATAGTTAATATAATGAAACACCATTAATTTTTCTTATTAAGAATATAGCACCTTTAATTCAATCAATTAACTTATTAATTTTTAACTTTCCAGTTAGTAACTTCTGACATATAATTACCAGCTAACTTATGAGTTTTGTGTTAATTTATCAGCTAATTTGGTTATAAACACTGTAATCTTAATCAATTTTAGTTTTAATTTTAAAATTTTCATAATCAGTTACATACTTACATTAAAATGAAGCATTAAATACTAAACGTTAAATATTTTGTATTTTCATGTTAATAGTAAAGAACATTGATTGTCTTTGTCCATGACTATAATATTAAATAATAAACATTAAATACTACTTCCTTTATTTTTTATTTATCGTTTAAGATTTTTATGTAAAAATAAAAAAAATTGAATATATTTTCTTGATTTTAATAAAATAGTTATGAAATTTTTTTGTTTACTCCTTTTCCTTTTCACTCCAAAAAAATGCATGTGTAAATTCATTAAATTTTGAGTGAAAAGAATAATTAATATAATATTGAATTTTGCAAAAACAAATAAATAATTTTTTTTTTAAATCCAACAACTAAAAAGAAACAGAGGAAGTAAACACTAAAATTAAATACTAACTATTAAATATCAAATATTCAATACTGAATCTTAAACATTAAACAAAAATTATTAAACATTATTATATATTAAATATTAAATACTAAATACTCTCTCCATTGTTTTTTAATTGTCGGATTTTGGAAAATATTATTGAAATACTTTAAGTTAAAATAATAAGGTGAGGCAAAAGTCATTTGAAATCTACAAACATTTTCATCCATTATTTAATTATCTTTGCAACTTTATATGGAACACTTTTTCATACGAGACTGACGTAAATCATTTGTTCCCTTCTTAATGTAAGTACTTTGAAACGGTAAAATATTAAAAATAGGCTTATCTATTGTTTTTGTACCTGTAACTTTTTTAATTTTGCTCCTTCCAAAAAAAATTCTCGTTTTAATTTTTGTAAAATATATTTGGTTTATTTTTCATCCTTAAAAAGTTTTAGATCATTTTTTTATTGTGTAATATATTTTTTACTGTTTAAAGTGTTATTTAAAACAAAAATGAAATCAGTTTTAGCTTGAATATAATATAGTAGTAGTATTTATGAGTTATAAATCATATAATATATTATCTATATGATAGCTAAAATTAAGCTGAGCCAAATATATCCTACATCTACTTATTCGACAATTTTATTTTAGGTTATACTTATTCGACCCTTAAGTCATGTAGTAAATTATTATTCTAATTAACTATTTTTGAACATAAGGAAGTTTATTATATTATTTTTCATCTTGTCACAGGTAACTTTACCATCATTTAATAACTTACTATTTTTATTTTACTGATTAAACCAATACTCATAATTCAAACACATATTATACTGCATACAGCAGATATTTGAAACCATGGTACGTAAATGAAGCGATTGAAAACAAAAGCAATAATATAATACAGACTTGCAGGTGATAATTCCGGATCATAAGTCTAACAAGTATCCCATACTATTTACGCAAAAAAAAAAAAAATGTATTTCTAGTTCTAGAGTCCAAAATAAGATTAATAGACGAGGTTTTTTTATTTTTAAAAAAAAAGAGAGAATAGATAACTGTTTTAACTTTTATCTGAAGGGGGAGTTGCTACTTTTCATTCATGTCTTTAATTAATTGTTAAATATTTATTAGTGATGGTTGATAGGAATTATTGTTATTTAGATTTAAATCACCAAGCATTTACAAGTAGTTAAATAAGTACTATTTTAGAATAATCAATTAGACCAAATACAGTACTCTATAATATTATAAATACATTTAGATTGATTCATTTTATTAAATAAAACGAGAGTACCAAACATACAAATGTTTAAATTATAATTTTTTTCTCTAAAAGCTTAAAAAATTAATTCAGACTTAAACGATAGATCAGTTTAACAAGTAAAAAGTCATTGACATAAATATATGACTTATTCGTCCAATTGCAGAGGTAAAATCACGGGTCTATTAAACAGTAAATATCGAAACAAGTAAAATTTGATCCGAATTGAAGGCTAGTTTAGTTGTTGGAAGCGGCAGCATTAGCAATATCAATGACGAAACGGTAGCGCACATCATTCTTAGCAAGGCGCTCCATAGCCTCGTTGATTCTGTCTGGTGTGATTAATTCAATGTCACTCGTTATATTGTACTTTGCACAAACCTCCAACATTTCCTGCGTCTCTTTTATTCCCCCTATGATCCCACCTTTCACTGATCTCTTGCCTGCATTTCACCAATGTTAATCAACATTTCTTCATCATTTTTTTTAAATCAACCAACTAAAAAAGGTAATTAATTAATGGATCTTCCTAACCAAGTGTGTTTTTAAGGATATTGATTAATGAACTAAAAAGAAAAAACATTCATTAGAAAAATCATTGGAGAATGTAAAGAAAATTATTTGTAATTCCAATAAGAATTTTTTTTTTTCTTTTGCACTAGTTAGCTTTGCCTTAATTAATTAGCAAATACAGGAAGGAAAATTTACCAAATATCAATGGGAAAGCAGGCAATTGTAAGGGCTTGTCTGGTGCACCCACGAGAAATAAGGTCCCGTTGACTTTGAGCAATTCCAAGATGGGCAACAGAGAGTGCTCTGCCGAAACAGTGTCCAATATGAAATCTATGCTTCTCCTTGCAGCCTGAGTGTCACCAGAGAAACTAAATCATGTTTACATAGCCTTCACCCATTTATTATCCCAAAGCCCAAATGCATCAAACCATATATATACTTTTTTAATGCTGTGAAATGTAGAGGCAAACAATTGCATTACAAACCTGTAATTGTTTAGGGTTGGAGCTGACAATGAAATCATCAGCACCCAAACGCTGCTTAGCTTCAGCCTCCTTGGAGGGAGAAGTGCTGATGACGGTAACATGGTGGCCGAAAGCCTTGCCAAATTTAACGGCAATGTGCCCAAGGCCTCCCAGACCAACCACCCCAATCTTCTTTCCCGGTGATGCTACCAAATCGTGGTCTTTCAAAGGATTGAACACTGTTATTCCTGCGCATAGCAGAGGAGCCGCTGCATCCATTGCTAGGTTTTCCGGAATGTGTACCACATATCTACACATCATTTTTTCTTAATCAAATATAAATTATTCTCTCAAAAAAGAATTTTTTATAGACAAAGTTCAAAACCTGACTTTAAATAATTATTAATTTATCAACAAAACTACTTATTTTAATACTACCAAGCATTAGTGTAGTGGGGGTTGGTTGTCTTCAACGACCACTGCGATGCCTTTAAAAGCAACGTGAGTTTCAAGATAATGTCTTCTTCCAAGTATCAATTTCATTTATGGATAATAACTACTCTAAGTCTAAGATAAATTGGTACTAATAAAAATATTTTTAAAAAATAAACTACAAATATTTATTGCATAAACAAGTAAAATTATTCAATGGAAGTCAAGAATTTACTTTAAGCAATTCAAAATTTATTAATAAAAGTACTTATAAAAATGAGATCTAACAATTGCAACCAATCATAAAACCGCAATTGATAATTTAGGCTCTGCTGTCTTCAACATCCTGCTACCCCTTTAAAAGCAACGTGGTCTGCTGTCTTCAACATCCTGCTATCCCTTTAAAAGCAACGTGGCTTTGAAAGAGACGTTGTCTTCTTTCATTTACTCGCCTGTGCCATCTTGTTTCACGTGCACCGTTTTGGCTATTAAGATTTTAATTTTTACAAAATCATTATATAATTTTTAATATTTTACAAAAATAATACATGGACACTAAATTAAAGAAGAAAAACTCCACAAAAAGAATACAGTGATGTCATCTCTAAGGGCCGGGAGAGTTCGTTTGCAAAGAAAAAAAAATTGAAAAAAAGACAAATAAATAAATAATAAAATATAACGTAAATTTCATATTTTTATATATACTCTATTTTAATTCACTTTCTTTTCATTCTATAAAACTGAGGATGATGGGGGAAATTAAGAAATGATGAAGGAACCAACACCAACCTGTAATCTGCGACAAAAATTTGAGAGTAGCCCCCATAGGTGATGCTGCCATCCCAGAATACTCCGTTGTAGACAAATTGCAACTTTTCACAGTAATTTTCCTGATCGGTCTTGCAGTGCTCACATTCCAAACATGAAGCCGCCAAACACCCCACACCCACTCTGTCTCCTTCCTTGAACCCCTTCACGTCTCTCCCCACCTTAGTTACCACCCCAATGATCTCGTGTCTAAAAACACAATCAACATACATACATTAATTAATTAACCATACTAATTACTAACATTAACAAATATAAATATAATATACTTACCCGGGTACTACAGGATACATAGTAATGCCCCATTCATTTTTAGCATAGTGGAGGTCCGTGTGGCAGATCCCACAATACAGTATCTTTATTGTCACATCGTTCACACCATTCTCCCTGCAGCGTGATATGTTATTTTGGATCTATCTATGTATATGAAGATGGAATCAATAAGAAATATTGAATATTGATTATTAGTACCTTCTTTTGAAAGTGTAGGGGGTAATCTTGCCCGAAGAATCATGAGCTGCCCACCCAGATACGGTCACTGTGTGATTCGCTGTGGTCTGAGCCATAATATAGAATTAATGAAACCTTTTTTAGTGAGAGAAGAGAACACACAACACACACTTTCTCAAAGTTAGAGAGATACTAGGTGGTGGTAGAGTGATGGGCTGCGTGGAGGAAACAGGTTCATGGACCTTCACATTTTATAGAGGGAAACAAATATAGAATATTCCAATAAAAAAAACAAATCTGTGCCCATTTTGTGCACCAGGACATTTCTCACGTACTTTATTACTTGCGTGCTACATACGCTCTTTATTAATATTGGATATATCTACTTAGTTAGTAGTTGGTATCCAATATTTTAAGACTTTGGCCAGTTATCCAATTATAATTAAAAATCAGATATAATTTTTAAAATAATATAAAATTATTTTACGCAGCAATCCATAATTATTACTTACCTTGTCCTAAAATAATTATCATATTTAAGTTTTTTTAATATAATATTAATTACTTTTTTATATTAATATCTTTAATAAATGTCATCATAATTTTTTAATATAATATTAGTTAATATTAAGGTTAGTTTTTTTTAATGTAATATTAATTCCTTTTATCGTTAATATAATTAGAGGAAGTAATAGTTCTAATGATTACACATTCATTACAATATCATTATGTCAATCTCTTCATCCTATATCATGACCTTATGCTCTATGATTTGGTTTCTGCCGGTGTGTAGCTATCAAGACCAATTCTTTCCATATATGTTCATTTCTATATTTAGTGTAATTAGTCCTAACTTAATTATAGGATCACGATTGTAATACAATATGTGTATATAAACACATTTTGTCATGGGAATAAAAAGATCATTTTCCTGGACCTTTCTTTCTAATATTTCTAATAATTTTTCTTTATTTAGGTAAAATAATTAGGACGATACTTATTTTAGAATTGAAAAGTATTATACATCAAATTAATTTTATTTCCCTTTTGTGTACAATGATTATAAAAAAATTGATTCTAAGGTCTCATGCATATTATACAATTTTTTTCATTAATAAGCTGTCTATTTATTAATTTTATTTTATAAAACAGAATTTACATATAAAAGAGTTATTTTGTATTTTCTAAATAAAATATTTTTGTTATTCTAAAAGCTTGTACCTTAAAGTTAAAGGGCTTTGTCACGTAGTCAAAACAAGTCATGAAAGGCAGGAAAGGAAATATATTATATATAGAAAGGTATACCACAATAAATCTACCTATTCCTATTGTTTCAATTTTCTAAACGTGCAATTTTCTGTCAGATTCGTAGAGTTTTCCTTACCTATAAGTATATGATTAAAAAGGAAATTAAAGTAAATAATAAGAGTATCTATCACATGATTAGAATATAGCACGTCTATTTTTTGTTCTAATCTAAAGAAAAACTAAAAGAAGCCACACTTTCATGGAAAATATATGAAGCTTTCCCAGTAACTTTAAAATACTGGTTGTTGTCCGAAAAATTATATTATATATTTATTTCGTTAAAGAGCTAAACCAGTTGACTAGCAAATAGACTTCGAAGTAAACTGGTGGTAGTTGAAGTTGACGGAAACTGACCAGAAATTGTTAAATGATGCGACCGTGCATAAAATCATAGTCGACTTATATAGACCTAATTTTTTAAAAATAATATATATATATATATATATATATATATATATATATATATATATATAATTACATAATTTTTTTCTTGGTTAGTTATATATGATTCTCATTAAATATGCATTCAATAATCGTTTAGCTACTATTTTCATGTAATTGAAAGTAAAAGAATAAATATTAAATAACTAACATTATGTTGGTCCGATAATTTTTTTTTATTTTAATCTATTTACAAAAACACGTATTTAATAAATACTAAAGAATTTGACCATATAATTATTAAATTTTGAATATTAGTGATCTCTTTAGTATTGTTTATAAAACTAGAAGTGTGTTTAAATTAATTCATTTTGCGTTTTAAAAAAAAGTACCTAACTTTAACGTAAGATATTCTCAATATAATTTTTTTCTAAAATAATTAAATAAAACATGTAATAAGTATTCAAATATTAAATAAAAAATGGTGGTTAATATATATGAAAATTTAAAATAATCCATGTAATGCAAGGAAAAATAATTAGCCGAGAAATTATGAGGAATGTGATGAAATTGAAGTTTCGTAGTGACTTTAAGTAGGATGGGAGTCTGTACCCAAAAAAAAAAAGTGGAGATTTATAACACGTAAGCCAGTGCGACAATTTTATGGTAGGTGGTCATCATTATATTAAAAATAATACATGCATACCCTAATTTCCAAGGCTCAACTAATGATAAAAATTAGAGCATTAAAGTATCGGTAAGCAGGTTCGAATGAAAACAAAAGTATGCGCATCGAAATAAAAAACAAGAAGATTCTTCCAAGTTGCAAACTGTTATGATACACGGATCCGGATCAGGGTTTTCTGCAGTTGAAAATTTGACTTCGTGACTCCCAAACATTTAAAATAAAAGTTAGGAAAAATCTAAAACTGAAGTTGTTGCAAGTGATCCTGTTCATACGATACACGTCATTTTTGCAGTTCTTGATCGCTAATTTGGTCCTCCGTCAAAATCTGCAGAAATTTCAATGAAGCCCTTGTTTTCCATCGGCAATGACTACTCAAAATCATGGTGGACAAAGAAAACGAACAATTTAGCTAACTGACAAACTCACAAACCTGATTGTATAAACATGATATATGATATAAAAAGAGAGGTGTAGATCGATCGATTATATCTTTATTGATATATTTTAAATAAATTTTATTAAAATTTAATTATTATTAAACAATAGACAGAATTCGTATAAAAAAAACTAATTATAGAAGAGACCATGACCTTGTCTCATTTGATATTTTGTTTAGGTGTGAATAGAAAAAGATAAATGGAAAAAAATATCTTATATTGCATACATGGAGTCAAAATGAAACAAATTTAAGAAAATGGGAGAAGTTCATGCATGGGTGCCAAATAAAAGAAAGAATAACGAAGAGGTCAGCAATAAAAAGAAAAATCAATTGTTTAGACAAATAAGAGCATGTTTGATTTGGCGGCGTAATCACGGTAATTTTAGTCAAACTTAATTTGACTGTATAATAATATATTTAGACACCATTTTATAATTTCACGTTCAGTCCTCAAAATTATGATGACTTGGAAACAAGTAAGAGGAACTTTCAATTTAACGTGAATTGATTCAAGAAAAATCATAAAATATTATTATTTACATGTTTCTTTATAATACACTTGTACTTTCTGTGACAAACTATATTATACTGTAATAGTTGAACATTCATATTTTCTTAAGACTTCATTTATTTAGGTAGTTAAAAATTTATTATTACATGTACTTGTTCTCTCGGTTAAAGAAAGAATATTATATCTTCACTTCATAGGACCTCTATATTGAAACAGTAATACGCATATTCCGTTTAAATCTTGTGGTACACATATTGTACTGAAACAACCTTGTGGTGTGTAGGTACTGTACCTGACTCTCTTAGCTTAAAGGTAAGTTAATAATACTATTTCATTTTATTATTGTGTTGTGTTGAAAGAAATGTTTTAAGAACCTCTTGCAGTATTTTATCTTATTAGAATTGTGTTTCAAATTTATGCTTACGTTTTAGAATATTAACATCTCTTATTGGACTGTTATCTTATTCTTATCACCGTTTATAAAATATTTTTTAAAGTGGACTTCCAAAATAAAAGTATCATAATTTTTTTTTAAATAATATGTTTTACTTTTCATTTGTTCTTATTTTATTTTTATTTTTATTATATAGTTTCTATGACTTGTTCTTGATATGTTTGATGAGTATAGTAGGGATAAAAATGTATTGGTTGATATTAAGTGTGTATGTAACATATATGATAAAATAAAAAACACCGATTTACTATTTTTTTTTTCTTTTGTTTTAATAAATTAATATTTATTTATTCATAAAAAATTATTTAGATTATGAGTACTATTAAAGGAAAAGCTGTTGCGAATCCTTCACAAAATATTGACAAAGAAAAAACTACTTGGGATCCAAAAGCAAATGAAGCTTTTATTGAAGCTATGTTTGGAGCAAATTACTAAAGGGGAATGCCTTGGTTCTAGCTTTACTAAGGTAGGGCGGAAAGGTATTCAATCCAAGTTTACACAATTAACTGGAAGGACTTATAACAAGGCACAATTAAAAAATAAGTATGATAACTTGAGAAAAGATTGGTGTGTATGGTACAAATTATTTGGAAAAGAAACTGGTTTAGGATGAGACAATATCACGAACACTATTGATGCACCAAATGAATGGTGGGAGACCAAACAACTGGTATGTCATATTTAAGTGTACTTAATATATGCTAAAAGCTTATATTTAGTGTGACTATTATATATGATGAGTTATAAATATGCAAGAAAATCCTTTATATGGAAAATTTAGGTACAAGAGACTTCCAATTGCTCATCAGCTAACTATACTTTTTAAGGATGTAGTGACTACCAGAGATTTTATGTGGGCACCATCATCAGGGATATTGCCAAGTACACTTGGTGGTGATGTTAATGATGTGTATCGTCCATGTCTTGATGGTATTAACATAAATATGGGAGAAGGATCAAGAGACAGTGATGATGTTAGTGTAGGAGTAACAAATGAATTTGGAGACATTAATATAAATGCTTCACAAGTAACCGGTAGTCAAGCAATTGGTAGTCAAAAGAGTGGAGAGAAGCGCAAGTGAATTGATCATACTGAGAAGATTGGTATAAAAAAATTAAATGTCTCATCGAAGATACATTTGTGTACTTATGTTAATTTTTTTTTTTTACAATGAATATGAGTTTATATATCTATTTAATTTTAATTTATTTATATGTATATCAAAAAATAGTAAATTATAATAACAAATAAGTATTCAAAGACTTAAGGTCTATTCTAGTAATTTTACTTTCAAAATCAATTATGACTAAAAGTATCCAAACATTATTCTCTTTAAAAAATCAATTTTCTAATATATGTTACCCAAAAACAAATCACTTTACTTCAAAATCAATTATATAAAATCACATTAATCTAAAATCACTTTGATTTAAAATTAATTTTATCAATGCTCATCCAAACACACATTAAATAGGTGGTCCAAACAAAGTTTAAATACATTTGGTTCATATTGTGACAGGGGAAGAGGGAAAAAATAAAGTTTCCCTAATCTCAAACCATGGTTCCAATTCCAAATAAACAATGATAAACTAATAAGTTAAAACAACAATAATCATCATACATAACCAATTTCCATCATCAAACAAGCATATAATTTGAAGTCAATTAACTACTCATAACAAATTTTTGTAGAAAATTTTTAATGACACACAAACTAATTAAATACATAAAATTACGAATTGAAGCCTAAACATCCTGCCGCGCCTTTAGATTGTTCGGGAAAAAAAATTCAAACCAATCATTTGCTCCACATAAAACTACACCTCTGTTATCCAAAGTTTGAACATTCTTTTTTTTTTCTTGACTTCTCCACCATGTTTAAACGTGAGAGATCGAAGAGAAGACTTCGGATGCAATTCTAATCTAACAATGGATATTTCTCTCCCCTCGTAATTGTCTAGATCCCTTAGAGAGAGAAAAAACTCTTAAATTTACATAGACCACCCCGACAACAATATATGTGTAAATATATTTTGTGATCCGAATCTGGTTGAATTTGGCATGGTTGAAAAAATATTTAGAGAAAATATCTTAAAGGATTTGTGATTGATATCCCATATATTTTATCTTAATAGCATATTGATATCCTAGATATTTTTAATAATTAATGCATCAACATCAGATACTAGAGTCTAGAATGCTTTCCTCTGTGGCTCTCAAGTCACCATGAGAAGCAACCAATAATTCTCCATCAATGTGATTTGTGTCCACAATACTAGCTTCACCATATTCTTTTGTGGTTTTCCCTGTTTGCTCACCATTCTCTTTTTCTTATTTTGTAGCTTATAACAATTAGTCTTGATGTGACCCTTTTGCTTGCAGTAATTACAAGTCTTATCAGCATTCCTGAACTTTGAACCAGCCCTTTACGGATTACCAAACCCTTGTTCTTGTGGTCTACCATGAACAAACAAACCCTCTCCTTGAGCCTCATATCCACTCACAAGTTGCTTCATCTTTTCCTTAGAAAACAAAGCATCAAAAACCTCATCTAGGGTTAACGTATCACAACTATATAGAATTGTATCTCTATACGTGGCATATGATGAAGGCAAAGAGCACAATAAAATTAACCCCAAATCTCCTTCATCGTATTTTACCTCCATCACCTCTAAATCAACAATAATATCCTTAAACATGGTTAAGTGGTCCTTTATAGACATGGCTTCAGCCATATGGTGAGAATACAACCTTTGTTTCAAGTGCAACTTGCTGGTGAGACTTTTCGCCATACATTACTACAATTTCAGCCATAATGCAACAACCATTTTCTCCTTCAAAACGTCCTGCAAAATTTGATTTGATAGATGAAAGTGAATCTGTGATAAGGCCTTCCTATCCTTTCTTTTCTTTTCCTCTTTCATCCATGATGAGAGCACCTTTTTGAACCCTAACAACGCATCATCGAGATCCATATGCGCAAGCACAACCTACATCTTAACCTGCCATAACGAAAATCTAGTGTTGCAGTCATAAGCGGAATGTCGTATTTCATGGTTGCTATTAGCCAGATCACACCAAAGCTCTAGATACCAATTGTTATGAAATAATGACAAATAGAAAACCAGAAATACGAAAATAATGAACACCAAGAATTTATGTGGAAAGTGGAAACCTGAGAAGGGAAAAAAATCAGATGTAGATGAGAGAAATTCAATATGATCTCAATTGTGTTTCAAGAGTTGGTATATTAATTAGAGAAAGTATCTGATGTTGATGCATTAATTATGAAAAATATCTAGGATATCAATATGCTATTAAGATAAAATATATGGGATATCAATCACAAATCCTTTAAGATATATGTGTAAATGAAGCGATTGAAAACAAAATATCTTAAAATATATGGGATACATCAAGACTAATTGTTATAAGCTACTAAATAAGAAAAAGAGAATGGTGAGCAAACAGGAAAAACCACAAAAGAATATGGTGAAGCTAGTATTGTGGACACAAATCACATTGATGGAGAATTATTGGTTGCTTCTCATGGTGACTTGAGAGCCACAGAGGAATGAATTCTAGACTCTAGTTGTACGTTTCATATGACTCCCAATCAGGATTGGTTCTCAACATATGAATCAATGCCTAAAGGTACTGTGGTGATGGGAAATAATGCATCATGCAAGATAGCTGGTATTGGGACAATCCAAATTAAGATGTTTGATGGAGTTATTCATATACATGGTGATGTTATGCATGTTCTTGATCTGAAAAGGAATCTTATCTCTTTATGCACTCTGGATTCAAAAGGGTACAAGTACACTAGTGAAGGTGGAGTCATGAAGTGCTCTGGTTGTGATGAAAGGTATGCAAAAGTCAGGGAGATTATATGTTTTGCATGGCTCTATATTTTAGGTGATGTTGTTTTTGCCTTTCATTCTCTATCAGATGATGATGTTACAAAGTTGTGGCATCTGTGCCTTGGGCATACGAGCGAGAATGGGATGGCAGAGTTGAGTAAAAGATGACTTCTTGATGGACAAAGTACTACTAAGCTACAATTTTGTGAGCATTGTGTTTTTGGGAAGCAAAAACGGTTCAAATTCAAGAAGGACACTCACAATCCTAAAGAAACACCTGATTACCTTCATTCTGATCTTTGGGGACTAGCGAAAGTTCCATCTTCAGGAGAGGCCAATTATATCCTGACGATAATTGATGGTTTCTCCAAAAAAAAAAAATTGGACATTTTTCTTGAAGTGGAAAAGTGATGTGTTGTTTACATTCAATGATTGGAAGACCATGATTGAGAAATAGTCAGGGAAGCAAAGCACCGATAATGGTTTAGAGTTTTCCTCAAATGAGTTTAATGTGTTTTGTAAGAAAGAAGGAATTGTTAGGCATAGAATAGTTCGTTGAACTCTACAACGAAATGGTGTGGCAAAACGGATGAATAGGACTATAATGGAGAAGGTGTGTTGCATGCTCTCTAATGCTAGTTTAACAAAGAGTTTTTGGGCTGAAACTACATCTACATCAACTGCATGTTATCTTATAAATCGCTTTCCCTCTTTTGTTATTGATAAAAAAGACTCCACAAAAGGTATGGACTAACACTACTACTTCATATTTTGACTTGAAGATTTTTTGTCGCCTTTCGTATGCTTATGTTGACAATGAGAAATTAGAGCCTAGATCTATGAAGTGTATTTTTCTTGGCTATATGCCAGGAGTAAAAAAGTACAAATTGTGGTGTCCAGAAACCAAGAAATTAGTCATAAGCAAAGATGTGATATTTGATGACACTGCTATAATTCATGGTTTAGCTCCTAAAGTTTCATATGATAATAATCAATAGAGATCAAAGAGGCAAGTGGAGCTTGAGATTGACACAATGTCTACAATAGAAATAGGGCGATAGTCTAAGCCAGAGATACAAAGAGTTGATACACCTCTTCCACCACCACAATACTCTATTGCCAAAGATAGAGAGAGGAGAAGTATTAAAGCTCCATAAAGGTATGCTGAAGCTGATTTGGTTGCTTATGCTTTGAGTGTTGCTGACAACATTGATTCCAATGAAAAACCATCTACTTATTAGGAGACGGTGAGTAGTAATGACTCAAGTAGATGGATGATTGCTATGCAAGAAAAGATGGAATCACTTCATAAAAATGGTACATAGGACCTAGTGAAGCTACATAAGGATAAGAAGGTTGTTTGTTCAAATAGGTATTTAAGAAGAAAGAAGGTACATCAGGAGTTAAAGATGCAAGGTATAAGGAAAGACTTGTTGCTAAAGGTTATAGACAAATCCCAGGTGTATACTTTATAGACTTGTTCTCTCAGATTGTAAATCATAGCTTGATTCGAACTTTACTTAACATTAAGGATTTGTATGATTTAGAGCTTAAGCAGTTGGATGTGAAGATTGCATTCTTACACGGAGAGTTACATGAGGATATCTACATGTAGCAGCCTAAGGGTTTCACAGTCTCAAGAAAAGAAGATTTTGTTTGTTTGTTGAAGAAATCTCTTTATGGACTAAAATAACCCATACGATAGGGGTACAAGAGGTTTGATTCATTCATATTGTCACATGGTTTCGAGAGAAGTTATTTTGATAGTTGTGTTTACTTCAAGAAGAGTGATAATGGGCCGTTTGTTTATTTGCTCTTATACGTTGATGATATATTAATAACTAAAAGCAAATAGGAGATAAAGAAGGTCAAATTACAACTGAGTAATGAGTTTGAGATGAAAGAGTTGGGAGCAACAAAGAAGATACTTGGGATGGAGATTTTGAGAGATAGAGCTACTGGCAAATTGTACCTAAGCCAAAAGGGGTATATTGAGAAAGTTCTTTGCAGATTTAACATGCAAAAAGCCAAGCTAGTTACTACTCCATTAGCGGTTCACTTTAGGCTTCCATCCGCTTTATGTCCACAGATAGTTGATGATATTGATTTCATGTCACAAGTTTCATACTCTAGTACAGTGGATTCTTTTATGTATGCCATGGTTTGTTCGTGTCCAGATTTGGCGTATTCAGTCAGTGTAGTTAGTAGATACTTGGCAAACCAAGGCAAGGAGCATTGGAAGGGACTTCAGTGGATTTTGAGATATTTGTGTGGCTCTAATGATGTTTGTTAATTTGCAGTTTGGAAGGACTAAAGATGGAGTCATTTGATATGTTGACTCAGATTTTTTGGGAGACCTTGATAAAAGAAGATCTCTTACACGGTACGTCTTCTCAATTAGGGGTTGTGCTATCAGTTGGAAGGTTGAGTACAAAGGCTTGTAAGGAAGCTATTTGGTTGAAGGGACTATTTGGTGAACTTAGTGGAGACCTACAGGTAAGCACATTGTTTTGTGACAGTCAAATTTCTATTTACCTCTCTAAAGATCAAATGTTTGATGAGAGGACAAAACATATTGAAGGTATCATTTTGTGTGTGAAGTTATTACTCGTAATGACATTATAGTTATGAGCAAAGTCAGTACCCATGATAATCTTGTAGATATGAAGACGAAATCCTTTCCTATAGCCAAGTTTAACTATTGTTTAAATTTGGTTGATAAGTTTAGCTCTTTGGAGCTTTTGTGTGGAAAAGTTGGAGATGGTTCATTTGTTGCTAGAGAGTTGGAGTTTGTGGTTTCTTCATTGCATTATGGAATTCATGTCAAGGTGGAGATATGTTGAATTTTTGACCCAAAATTTATTGGATTCTGTTGAAGAAATATTTAGAGAAAATATGTTAGAGGATTTGTGATTGATATCCCATATATTTTCTCTAATTAATAGATTGATATCCTTGATATTTTCCCCAATTAGTGTATCAATATTAGATACTTTCTCTAATTAGTATATCATTGATATACTAATTATTTCCTTTGGTTTTTATTACATTTTATATATTTTGCAACACTTTTGTAACACAATTGAGATCATAGTGAATTTCTCTCCTCTGCCTATGTTTTTTTTTTCCTTATTGGGTTTTCAAGTAAATTCTTAGTGTTCTTTATTTTCGTATTTCTTGTTTTCTATTTGCCATTATTTTTGTAACACCTTCCTTTTCATTGAATTGAAAAGAGAAATTGCAACAATGTTGGATAACTTTTTCAATTAATTATGGCCTTACTTTTTAGCTTCTAGAGGAAAACTTTGTGCAATTTCTCTTGATCAAGAAACAAAAACCTATTGAAGGGTTTCATTTTTTGGGTTGATTCATGGATATTCGAAACACGTATAATGTTGACACAAATAGAACTTCTTGTCTAAGTAGTGAAGATAGAGAATATTGTTCTCATACGAGGATGTTAGGAACATGTTTTGGTCATTGACGTGACGATGCAAGGTGTTGATGAAGTAGCCCTAGTTGCACGATGAAAAAAAATTATTGTTTTGGGGATTCTGTTGAATAGAATGCACAATGAAATCATGATTTCGTGGTGCATTCATTTTCACACCTCACAACACAACATAATCATGATTCCGTTGTATAATGTAGTAATGAAATCATAATTTTGTTGTATATTTTTTTTGTCAACCTAAACATTACAAATGATTCTATTTTAAATTTTTTTGGCACCCCCTTAACACAACAAAATTTTGCTTTCGTTGTTATTGTTTTCCACAATGGAACAAAATCGTGATTCTGTTGAGGTGAAAAAAACAATGGAATCATGGTTCTGTTACACTGTACTTATTGGTTAAACATTGCTTTTTTTAGACATATTGGCAAAACATTTTTTCCTTAGACATATAGACACAATTTAAATTGTTTATATTGTTGGTACAATCTCAACCATTCGTATGACTCACAAGAGAACAATAGATCATCTATTATAAATAGTAATAAGGGTTTGGTGCAATTCAACACCTTTGCTTCTTGATATTCACCATATTGCTTAAAATGCAAAGAATGTATATGTTGTTTGTATTGCGATGGTGACATACTTTCATTATTTGAAGGGGTATTGTTTGAATATCTTAGTGGTCCTAAAGTCATTACATTAAGTGAGGACACAATGCTTGATACTTTAAGGAAAACAATTATGGACACCATTGAAGGTTGCATAATTTTATTTGATATTTTTTTACCGTCAACATGTTACATATGTGATGGTGGTGTTGAATACGAGTGTATGGAACTTAAATGTGACGATGATGTAAGAAAAATGTTTTTCATTTTTTCAGAATTTAATAGCAAAGGTTCGACCTAGTTGAATGCAACTTTTGACTGATCTTTTTTATGATTTTCAATTAAATACATAACGAAATCATGCTTTTGTTGTGTCTTCTGATGAAACACAACAAAATCACGATTTTGTTGTGATATTCTAAATCCAAAAAAATGTAACAGAATCGCGATTCCGTTATGTCGAAACACACAACAAAATTGCAATTTCATTACATATTTTTTTTCTAGGAAAAGTAAACAAAATTGTAACTCCATTGAACAAGAAATTACAAAAAATAAAGGTTCCTCAAAGGAGTTGGGGAAAAAGAGGGAGAAGGGTTGGGCACGTGTCGCCAAAGGGAGTGAAGAAGGTTGAAAATGAAAAGAGTTGGGGAATAGAGAAGAGGGATGTAGGGACAATAATAATACTCAAGATAAATATATACGGGCTTGCGGATTTTAAAAACCCAACAGAAAAAAATATAATTAATTAACCTAATTATTATCCAAATAATTGATTAAATTTTACACTCATTTAAATATTAAATTTAATATTTCTCTAATTATCTATTTAATTAATGTTTTTTGCACTCTCCTAATTAATTTAACCATCAACTAACTGCTTACTATTTTTTTTTAAGAAATTATTTTCTCACATACCAAAATTCATAATACTTTTTTTATTAAACCTCTTATTAATATTTAAAGCTTCACAGATCTTAGTTTGATCTTTGCACACATACTTGAAGGGTGCTAAGAAAAAAGACACAACTTAGTTTAAAAAGTAAAATTTTCTACATGCATAATATATACAAGAAAATTAACATACAAGTAATATTTTGTTATTAACAATATGCGTGTTTCGACTGTATGAATGGGGTTTTGACTTGTTTAATTTACCTTCAAAACTAGAGCAAAATTTGGCCAAAGGTTATACTAATGGATTGAAAGTAACATTTCAGGTAGCTTTAAAGGAAATTCAAATTCGAATGATCTGTTTGGAAAGAAGAACCAATATGTTTCCGAGGGTAATTACTAACCTCTGCATAGCCTAGTGGCCTCAGTATAGAGTGAGGTAAAGTTCATCACCAACAAATTTGTTGATCCTTCACCCCTGGTATAAGCATATATATGAAAATGGAAAGGCTCCTCCTCCTCACTGCTTCATTAAATTAAAAATAAATGAAATGATCATTAAATAAACATTGCGGTGGGCTTATCAGTGATAGCACAGAAACTTTTACAGTATTTGAAATATATTTTAAAAGGTTAGAGCTTGCACCATTATATATATAGATGTTGAACTTTGGGCTTTCCTCTTGTGTATGGTAGTATCTACTAGTTCAAACAATGGAGTAATTGTGGAAATTAATTGACTTTGAATTATCTATGAATCTCGTCAAGAAAGGGTATATATTAAGCCAAAGTCACACCACTATTTTGCTATATCATTCATGAAATTTGGAAAATTCTAAAAAAGATTAATATAATCAACATCTCATATTTTCAGAGAAATAAGTAGAACCACCCACCTTGTAACTAGTATAAAGCATAGGTTAGATTATAATCCTTTGTTTACTTTCCTCTTCCTTGATTTCTACTATAAAGAAAGAGACACTATTTATTTCCTAGTATGATTTTATACCCTATTGATTGTAAAAAAAGTTTATATATTTCAAACTTACGACATGGAGTAAAAAAAACTTACAATAATAAAAATATTGCTTCATGATTATGTAATTCGTAAGAATTTATCCATCTGTACTTTTATTTTCTTTTATTTTTTTTAATTTAGAATAATATATCATTATTTTTTTAAAATACATTTTTCTTAATTTTTATTTTTATGCATATTTTCTTTTAATTAGAAAAATATAAATAAGATAATTTGATTCTCTATCAGTTTTACTTTTTTAAAGAAAAAATTAGCTCATCATTATTAATAAATAAAAAAGTATCAATTCATGAACCCATTATCTAATGTTTACTTTTCTCTCTCTCTCTCTCTCTCTCTCTCTCTCTCTCTCTCTCTATATATATATATATATATATATATATATATATATATATATATAAACTTTCAATTAGATCATAAGAAAGAAAATATAACAAGTTAAAAATCTATTTCCTATTTTAAATAATTTTTTGCATAAACTTGTAAAATGATAAAAAAAAATTAATATAATGAAATTACTAAATTATATTTTTAGAATAAAAGATATAAAAATTCCAACAGTATTTTATTAATTAATAGTGAATTTCAAGAAAATAAAAATCTAAATTTAACAATAAAAGAATAAAAGAACTAAGAATATAATTTCACACTAAGCAAATTGAAAAAAGTAGGGTTAATTGTTTTTATACTGTTGTGTGACAAAAGAGAAGAGATAACAGTAACAAACATAAAGGGGAGGAGGAGAGATCGCAGTTTTTGTGCTGAGGGTTCTTCCCCCAACTAAGATCTGTTCTACCCAGAGAAACCCTAACTCATATATTTATTTTTAATATTACTTCTCTTTATCTTTTAATTTACCGATTTGTTTATTTTTTCATCCCTTTGTTTCTACACTGATCAATCTCTGCAGCCTGCACTTTGTTTTGTCACTCTGAGAAGGCAAAAGGAAAAAAACTAGAAACCATAATTATCAATGGTCACTGCTGCTAAATCTTCAAACCACCACTCGCCCCCCAGTGCTCCGTCACCGGCGCAGCCCGGAGACGGCAACAGCCCCAAGTTCCCGCGAAAAAATCTTCCCTCGCCGTGGGCTCAGGTAGTTCGCGGCGGCGAGCCGGAATCGGCGGGCTGCATTCACCAATCACCGCCGTCATCGTCCTCGTCGTCGTCCTCGTCTCTGGTTGCTGATCAAGCCCCGTCATCGGAGGTGATTCCGGTGTCGTCGCCGGTGGATAATTCTAATACGGTTGGTGATGTAGATAGTTCCGATGGCGCTGAAGGCAATGCGGATCGTTCTAAAAAGCCCGTTTGGAACAAGCCCTCAAACGGCGTCGTCGTCGTCGAGACTGGGCCTGTAATGGGCGCTGCTGAATCATGGCCCACTTTGCTTGCGTCCACCAAAGGTTCTGCTAAATTGCCTGCTGAATCGTCCTCCAAGACTGTTACCGATGATGGATCACTCTCCACTTCTCAGGTTTGGTTCAAATACATACCCTAATTCCCTGCTCTGTTTTTTTTTCTTTCCTTGTGTGGTTAATTCTCTGTTTAGTTTATTTATTTATAAAAAATTATATAAAAATGTAGCAAGGAGAAAGAATCCCCAATTATAAAATTCAGTCTATGTGTAAGGTTTTTGTTTTTTGCATTATCTTGGTATGAAAGGATTTTAAGTATTGGTGAATAATGGTAAATGTTGGGTATTATCTGTTTGCGTGACCTTCTTATATGTTGTAGTGGCCAATGACTTCACAATCTCCTCAGAAACAAGCGACTACTATTGCAAAACCTAGTTCTGCACCAAATTATAATGTGCCTAGTAGACAAAGATCGATGAAGCGGGTAGGTGGCAGCAGCACTGGATCTGGTCCTTCACAGAGCAACTTCTCCAACCCTCCCCCAACGCCACCCCCGCCCCCGCCTTTTCCTGTATACCAGCTCCCACCAGTTAGCTATGGTAATATGGTACCAGGTGTCCCTGACCATGCTCCAAGAGATCATTACCGGAACAATAACTGGGATGCAAGACCATTGGTTGGGGGTTTTGTGCCTGCAATGAATGAATATCGGGGTTCCTCTCGCAGGGGTTATTTTGGGCCTCATCCACGAGGAGATGGTTCCTATCATAATAGTTATGGTAGCAGGCGTGATCATCAAGATCGTGGAAATTATGTGAATGCTAGAGATGCTTTTCTACCTCAACCAAGGATGCCTCCAAGAGGATTACTGAGGCACCCACCACCTAATACCGCTGCATTTGTGGGCCCTCAGCCTATTGGACCATTTGCTAACCCCATCAGTTTTCCTGGTTAGTTTATTTTTCCTTTCCATCAATTGTGTTTGCATAAAATAAAATCTAACTAATGTTTTTTCTTTTCCATTTTAGAGTTCTATTACTATCAACCAGTAACAGTGGAACAGTTTACGGGTATGCCATTCTTCACTCACAGCCCTCCTCCTACACCGATCTTCTCTGCCGCAGAATCTCCTCTCTCTAATATGATAGTCTACCAAATTGAATATTACTTTAGGTAACATTAATCTATTGTTTATTATTTTGTCTATCAATAAATCTTTGACAATTGAATTTTCTATTCATTCGTCATTTTTTTTTTTTGCAGTGATGCTAATTTAGTGAAAGACGCGTTTTTAAGGTCTAAAATGGACGAACAGGGTTGGGTTCCTGTTACTTTGATAGCAGACTTTCCTCGAGTAAGTTATTTGTGCTTGGTCAAGCAATACTTCCTGCATATTTTATGTAGAGCCTTTTAATGTTATACTTATTGGTTGTATGCTTTAGTAAATCTTTGACTTGCAGTAGTAATTATCTAGCATTTTTTGTTGCTTTTTTAAGATTGTTTTCATTGAAGATTTTTCGTTACACAACTTATTTGGCATCTATGATTTGGTACTCTTTTGCATGCTAATGACTACTTTGCTATATCTCTTATCAGGAAAGACATATTTCTCACTTTGAAGTTGATTATTTTACTTATTCCATCTTTATGAAAGTAATGCTGCTGCTGATGGCCGGCAGAAATGACGAAGTTGGACCTTTTTTTCCCCTAATAATATGAATTTTAACATACTTTTTTGTGCATCTTTATTGATGTTAATCCTAGACATAGAAGTTTGATATTTGTTGTTTGTAACTGTTTGAGTTGTAATTCTTTTCAAATATTACTTTTGCAAGTTCTTTGGATATTTTTTTAGTAATTCATGGTGTTGAAATTTCCAGGTTGAATACACACTATGATATTGGTGCGTATGATGTATAGTACTGTTTAGGATGGCCTGTGCTTCAGCTAGCTTTAGATAGTCAAGTTGACTCTTCATCTAATTTAGTTTTTGGGATTTTGATTTATTTTATTTTAGTTTTTTTTACTTATGCTGCCACATTTTTTTTTCCTTTGCCTTGATATATTCTGTAAGGATGGTATAGTCCTTGAAACAACTGGTTAGTAGTGACTAGGTGTAGGTGCTTGAGTGAGCTTTAGATTTGGTATTTGTTCTGCATCTTATACTTAGAGATCTTTTGCAACTCATGCAGTTCAAGTGCGACATGATCAGTGGGATTGATGCTACTTTAAACATGCAGCAGTCCAAGCATGATCTATTGCAAATTTATTTCCATTATTAAATGGAACATCAACATAATAAGGAATTTCTTCAATTAGGCATCTGACTTCTTATTTTAATGTGACTATTTTTCAAATTAAAATATTTATGGATTTATTGTCAGCTGATCAGTTATATGGTATGCTATCAAGGGTGGCAAGTGATGAAATTGGATTTTCTGAAAAGTCACCTGTCTATTGTTGTGTTCATCCTCCTATTTTGCAACTTAGAATATGATGTATAAAATGTTGGTCACTCATAAAGCATAATACTTATTTGTGCACTCAATATCTTTTTTCCCCTGAACTTGTTCGTATTTGTGCACTCAATATCTTCTAGAGAGTTTAGAGGAGAATGAAATGAAATAATTATTTTTTATTGAGTTACCATTCTCTTATTTGAGAATTTTTAAAAATGAAATTACTATGTAACATCTCACATTTCAAACTGTCATTCCCTGAATTTCAGTGCACATGCACTTTAAAAAGATATGATGCCCTTAATCAATATCTAATCTTCTACTAGAGTTTGTGATGCAAGAGTTGTTATTGTAACCATAGTTTTGTGTTGTGATTAGTGACTATTTGTTATTGATTTGTTTTTGTAATATCTTAGAAGCCTGATCATGCTTCTGACATGAATGATGAATTTTCATAAATATTTTGCACCTTAGGTTTGTTTTTGCTATATGGATTTTTTTTTCAGGTTAAAAATTTGACAACCAACATTCAGTTGATACTTGACTCTCTCAGAACTTCTACTGTTGTGGAAGTGCAAGTAAGCTCTTATGTTCTAGTATTTTTCATGTCACTGTTTCATATTATGCACTTGCACACATACATCTCTTTTGTTGGTAGGTGAAGCAGCGAGATATGTTTAAAGTTATAATACCTTTGTTAACGGTCATTTCTTTCTCAAATTTGATTGCAGGGTGACAAGTTAAGGAGACTTAACGAGTGGATGAGATGGCTGCCCTCTGCTCAGCGACGATCTAATTCTGGTTCAATATCTCCTAGTGGGTCAACACACAATAATCTTACAGCTAATTTTCAAACTATCATCTTGGAAGAAACCACTGCAGATGAAAGTCCAACACAGCCAAACGGTGGTGATGCTACTAAGAGCAGCATTTAAAAAGCCAAGCCAAGCGGTGATGATGGGAAAGAGAGATTGTGGAAGTTGATTCTTTCTTCAGTCTCGATTTTGATATAAATTTTGAGTGAGTGATGTAGCGGAAACAAATAAAAGTTATTTACTTTTGTTAAGGTCCAAAGAGAAAAGAGAAAAGTTAATTTAAACATAAAAGTTCAGAATTTTGATTGAGGCGGATTTAACGAGGTTATTGGTTTGTATAGATGACATTCGTTGTGGATTTTTTTTTTTCCTATTTATTTTTTATTTTATGATAGAAGTTGTAGATAAGTCTCTTATTGGTGGTATGAGTGGAGTTTTGGCTAAGCTAGGTTGTTCATTTTGGCTTTCTCATTGGATGGATGACTAATTATGTTTTGTACCGTGAGTTTACGCATTACAGTTTTTGCTGTTTTTTTAACATGTTTTTTTTTTTTTCTCTCTAGAGATTGTTTATCCAAAGTCAGTTTTTTCTTTCTAGATTGATTTAGTTAGTTTACTAGAGTCAATGTATTTCTTGTGGATGTTATTTGTTATTTTATCTTAATCGAACTCGTGCATGTGAAGATTGGAAGTAAGTAAATGGGAGGCTAATTCTGTTTCTAATATGAGAAAACGTTAATAAAAATGCATAAATAAATGATTGAAATGTGAAATTATAATCCTTTAGAGTAAAATATTGTTTTTTATACCATGAAAATTGAAAAATATATTTTGGTTAATAAAATTGTTATTAATAGTTGTTTTGGTTTCTCGAGTTATTAATAGTTGTCTGTAAGTTTTTTTTTTTAAAAATTTATATACAAGGGGGTGCTCATGGATTATATAAGGTGGTAGCGTGCATGAAATGTTTTAGTTGGCAGGTGGTGTGGTTTGCTGCTTGCTGTGGTCGGTGTAGACGGCTAGGAATAAGATGGTTTTTTCAGCACAAACAAGTGCATGTCATGGAAATTATTGAATATGTAAATATATATTATGTCCTAGAATTGGCTTACAGCGAGCAAAGTGGAGTTTCAATCCTTGAATATGTATTTGATACGGGGTGAGGAGAATAAGGGCGCTTGGATGGAAGAAGGTCCATTTAATGAAGGAAAGAGGTGTAAAGGAAAGGCATAGCAGAAGATCATGATGAGTTTCGGTGAAAATAATGTGTTGTAGCAAGTGGAATGCGTTGTTTTGCGTGTAAAATTGCTACTGGTTAAAGAGGATGAGAGGACTGATGCTGCAGCGTGTCTTTTAGCAGATTGATGGAGTAAGGAATACATGATTGCATATATGATGGGCAGATAAATTAGAGGAAGTTCATAAGAGAAAATTATTAATAAAAAAAATAAAATCTTACAATGATAATTAATAAATTTCTCATGTAATTATGCACAACTCATGCCTTTTGCAACTGCCTTGGCACATCTTGTGCTAGTGTCTTCTTTAATAATAATTTGACTTGTTAAGAAAAAACTAGTAACTAATTCCGGTCCTTAAGTTTAAGGGTAATACTACTATATATCTATATGCTTCTCTCTCCATTTCTAAGTCATATACATTAATTTGAGAGTGAAGAATTAAATGGAGCAAAAGCAAAAGAGCTCGAAACATTATTAGTGTGTGATTGTAGTATAGTAGACACAACAAACTTATAAGCTCTCTCAGTTGGATGGGCAGAATCCCAGAAAACGTATGAGGAAGGATTTGGGCACAAGCTGAAAAGGCTACATATTCCTGAAACTCCAAATGGCGCAGTCCCACAACACCCTTCTGAGACATCTACAAACCCTGAAATTATTATGAAGCAAACTAACATATATATTAACGATTAACAAGTGTTAATATAATTTACACAGTTAAGTTAATATTGTATAGAAAATGACCTTCTGGCTGAGGATTATTTATGAGATTAAAGAGAGGAGTATAGACATCGATGAACCTAATGTCATAATTGGGAAGGGTGGTTCTGATAGAATTAACTGCTGATGATAATTGGCCATTGAATGTCTGCGCAAATAGATTCGCAAAGGGTGCACAAATCCTTAATGGTCCCCCTGCCACAGTTCTACCTCCAGGCAAGCATCCAAGTGGCAATGTACTTAGTACCCACACTCGTCTTGCTCCAAGTTCATATAGACTCTTCAAGTTGTAATTATATATATAATTAATATTACAGTAAAAATGCATGTATATGTCTGCCCTAGAATTAGGCATTGAATATGTCACTCTGATATAATTTTTGTGCGTGTTAATATATGTTTATTTTTCGTGTCAATGTTAATGATAAAGTAAATTGAAGTTTGAAGGTGGTGAACCTTGAGGAAATTTGAAGTGGTGTCAATTAAACGTGTGGCATATAAGGGGAAAGGCTGTGTTGTGGCTAATATCTGAGAATAGGTAATGGCAATGTCATTGTTGCCGGCAGAAACAAGATACACACTGTTGGATATGATGTTAGCGGCTCGTTGTTGTCCAACAAGTGCTGTCAGCTTTCCTATGTATTCTCGAAACATTCCCAGTTGTGTTGGCAGTGAAAGAACTCCCTGCTCATGACACACATAAGAATGTTAAGAAATGAAGGAATACAAAACATTCAATAACATAAATAAGCATGCTTTAAGTGTTGATGTTAATTTTCATGTTTATGCTTTTGTTCCTGATTTCGTTGTTTCGGAATTAAGAGCTGATGTACCTCAGACTTGTTTCCCCACAGACTTTTAACCTCCTTAATATTATTCATTCACCCCCCCATAAAAAAAGAAAGCAATAAATTAATTAACACAAATCGTAAGGACAAACAAAAATGTATTGAGATTGTAAGACCTGTATTTGAGCAGTGAGATCATCAATTCCTGAACCAGCAGAAGCAAAGCATACCCCGGTGACGAGGTCTTGAGGGCTCAAGTTCCCACTAAGATATGCTGCCACTGTTTCTTTTATACCCAAAGCCGTCGCTACATACAACACATTCACATTATTCAAGTCATATTATAAGCAATTTTTGGATTATGATATCGTGAACTAAAGGAGAATGAGTCAAAAATCAAAACTACATTAAAATACCATTAATATTATTTGGCAAAACAATTGTGCACATTTTCAAGCCATATAGTGTTGTCTTTTGTTTTATTTTTTTTATTCATAGGAATTAGAAACAAGTACAAAAGGTTATTTGTTTTTGTAGGTCTGAGAGTATATTTTTTATGAATCAAATATCTCCACTTAATTTTTTATGGGAGCAGTGACATCATCAAAATATATTAGGTAAATATTTTTTCTAGTAAAAAAATTAAAAATATTTTATTACTATTACATAAATATTTTCTTAAAAATACTTACAAGAAGAATAAAAGAGCTCTTAAAAAAGATATTAATCCGGAGTATAGAAAAATATACTTTCAAAAAGAATATATGTTGTTTGACTGCACAAAAAGAATATATGTTATGCATATAATCTTCTATATCATTTGCTTTCGAATAGAATATTGGCGCCATCATAAAAAATAAGAGAATATTTAGCGCCCTTTATATCTCCACTGTCGAAGCAGAATATGTATATGCATGGAGTAAAGGGAATGAAATATGTATATATTGGGAATTATATATAGTTAATTACCTATCAAATCTGTGGGAGTTTTTCCATTGCAGCATCTTCCTGTAGGTATTCCTCCTTGGAAATCAATTCCATATGGAGGAAAATTGCACTTGGTTAATGTCTGAAGGTTGTTATTATTTCCTGTATCAAGGATTGAGTCTCCAAATGAAAACAATGCTGGAATTGTTCCGTTAACAGCCATTGCTTTGGGAAATCCGATGGCAAAAAAAACTAACACAAACGTTACTAGTCTCTCCCAAGATAACCGATCCATTTTACTTCCTCAGTGATGACTTTCTTGAAACGTAGTGATAGTATTTATCGACACATATCAACATTGTTGCTAGGCATAATTATGGGAATTAATATTAGAAATTTAACAAGTCAAGCCGTTCAATCTTCCATATAAATCTCATTTATTAGAAATTCAACAAGTAAAGCCCATTTAATGTATATAAATAAATAAATATATATATATAAGATTAAAAATTCGTGTTATGATTTTTAGGATAAACATGTTTTAGTGTTTCTAAATTAGGGAGTGTTATAACTTTATTACAAGGCTTAAAATTCTATATATCTCATTTAATGAAAATTCAAGAACTCGGTCTTATTCAATGTGTATTAATAAATAAAAAAATATAAAATTCAAAAGTCATATTAATTGGAATTTGAGATAAAATATGCTTTAGTTTTGGTAAATATGACTTAACATGGTTTGGGCCACGCATATGACAAACAATTAAAATCTTCTATATATATCATTCAATGGAAATTCAAAAATTCAATCCTATTTATTCAATGTATATTAATAAATAAATAAATATAAAGTTTTATCATATAAATAAATAGATATAAATTCAAAATTCATGTTATTTAAAATTTATCATAAAATATGTTTTAGTTTTTGTAAATATGACTTAAGAAAATTTTAGTCATGTGTATGACAAACTAATAAATGTGTGGATCAATTGGTATTTGATTATTTTAACTTAATCAAATATCTTGAGTTTGAATTATGAATATTAAATTACTTAATTGCTTATAGGAAGACTGAAAATTTTGTCATTCATAATGGTCTTGAGAAATATTGTCTTTTTATTAGAGAATGTGTGGCCTAAAAAACATGTATACAACAGTTAAGCATATCATTTAATTAAAATTCAAGAATTCAAACTTATTCAATGTATGATAAATAAATAGATATAAGATTCAAAAGTCATGTTAATATAAGGATTTAAGATAAATATATTTTATTTTTACTAAATATGGCATAACATGGTTTTAGCAATGTATATGAAAGTTAAATATATCATTTAACAAAAAACTCAATCCTATATATTCAATTTATATTAATAAATAAATAGATATAAAAATAATAAAAAATCATGCTTATTAGAATTTAAGATAAAAATATATTTTTTTAAATATGACTTAACATGATTTAGCAATGTGTAAGAAAGTTAAATATACCCATTTAATAAAAACTCAAAAGCTCAATCCTATTCAATGCATATTAATAAATAAATAGATATAAAATTCAAATTCATGCTAATTAGAATTTAAGATAATGTTTTGCTTAGTTTTTTTAAAAAAATATGATTTAACATAGCTTTTGCAATGTGTATGATAGATAAATATATCATTTAATAAAAATACAATAACTAATGTATACTAGTATAAAATTTAAACACTTTATAAATCAACATTATATGCTTTTGTCAAATGTCTTGGTGATTAAAGAAATTTAACATTTTTATCATATTTTTTATATAAAATTGTGCTCAAGATGATAACCGTTGTGTAAATTATTTTTTTAATATTCATTAGACTTTTATATTTTTATATCTAGTATATATATATATATATATATGTGTGTGTGTATATATATATATATATATATATATATATATATATATATATATATATATATATATATATATATATATATATATTGTTTGATTTCCATAGCAGATAATTATTTAGCGTGTAAACAATTAGAGAATAGTTAAAAAGAAAATGTTTCATGGGCTGCGGGCTAGCCTGTTCATTTGGATTGACATATATTTTTGTTTAACTTGTACATTTGAATCAATTTGTTCATTGTGCCACGATTTTCCATCTTGCTAGCGCTTTCTATCCATAAATATTAATTAGTAAAACTTTAATAACATGCTTGTTAACTTAAAAAATATATATGCAGTTTTCATTTTATCTATCGGCCATATGTAGTTGTTAGCTTAATGGACATATATGGTGCATTGTATTTTTTACAACATTTATAAGTGCTTTTTTTTTTTCTAAACTAGCATGTTATTTTATAAGTACTTATAAGATCTTTTATATAATTTTGTAATAAAAAACAATGATAAAATTGTCATACCCAAACAAACTAAAATTCACTTTTAATTAAAAAACATTTTTTATAATTATAACCAAACACAAAACGATTAGGAGTATTCGGTTATTTGGATATCTCAGCTAATCAAAGGACAACAACACATTTGATAAACACAACAAAGAAGTAGAGATCATGATTAAGCAGGATCATCAGGGTCAAAGACGAATTGCCCAAAGTGGTAATCAAACTGAAAAGCCCATAAGGTCCAAGGTTCATTAAAAATATGTATAAATAAGTATGAGAATTTTGAGGTAAACTCATTTATTGTTCTAGGTGGAAATCTTACTTTAAGTCACAGTAAAAGATCTCAAAGATATCAAAGGGCATTGCAAGGAGAAAAATATCTTATCAGATTAGGCAGGAATAAGTATGTTATTATTAAAAAAAAACAATAATAGAGAATTTTTATTCTGTTAATAAAATAACATAATGAAACATTTTATAGAGGAATATTATGGCAGACACAAAATAACAAGCTCCAAAAACAACAAAATAACATTTTTACTTGGTAACTCCAACTAACAAGGAAATAGCTATTTCCAACCAGTAAAATCATCAAAAATCATATTTAAACACCTGAATACAACAACATACATCCACTTTAAAGGTAAATATTTCACACAGGAAAAATGTGGAACGTCTGTGAGATGGATCGATGCCTGTGAACATTGAAATCTACAAAAAGTACCGAACAATCACACCAAAACTCGACAAATCAAAATACTCATTGTCTTCGTTGACATCAACATAACTAATAATTGATATTACTTCCCGTAGGCAAACTTAATCGAGCTCAAAACAATCGATCTATGTACTTTTCAAGAACATAATTTACGAGCTTTCTGTAAACTCCTTCTGTTGGATGATAACTATCCCAAAAGACATATTCCGAAGCATTGGAACAAGTGGCATCCAAAGGGTTGCATAACACTGCAACCTCTAGTTTGCCTGTGCCACAGCAACCTCTGTCCATAACTTTATAGCCTACAATTCAAGAAGTGAAAACTTGAGAAAAAAAAATAATCAAGAACCATTACAAAAGATTAATGTATTAATTTAGTGAAAAAATTACATATAAATTGTTTTGTTACTAGTATTATTTTTTGTAGTGAATTTTATCGAAGAAATTAAATAAATTCTGATGAATGAAACTAAGTAAACTTGGGATTACCATATTTTTGGTAGTTTTCAATGATATCGAGCAGAGGGGTGTAAACATCAATGTAAACTATCCTGGTATCGGACAAGTTGTGACCGAGGGAATCAAGTTCCTTTGAAAGTTTGGAATTGAACAACCTGGCTGCGTAATTGTACTTTTCTGAGCACTTTCTTGTTAGCCCTCCAGCCAGAGTTCTCTGTGATGGCACGCATCCAATCGGTGGTGCACCCAGTACTGCAACTCTACGAGCTCCCAGATTATACAGTTCCTTAAGAAAAAAATATCATATGTATATATATGGTGAGCGTGGTATCTATATGATAGATTTTACATGCACAAAAATTTGTATTATAGTATCAGTACATGTGTATCACCATTAAAATATCCGTGTATGATAGATTTTGTTATAAGTTTTATGATAATAATTACTCATATTAATCACCAATTATTATTGGACTCATCGTCTAAAAGCATTTTATACTATCAGTGTCAATTATTATAAACAATCATATGTGATAAGTTTGTTGATTTTTATGATAATTATTTTAAAAGTTATACTAACGATATATTATAATGACTATTTATATTTGATCATTTTCTTTGGGTACAAATACAATTATTTTGTCCCTTTGAGATCGAACAAAAACCTCAAGCATACCTACGTACCTTTACAAAATTAGAGGCTGAGTTGACCATAAGGTCGGTGTAAGAAGGAATGTCATACTGTAATATTCTGGCGTGAGCAACAAAATAGGTGTTGGCAATGTCGTCACTACCTGCCACCACAAGATAAAGACTATTGGATAGGATGTAGTTTGTTCTGCTCTCTCCAACAATGCCTTTCAGCTTTCCTATGTATTCCCTGAACATGTCTAGTTGAGTAGATAACGATAGAACTGACTGTTTACATGTTACAAACAAATGGTGAACATTAGTAATAACGATATACAGAATTTAATTCCCATCTACATTCACCTGTAAATTTATAAGATTTGCTTTCTTAAAAGTGAAGAAACATTTAAAGTTTTTTTTATCCAGAGAAATAAAAAATAGTTACTAACAGATTTATAATGACTCATCACGTCCTATTTTAAAGTGAAAAAATAAGAACATTTTGTTGGTTGCAAAATATAGAATATACTACTTACTACTGATTTAAATTAAGATATTTGGTAAACTTAACTCATTTTAAATCGACTCTATATACACTTTCACTTTTAAGAAAATTTACACTATAATGAAATTATATATTGAAAAATCATTTGGGAAATATGAAGTGTAGATTGTAGTAATTCTACTCAACAATAATACTACTTTAGGAATTGACAATGAAGCTCAATTTTGTTTGCATTTACCGTTATTTTGGGTGTCAAAGGATCGTATCCTGAAGCACCGGAGGCAAAGCAGACGCCGGTAACAAGATCACTAGATTTGAGATTCGGATCCAAATATGCAGGCAAATACTCCTTAATACCCAATTGTTCAGCTGAAACTCAAGGAATTTGCGATGAGAAACACTGTTTTAGGTATCAAAACTATTTTATAACTTGGAGGAGGATTCATAAGAACCGTAATTACATTTACATATCATAACAGGGAAATGGATCCTAACTACAAATTAGTATTTGACTTTCTAAAGTAAAAAGGTACTATATAATTTAATCCATAAAGTATAATGATAAATCATAATTAAAAAAATAGCAATTAAAATTCTAAAAGTATGGATATGCATGTATAACAAATTATATTAAATTTTTAATTATTAATTTTCTAATTGATGATTATAACTCACTTTATTTTTAAACTACATTGTATCATTTTAAAATATTAAATCAATTTATTTTAACCTTATATTTGGAATCTTGGGATGAAAAATCATTTTAGTTATAACAATTTTTATATAAACTTTCTTTAGAATTATATTATATAATTTGTAGATTGCTTCTACTACTCTTGATAACTTTTGCAATTGAATGTTAAATGAATTTCATCAAGTAGCCCAAACTATTTAATTATTTATTTGTAATACGATTATTTAAGATTTTTTTTATGAGAATTAATGAAATATCTATATATCATTACTCTTTTTTACATTCTGTTAAAAATGTAACAGTAAGCCAAGGTATACTTCTGAATTAATATTTAAAGCTTCGTTTTTAATGTTTACCAGGTGTTACTAACCAGTGTTTTACACTAATTAAGAAATTTAAAATATATATATATATATATATATATATATATATATATATATATATATATATATTATAAAAATCATATGAAAGTATAAAAAAATCACAATTTTTTCGTATTTTAATAAAAACTTTCTACTTTCATTTAAGTTCCCTTAGCTTATTAATTAGTGTTCTAAGTTAGCATTTGTCATGCTTCTTTAAAAAGTGCTTTTAAAAGTATTTGGTCTAGTTATAATAGAATATTGACCTTCCTTTCCTCACGAACATGAAGTACACTTGTTAGTTGTTTCCCTTACCTGCACACTACCATCCTGTACCCAAATCACTTTATAACCCAAGATGATGCCATAAAAGCTTGGAACAACTCCAATCCTCACAACTAGTTACCTCTCCAAATGACATATGTCACTCGTTGTCTCACCATTTTCTTGCTCCAAATTCACACTTGGTGCCCCTCCTTGAGTTTTATAACCTCACTAGCATTCAAACTTGCTTCTTTGTTGTTGTTTTTTTCCGCTTAAGTAATTCATTTAATTTGTTTTGGGAAAAGTTTGTTCAACCAAACTTTACTCAACATGTAGAGAAGAATATATATATATATATAATATTTGAATGTTGTGATAGAAAGAAAGAGATTCAGAGAAATAATAGGTTTTGATAGAATAGTTAATATATATATATAAAGGTATTAACTAATTAATATATCATGTATCTTGGCTATAATAGTGCAGAAGCACATACAGTTAAAAAGCATTTTAATTTTTTGACGTAGCACTCTACAACTGTCTCTGTCTACACACAGTATATGGCTGGGATAAAAAGGAGTGTAAATAAAGGACCTTCCAATTAGAGCGTGAGACAATAAACAAAAACAAAGAAGGTACCAAACATCCTGCCATGATCGATATTAAATTTGACTGTGACTGAACGGATTGTTACTTTCAACTTTAGATGAGAGAAAAAAAAAAGGATAAAGTTTAATTAGATGCAGTTTTTAGGTGTTTATAACGTTACTCTCTCATCAAAATTGTCGTTTTATCTTAGTGACTTATATTGGCTTTTAATATAATTTTTTATATAGATTATTAACGTGAAGACTAATTTTAATTCGAAAAAAAAACACTAAAAACACTCAAGAAATAAGTTTTGTTCATACATTTCGTTATTTTTTTGGTAATACTTTAATAAAAAAATATAGTTTTACCTCATTATCATATATTGACATTTAATGCAAAATTCCAAAGTTCATTCCAATTTTAGTTTGATAATAACACAAAAAATATTTAAAAATTACATCAGAATTTTATTCTGCTAGGCTCGAACCTCTTATAGAAGATACATGTATTTCATATAAAATGAAAAGATTATGAGTCTTTTGTTGACAAAGGCTGTCTAATTAATTACTGGTTTTTATTGATTACTAATAAGTGTTTGTTCGAGTAATGATAGCCTCGCATCCCTTAAAAAGGTAGTCGAGAATTTGAATCTCAAATTTTGTGTATAAAATCTGGCTGGAAGAGTATAACTCGCCTTTGAGTGCCTTCATATATGTCTTGCAATCACTTGGGCTCGTATAAAAAAACATTTGTTTACTTTTTATTTATTTCATAAAACTCTAACTTAAATATTTTTAATTATTTTTTTTATCAATAAATATTTTTTTGCTAGAATGCTAATTCTTGTTAGTCTATCCAACCTGAGATTATTTTTATCTCCTCTATTATCTTTTTCTTATTCTTTTATCTCTCATTCTTATCTTCATACACTAAATCTTTTTAATAATCTTCTAAGCCTTCCAAAGTTTTTATGCAGGGCACTGTCTTCTTCAAGAGAAAGAGACAAGAATGAATATATATATATATATATATATATATATATATATATATATATATATATATATATTAATCTTTTCCCTCCATTAAAAGTTTACTGAAATAGACTAAGCTAGGAAAATGTGAGATAAAAGGCAAGAAAGCAGTGCAGAGAGAAGATATATATAGTACCTATTAAGTCAGAAGGAATTTTTCCATTGCAAAATCGACCCGTTGGGTTTCCTCCCTGAAAATCCTTTCCATAAGGTGGGAAGTTGCACTTGATCAATGTTTTTATGTTGTTGTTGTTGCCTGGGTCCACGATGGAATCTCCAAACGCTAAAACTGCTGGAACTGATGAAGCGTTTGGTGGCAACTTGGCCAAAGCCATGGTTCTGTACCATAAAGCAAATATTACAATGAAACGGACCAGTGAGCCAACAGGGGAGCTAGTAAGCTGCATGAGAGACATAGTTGCTGTTTCTAAGTATGCTCCACCCAATGCAAGACTTGTTCTTCACTATTGTGTCTCAGGGAAGGTTATATTATATAAAGGATCATAACCACATGCAATAACTGCATGAGGCCTCAACGATTAATTAAATGCGTTTTTTTCTTTTTATATATCACATAAATTTATTTTATAAGAATAAAGTTTACTGAATTACAACACGTTTGGTCTGCATTGTTTTTGAAAAAAATAATTATAAGCTGCACTTGATACAATTCTGTCAAAACCGTGGAAAGATTTAATTATGTGCATATATAAAATTAAAAGATACTCGTGCACTTTTGATGATATAAATTAACAAAAAAATGAAGATTCGATTGAACTTTTGATCTCCCTGTTATGATTGATGTGTCATTTTAACTCAACAATTTTTTACAATTTCTTGATTATTATATTCAAATCTTTAATCACCCTCTCTTTAACTAAAATTGTTAGAGTCACATTTAAAAAAATAACTAGAATGTTAACCATGCATAGAATACATAAATCAACTTATATATAAAGTTATTTCATCTTAATTTGTAATCTTGAGTTTGAATCCTAAACATATAATTACGTCAAATACAAAAATAAGTATTCATAGTAATTTTATTCAAATTGATTATGATTGTTTCTTAAAGAAGATATTTGTGATCTCTAAAATATAAGGTTCTATATACAAATAATTTTAAAAATTCATAAAGTCAACTTTTCCATAAAATTTGAAATATATTATAAAATGTGAAGTTAAGGTAGAAGACGAGAAAAATTGGCCCCCTTTAATTTAAGGTAGTAATTGAAATTTTGAATGGTGAATTTTGAGGAAAAGAGACTTAAAATGGTTTAACTTATTAAATTCATGGAGCTTTCGAAGAAGAAAAAAATTAAAATAGAGTGTTTAGCAATCAATTAAAGGATTAAGATTACGCATAAATCATAATGAAAGAATCAAAATACTATCGAGTCCAATAATTGATAATTTAGCAAAGTAGATAAGGAGGGTAGCTTTGTAACTAAAAGATATTTAAGGTATATGAGTTGTGTTGCAGCAGTAAATTAGTGGCATGGCGTTAGGTGGTGGACCTTGTATGGTTATGAATATGGTCCGTACGTTTCACTTATACCTGCCCTATGCAATTAACCCAAACCTTTACAGCTTTCGCTTTCTTTGGTGAGGATCACTCAAGCCTTGGGTTTTCAATAGCTTCTATCTTTTGGCCCAATCCATTATCCTTAATGACTTCTATAAATGCTAGTAATATATCCCATGTGGCCATGTGTTCTCTGTTTCTTTTTCCTAATCCACTTGTACATGCACTTGAGGCAATGTTGAAGTTAATTTTTCAGCATTTTTTTGTTCATCTACAAAACATTATTTAAAGAAAGTTAAATATACACTATTTGAATCAACTATCCACTTATACATAGTCTATATTTTAAAATGGGTTAAGTTGATTTAAATCAATGCGTTTAAATTAATTTGTTAACATAAGTGTTTATTTTAATAAAAATAAATAAATTTTTTTTAGTATATTTGTCTAAACGGTTTCTAAGTAATTTTTATGTTTATTTTAAGAAATAAATCCTCTATGTTTCTTAAAAAAAACTATTATTTTAGAGTTAATTTTTAAAATTTAAACAAACTCACCCTTAAACTTATTTATTGAAAAGAAAACACTTATTTTAATAAAATAAATAAATTTCTATTTTGTTAATGTATTTGTTTGAATTGTTCCTTAAAAAAAATATTTTCTTCTTATTTTCTTATTTCAATAAACAAGCTCTATCTATTTATTAAAAAAATACATTTTTAAAACATACTTATTTCAATATCTCCCATGTTAAGTGGTTTAATTGTAAGCAAAAGAAAAATCTTAATAAATGTAAATTGTTGGAGGATATATATACACCATCTTGACTCTTGCGGTTTCTTTTTAAATCTAGCTAGAGGGTCGAGTGGTCCATTCTTAACGTACGTATGTGCGCAAAGAACGAAGAACACTGACATATGGTTACCATATAAGGAAAAAGAGGAAACGAAAATGAATAAGACGAAAATATGTCGTTAGAGCATTTGCAGTTATCGCTTGGTCTGTGTCTGAATTCTGAACCATATTGATAATAGATCAAGCTAAGCTAGCTAACTCGTGCATGGGCAGGCAAAGCCCATAAAAGCAAACGGACAAAGAGAAGGTCAGAACTCAGAAGTTGACAAATGGAGTTATTTAAAGTAATCTTAAGGAAAAATATTAAATTTCGAAGTTTGTCTCATCAAGAGGCTCCCAATTTATATTTAGTTGATTTGTAGAGTTGTGGCTCACTCTTTATAGCATTAATTCGCTTCTACATCTAGATGAAGATATCTGATTGTAGATGTGTGAAAATTTTGAAGCACTTGTTTGTAACTTTGTATTGTTGACATAATTAGAACTTGAATACCAAAACAATTCAATCTCAATTCATAAGACTACAAATACAATTCAATCAATAAGGTTTTGATTTTTTATGCTAATTCGTGTGTGAAATATATATATATATATATATATATATATTCTTACCATGGGGATACGTACAAAGGGATTCCGACTATCAACTCAATTAAGTCCAAGGCTTTGTGTTCTCTAGTGGAGATCGTGTGTCCAGTCATGTCTGAGTATATAACCTATACGGTATAATATATATTCTTTTTCTGTATCTCTTTTTAACATTTTTCACCTTTTTTTATTCTTACTCAATTAGTCATCTTATACCGCTTTAAGGGATTGTAAGTTTTATTCCAGATGTTGGCTGTTAATTAATATTGAAAAAGTATTAGTATATCGGAGTAATTCTTCATGTAAAACAGGTAAATATTCTAGGAGATTGATGGAAGATCAGTTACTACGATTAATTGATAGGGTGTTACGACTGTAGCGGGTAATATGCTGTGTTTCTTTTTCTGAATAATGATACAGAGTATTTATTGGCTAGCTGGTGCTTCTTGTGGTACCATAAGAATCATTGGAACCTCAAAATGGCTCGATATTGGTGTTTGGAGATGATGTCTAGGATAATCTTTGTTAAGTTGGTGTTTCTATTTACCTGCTTCTATAAGCATTTCGTTTTGCTTTAGGGGTTATGAGTACATGTGTATCAGACTTTCAAATCTGATCTTTAGCCTTTCTCATGCTAAAGTCCAGGGTCCTATCATTTTTAATGAATTCACTTTTGTTATGAAAATAAATTAATTAATTAGGTTGGCTGTTATAGAGTAGTACTAGAGCATTAATTACTACGGAACTTAGTTTGTTACCAAGCAAACTAATTAATAGCCGTAAAGATTTTTTTTTCTTTCTTACAACAGAAAATGTGATAGCAATTTAGGAGTGTGCAGAATAGATGCACTGAAAGAACCACTAAAAAACTGAATTGAACTATAAAAATAGTTTGAACGAACTGAACAGTGTAATAATTTGGAAAACTAAAGTGAATTGTGTAACAATTTGAATAAACTGAATTGAACCAAACTGTTCCAAATTACTTCAAACTGTTTAAATTGTTTTCCATTAACATTTTATTCTGTAATAAATTTTTCATATTCGGTTCGGTTCAAACAACTCAGTTTTAGAGCAGTTTAATTTTTAAAAACTGAACTATGGAAGAGTAATTTAGTTCAATTCAGACAAACCTAGATAGCATGATGCAGTAGTGACCTTCCAATGCTAGAATCGTAAACTTCCCGGACCACTGTCTATACAAGGTGTCAAAGACGTACACGAAGTCCAACCAATTAAATTTATATAGTGACAGACTGAGACCCTGCAATGGTCCTAGATACATATAAATGAGCATTCGTCGTATGGGAAGTGGCCACAATCTACATGTCATGCATGCTCATTCTACAGTTTTTAATTTGTTTATTAATTTTAGGGTTTACTTAATTTTTGGATTTTTTGGAGGGTTTTTTTTTTATCAGTTTTTCTTTTAGCTTTAGGCCTTGTCAGATGAAATTCATGTATAGGCTTCATTATTAATGTGATTGTCGCCATGCGAGACTTCTCACAGAAGTCTATATATGCATTTCATGTTAACATTTTAATTAGAAGGTCGTAGTCTTCCATAAAAACCAGAAAATACAATGATATATATCCAAAAAAATATTAAGTAAAAAGTTCAGAAAATATTTAAGGAGGAAAAAATTTAAACAACTTTAAAAATAACCTTATAAATATATAATTATAGTAAAATATAAGTATGTAGTAAAAAACGAGTTTGACAACAAAAATAAAAGAAATATTAGTTAAATACATATATTAAAGCAAATTAAATTGAAGAGGGATGGGAGAGAGACGCGTGCTCTTTCTTAATTGGATCGATCCATTCTGAACTAACCCTAGCATTAATTCACAATCACCAAAAAAAGCAAAAGGGTGAACAAATTAAAGTGAGTTGTGCATACCTATTCTCGTGAAAACAAATAGAAAATTAATTGATACTACAAGGAAGTAGGTGGGCTAAGTCAAAGGGTGATTGTAGATTAAATTGAATCTGTTTTGAAGAGAAAAATTACTTTGAACTGATAATTTTGGTTCTGTAAATTTACTATTGATTTGGTTTGTACTCTTTAGTTTTAATCGATCCAATCAAATTTAATTTAAAGCGATTTAAATTGAATTGATTATCAATTTTAATTTTAATTTTATTTCTTTTGAAAAAATATTAATAAAAAGTAGGATATATATAATAAATATAATAAAAAAATAATTTCAAATATCAATAATTTATTTATGTCATTATATAACTAACTAGCATGGAAATCCGTGCATTGCACGATCTTGAAAAAAAGTGAAAGAATAAAAAATAAAATCAGTAAGATTAAAATAGAAAATCTTAAAAATTGTCCAACAATACGAGACAGTGACCAAATAGTTTTAATATAGATATGGATGATAATATATTTGTACATCTTAACTCAGATAATTAATAAAAAAAGATCATTGATTAAATATATTTTTTTATAAATAAATATAAATTATATGATAATTTTATAAATATATAAAAAAATAAAAAAAAACAAGTGATATTATAAATTTATGGATAAAAATATATATGAATTTAGAAGTTTGGTTTGATTTCTGATTTATTCGGTTTTCAATTTTTTATCATTTTTTTTCTATTTACATTAGATTTCATCTGTTTATCAACACGCCTACTAAGTGGATGATGCACTAATTAAGGAAATTAAGGAAAGTGTCTCTAATAACCACACTTTACCTATCACATTTATTTAGTATGTCTTAGATGACAAAATCAGAACAAAAATGGGATAGAACTAATAATAATGGATTAGGCTACCCTAATAAATTTCGAATTATATATATATATATATTTTATTAATAACTGGTGGTTAAAAGTCGAACCGCAAATAATGCAGACCACGTGGTGACTGTTTCCCCTCTTTTGCTATAACTCGCTCTGCCAAGTGCCAACCACCTTGTATCAACATAAAAGCAGAAAATTAAAATATTGTACGCTTGGTGAAGTTAATTAGTTTTTGAAAATGAATTACCTCCTCTACATAATACGTACATCATGTTTAGATCTCATATTAAATTTGATTTTAAAAACTAATTGTCCTCATTTCAGAATACCTTTTGATTTCCAGATATTATTTAATTTGTTTCAATTAAGTTGTTATTTTAGAAAATAAAAATACTAATTATGTTTTCCAATCTTATTCTTATATCTTAATTAGTAATGTCCCTTATATAAAACAAGAAAAATTTAAAGAAGTGATAAAAAATTTCTTAAGATTAATACCATCATCCACTTTTCTTGGTTAAAAAAAGTTAATAACTTTTTGTTATCCCTTTAAATAGCAAATGTTTTAAAGCAAAAAATAATATTTAACCAGATCTAACTTTACTATCGTGTTCTCATTATTTTTGGTTCAAGATCTAAGGTAGTGCAATATTGCATGCATTACAAATAAAATTCAAGTTCTATTTTTGAAAATTATGAGTGCATTGATAATATTTTATAATTTTAAATATTAATTTCTTGAATAGTATTCTGAATGCTTTTTTGCACTTATAAAACCTTTCTATATTTTTTTCTCTACAAATGAGCAGCGCTTTAATCAGATCATCATTTTGCAAACAATGCAACAACAATAAACAGCTGGTGCAACAACGAATGCTGGAGTAGTAGTTACAGCTTTCTCCAACAATCCGCGTGGCCTTCGTTATTTTCCAGTACACCAAACTTGGTTATTAGCATATGAATGGGTAACTCAATTAATTAAGCACTATGCAACTTCTAAGACTGCGGACAATAAGACAAACTCAGTGAACAGATAATGATATATATCCATTTGCTATACAGTTTCACATGATTATAAATATGCACGAGTGACTTATATATATATATGGTGTTTTCTTAATCAAGGATTGACTAAAAGAGAGAACTTTAACATATAGGAACGAATTGCTTGAAAATATACAACAATTAATATATACCAAAATTTTATCTATAAAAATTTAAAATTTCATTAAACAGATAAATAAAAATAAATAAATAATGATAGACATTAATTAAACAAATCTGGCCGGTATTTGTTTATGCAGGTTTTATTTGTTATTGATAAGGAGGAAAAATAAAAGGGAAATCTAAATGTTCATAAAATAAAGTAAAAAAGCAAATAATTGTTAACAAATGATCGGGCATTAATAATTTGATGGGAAAAAAAAGATTGACTATTTTTTATGAATTATATGAGGGTAAATTTTATTGCATGTTTTTTAAGGCTGTACAAAGGAGTGAAAATATTATTTGGTACTTTTAGTTAATTTATTTCAAGTATTTAAAAATAAAACATTGAATATTTTTAATTTTAAAATATTAAATATTTTCTTATTTAATATTGTTTTGTGTTTAAATCCCTTAACATACAATGACAGACTTATATAAGGATCCAGGGGATGCAGCTGCCCTCCTTTTTTTTTTTTTTGTTAAGGAATATTATAATTAACCAATTCATATCTTTTATACTATAAGATTAAGAGAAAGTGGTAGTGATCAAATTGTAAATTTAAGAGAGATATAATAACAATATTAATCCTCTGGGCTTTTTAAGTTTCTTATTTAATTTAATGCAATTAAGACGATTAGCAAACCTGAAAGAAGTCAATGACAATCGCCCCTGGTCATATATATATTTCAGGTAAATGCCAACCAACATTATTTTGTTCCAGCTATTAACTGGAACAAAACCAACCTAAATTGTTTTCAAATAAACGGGGCCACCAGAACCTGCTTGCTTCACCAGCTGTTTGGCAAGGAAATTCATGATCCTCGTGCACCTTATTTCAATCGGGCTCAGATATATATACAGATAGTGCAAAACTCATTTAATCTCTCATGATAATTTAGACATATATTCAAAACACGGACTATTTAAGAACATTTTATTTTCTTTTTAATCATATCTTTTATTTTCTGTACCACTGTAGCTAGGAAGACAACATAAGCAAACTTTTAAAATAAGGCATTTTATAATGGATTCCTTATAACATTATTTTCAACTGATAGATAGATAAATATGGCCTTTTTATTTAACTTTTGTTAAAATATTCTCTAGTATACAAAAACAAAATGCTTTTTATATTGGTAATCTACATCAATTCCTAGAAAATCATTGTAATGTGTGAGAAGATGATATTTTTGCAATATCACGAACGATGAACATTCTAGATCAGTTTGTGTTTCTTCCACTTCCTTTAGTGCGACAGTCAATAGATCCATTTATGGTCACTTCAAATGGTAACGGGGTCTTAGACAAGGGGATCCTCTCTCCCCTTATCTGTTTGTGCTCTGTTTGGAGTACTTTTCTAGAGATATGAGCAGTCTCAAGGATGATGTCAATTTTAAATTTCATCCCAATTGTGCAAGTATTCAGCTATCTCATTTGACTTTTGCAGATGATATTATGCTTCTATCTAGAGGAGATATCCCTTCTGTGTCAACTATGTTTGCCAAGCTTCAGCACTTCTGTAGGGTTTCAGGACTTTCCATCAGCTCTGATAAATCTGTCATATACTCAGCCGGTATCAGCCGGTATTAGGCCTCATGAGCTTTCTCATATTCAGCAACTTACTGGATTTAGCTTGGGTGACTTCCCTTTCAAATACTTGGGTATTCCCTTTTTATCATCTAGATTAAATGTATGTCATTATGCTCCCTTGCTTTCCAAGATTACTGGTCTGATTCAGGGATGGAACAAAAAGTCTTTATCTTATGCAGGTAAGTTAGAGTTGATCAGAGCGGTTATTCAAGGAATTGTGAATTTCTGGATGGGGATTTTTCCTTTGCCGCAATCTGTTCTGGACCGGATCAACGCTTCGTGCCGTAATTTTCTGTGGGGCAAAGCGGATATTGGCAAAAACAAGCCCTTGGTTGCTTGGTCAGTAGTTTGTTTTCCGAAAAAAGAAGGGGGTTTAGGCCTTTTTAATCTCAAGGACTGGAACCTTGCGCTTCTTTCCTGTATCCTGTGGGACTTTCATTGTAAGAAAGATTCTCTATGGGTTCGGTGGGTTCACCATTACTATTTCAGAGGGAGCGATGTGTGGAATTACAATACTTCTTCATCAGATTCAGTTTTGATAAAGAAAATCATTCAAATAAGGGACTTTATTATCTCTAAAGAACTAAGTACGGAAGAGTCCAAAAAGAGGATTCAATCTTGAAGCACCAATGAACAATTGCTTGTTGGCAAAGTCTATGAATACATTAGAGGTGTCAAGCCTACTGTTAGTTGGTGTTCTGTTATATGGAATCCAGCAATCCCCCATAAGATGTCTTTTATTTTGTGGCTTGCTAAAAGGAATCGGCTGCTTACTCTTGACAAAGTTGCTTTTTTGAACAAGGGTTCCCTCTACCCTTTATGTTCAAATGAGCCTGAGTCAAATGTTCATTTATTCTTTTCTTGCAGGAAATCTCTCCAAGTTTGAGCTCACATTCGTTATTTGCCTCCTTTCCGCAGGCGTTTCACTTCTTTACAACGCATTACTGACTCTTTAATTAGGGGCAGATCCATATCAGGTGTTCAAGGAAAATTATGTTGTCTGGCTATAGCAATTACCGTCTACTGCATTTGGCTGTCTAGGAACAAGCTGATTTTTGAAGATTATCAATTTTCTGTAATAGAGGTTATTAGCAAGATTAAGTTTCTTATGTATAGACAAGCGCACCTGTTACATTTGTTTTAGCATCTTGATATAGGTCTTCTTGTATTAGGGAGACTTTTGATTTTCTTTAACTGCGGGGTATGCCCCGTTTATTATTGTATCATTTTGAGTTTAATATAATTTACATTTTTTTCCCAACATTCTAGATCAGTTTTTTTTATATCAATTCTTTAGTACTACTTTATTGATTGCAGCATCCACGAATGATTGCTTCAATTTCTTCAACACAGGAGTGGGAACCAATTGGTTCATCCCTAATTGTCGATCGAGGAAACAATTTAGGTTGATGAGTGAAGAATATGGTTTCTCAAAGGGGAAAACCAGTTAAAATCATGTCCCAAGCTAAAAACTCAGACCAAATTTTCATACTCATTGCTTATTCCTTGGAATATCACAAGGGAGCTTCCGAGTCAACCATCTAGCTACTATTAATTAATATCTCATTTTACAAATATCTTAATAAAGAAATTATAAGATGGATTTGATTGTAAAAATTAAAAAAACAATGGAAGAGGAGAGAAATAATAGTTTTGAATTTTTTTACTGAAAAAAATTAATAACTAACATAATAATTAAAAAAAACATGTACACTCAATAATTTTTATTAAATATTAATTACCAATACAGTGGGTGTTTGAAATTAAGTTCAGTTCAACTTAACGTTAATCCATCCCCCATATCTTTTACGATTGTTGTTTTGAAAAGTAGAAACTTTCATTTACAAGGCTCTGGGCGGATCATGCTAAACACACTGATAATTAAATGGATACTTAAACTTTGTTCATCATTGTCAAAAGAATAAAACTACTCTAGCTAATAACTCCAGCAATTTAAAATATAAATCTCTCCCTACGCCCAAATTTAGCCACAACATTCCTCGTGCCTTAGAAAATGACAATCTGGACAAGTATGGTCCGCCAAATAAGGCAAATACAAAGAGATCCACATTAAATATATGCCACCATAACAGATATCGTGTGACAACTAGAAGCACTAAATGTCAATATGCAGCATATGCAAGATACCACCACATCATAAACTCGAGTCAAATTTGCATGACCCCTCAAAATAAGATTGAATAAAAAATACCACATCAAATTTAAAAGCAAGATACCATATCATAAACCTGAATCCACTATTTCTTCTATCTCCGATCTTTTTTTATTACAAAATAATTCTATTTCATACTACTGCGTGCCAAATAGTTTGCCGCTCCTTCCTCAAGACTGAACAACAACTTAGTAATTAAGCGAGAAATTGAAGATAACAGACCTTGCAATTATTACGCAAAGCTGAGAAAATGATAATCCAATTTAGCTTCCATACTTTTGAGCAAGCTATGCACTCAAAATATAAAATGCATCTCAAAGAAAATGCATCTCAGAGGCACTTGTTTCTGCTACTATTGTCTGAAAAAGCCACAACCCTCTAGAAATTGTATGCATGATTTTTTAGCTTTTAGATATAACGAATTATTTGGTAGCCACGTAGCTAAGAATTAATCAAACCCGAAATTACATAAAAAATCAGAGATAGATTTGTGTAAAAAGGAAATAGATTAATTGCTCACGCAAACCGGTGTATATATTTCTGTAGGAGAGGGGGCACAAGCTGTTTGTAAACGCTTTCACTAGGGTGAAAACCGTCCCAAAACACATAATCCAAAACGTTGGAACACGTGGCATCCAAATGGTTGCATGTCAATGCAACCTCTAGATTGCCTGTGCCACAACACCCTCTGTCCCCGACTTTGTAACCTGCAGTTGGACAAGGAAACATTTCACAAAAGTTAATTAAAATCATTAATTTCTGTTGGATTGTTACAATTAAAGTGATATATAAACAGCAGAGCACCGAAAGATTTTCACAAACTATAGGGAAGTACTACCTTCTTTTCATATTTTTCTATGTTTTACATTTTTTATTATTTCATAAAATAATTGATATTTTAGAGTTTCAAAATCTAATTAATATTCATTTAATGGGTATAATTTAATTAACATGTACTGAATTTGTAGAAAAAAACATGAGATTGATTCTCATAAAATACATTATTGGGAATAAGCTAAGTCAAAAAGTATAATTATATCCCGAATGATTAGAGTCCTTATTAATCAAAAAGTCTAATTAATAATTTTTTTGCAAATATACTCTCATCTAATACTCATTACTAGTGATACAGTTATTAGAAATCAAGATATTAAATAAGAACATTTTAGTTTAAGTGTAACAATTTTTAATTTTATTAAATGTTTTTTAATCTATGTGTAACAATCTCTAACAGAAAAAAATAATATGAAAAAGAGGTAATACCGGTAAAGTGAAGGTAATATTATTGAAGTTTTACCTAGCAACTTTTGTCATTAATGATTTCAAAACAAAAGCTGATCAGTGGTAATTTCTATCAAAAGATAAAGTGAAATATGTAATGTGATGTAATTACCATATTTTTGGTGGTTCACAGTGACATCAAGCAAAGGGTTGTAAACATCGAAGTAAACAATCCTGCTGTTTGGAAGTTTCTGATTAAGGGAATTTATTTTCTTCGACAGTTTGTCGTTAAATAACAGCACTGCATCGTTGTACTTTTGTACACATTTTCTTGCTATTCCACCACTCAATGTTCTGTGAAACGGTACACAACCAACCGGTGGTGCACTAACTACTGCAATCCTCCGTGCACCCAGTTGATATATTTCCTTTCAATTGTATTGAGAGGGAAGAAAAATCAATACCTTAATTTTCATATGAGTAAATAACAATAAACTCTATGAAAAATACGTGAATTGATATGTTTTGTGATCATATGAAAATAATGAATTACAACATTAACGGTTTTGAATGATAAATTTGTTAAATTTGTTAAATTTTTATAATAATTATATTAAAAATCATATTAATAACAATTTTTAGTGAATTAATAAGATAAAATTATTTACACTTGGGTAGTATTTTTTTATCAATATATAATATTTGGTTTAATTTCTCTTGAATGAATTTGAGATGTAAACTTCAAAAATTAATATAATAAATCTCACACTTCTATATTTTATTTTTATCTTTTTACCCTTTCCACACCTTTCATTCTTTAAAAAAAAAATGGTGTCTTACCGTTCATTGAAATTAAAGTCACAAATAGTGTAAATTGAAGAAATTATATATATGAAACTTATGCATACCTCGAAGAAATTAGAAGCTGAGTTAAGCATGAAGTCGGAGTAAGTGGGAACATCATATTGCAGTTCTCTAAGATGGGTCAAAAAGTATGTGTTGGAAATGTCATTGCTGCCTAAAACGACAAAGAAAAGACCGTTGGCTAGGATGAAGTTTGTTCTGTCCTCTCCAACGTGTCCTTTTAGCTTCACTATGTATTCTTTGAACATGTCTAGTTGACCAGATAATGGTATAGCTGTCTGTTATAAATAAGTAACGTAACAGAGTTAGAAAAGGAACAGTGATTTTTACAACGTAATCAGTTAAAAAAAAAAAAAGAGTATAGGAACAGTGAAATTATTAATTTCACAAACTTTAATTTGGGAGAAAAAATTGTGTACCGCAGTTTGGGATGTCAAAGGATCGTATCCGGAACCACCGGATGCAAAGCACACACCGGTGGGTAATTCATTAAGCTCGAGATTTGGATCCAAATATGCGGGTAGAAACTCTTTAATGCCTAATTCTTCAACTGATCATACAGTTAAAGAACAGAAAGAAACTAATTTAAGAAAAATACAAGACTTTAGCTTAGTGATCACTTTATCTATTATATTAAAATTTTCTAAACTTAATCCCCTTGCACAAATCAAGTTGAAGCAACTCATCAACGTTGATATAAAAAAAATAAAAACTCATCAATGTTTAAATTTAGATAAATAATAGCCTTTAATTTTTAGAAAGAAAAAAAATCTTATGAAGCTAGTAGTAAAAAAGTGCTTATTTTTCTAAAATTAAATAAATTAAATATGCACTCAATTAGCATCACAACATATAAAAGTAGTCTACTAGAAAATAATTAAATTCAGTTTAACATATTTAAATTCTAATAGAAAAAATACTTTTAGAATGGTAATAAAGTGTTTTAATAAAGGCTACAGATAGATAGGGATCAGATAGCTAAAGTATTAATAAAAAAATTATATCCGTAATTTTTTGTTGTGAGAATTAATTATAATTCAAGTTATTAAATTTTCATGGTAATTGATCATAATTAAACAATTTTTTTATAATTCTTTCGCGGAAATTTACCTAATTAAGAATCTCATTCCTAAGAAAGGGATCTAATTGAAAATGAAAGATTCCAATATACATCATCTAAAGATAAAGCAATGGTAAAAATCACAAACAAATAAATTATTAACATATTGTTTGTATATATATATGTTTTTTATTCAATTTGTTAAGTTCCCCCTGCCTTATTTTTATCATTTAGTGGTTCTAATTTAAATGTGATCTAATATATCGATCCATATTCCAATTTTAAATGAATTTGATTATCAGATCAATGTTTTTTAGTTTTTACTAAGAAGGGAATAAATAAATATTTAACTTATCGCACACAATACATGTAATGAAAAAAAAAAAGAATAATTCGAATTCAACAACGCATAAAGAATCGCATCTGATGTATTATAACTTAGTATATATAGACAAACAAGTCTAAATCATAAATTAATTTAAAGTGTTATAACTTAGTGGATAAGATTTTATATAATTAAATTTCGTTCAATTTAATATATAAAAAAAATCAATTTATAAGTGTCCTCGAAGCAAGCAAACCTAGAATATCTGAAGGAACCTTTCCATTGCAAAATCGACCAGTAGGGATCCCTCCCTTAAAATCTTGGCCATATGGTGGGAAGTTGCTCCGAGCTGATGTTATCAAGTTGTTGTTGTTGTTGCCAGTGTCCATGATCGAATCTCCAAATACCAACACTGCTGGAACCGAGATATTTGGTGGAAGTTTCACGGCACCCTTTGTTTTGTTGCTGGAAACAACTAGTAATAGTACTGTCAAACGGACAAGTGACTTCAAAGTTGAAGCCAGAAAACAATGTGCTGGGAGCTTCATTGAGAGAACTGTAGTTTTGGCTTTGTTTTGCTTCTTCGATCTGAGCAAATTAAAGTTATGCATAACCCCCTATTTGTACTTCAAATCGTTCATCCAACTATACCAAACAATTTATCTCATTTACTGCAATGTTAATAATTAATTGCAAGGGAACGTCTGCAGGCTGGCATATATATATACCCTCAAAGACATCAATAATGACGATCTCCTAAACATGTGTTTCAGTTTGAGTGTATTTGTGATACATCTAGTCACAGTACAAATTTATCCAATCACATCTTTCTTTTTAGGTTCATTATGAATTTTTTTTATTTGTAAAATTGTAATTAACAAGTCTAAATTAAAAGTGAAGATGAATGAATATAGATAAGTTGATAATATATGTTGAATTTGTGAAAAAATATTAAAATTTATTCTTCGTAAAATACATTCTTAACTCTTAAAAAATGGTGAAAAATTTTAAAGATGACTAAATCTCAATCAATAATTAATTTCATAACTGTTTCAAACAATCAAAATGTGTAAAAATACATATATTATTGTAGAGTCTCAGACCCTAATTACAATGATATCAAATAAAAAAATTAAAAGTGAAGATGAAATAAAATTCTTTCTTTATATATATATATATATATATATATATATATATATATATATATATATATATATATATATATTTCTGAAATAAAATTCTTTCTTTTATATATATATGCAATAATTAATTTTATGGTTGAACTTTTCCATTAACAATTTTATTTATTAATTGTATATAAATTAATTATTGCATATATATATATATGTGTGTGTGCAATAATTAATTTTATGGTCGACACTAATGCACATTTAGCATTGAGTCTTGGCCGATGCTAAAAAGCAAAATTCCTATGATAAAATTAATACATTAGATAGATTTGATTTTCCAATTGTTTAATTTCCTATCTTATGAATATTAATTAACGGTTAGAGTTACCATATTCCTTCAACAAATATAAGCTATTTTATGAGAATATATGTAATAATTAATGTATATACAATGAAAAAAATAATTAGGCTAAGCTTATCATATATAAATTGTATGTAACATTTGAAATTTATTACATGCTTTATTTTGTGGCAAATTAACCATCCCTCAGAAATTGCCTAAGTCTGAAGTTTAATTCAAAAAAATAGAAAATCCGACAACACATGATTTTTAAGAATATAAACACAAGAATTTGATGAGTGCAGCTAGCTCACAAGAATTTATCCAAATATTTTCCAAGAAGAGAAGCTATGAGCCTTCTATAAACGCTTTCAGTAGGATGAAAACTGTCCCAAAACACATACTCTAAATCGTTGGGACACAAGGGAGTGAAACGGTTGCATAATAACACAACCTCTATTGTTCCCGTGCCACAGCAACCCTTGTCTCCGACTTTATAGCCTGCTCAAATTAACAAATTAAGCAGCATGTTGCAAAACTTTAAATCATAAATATAATATATCTATATATTGAAAACTTTGCGGTAAAAGTGAAAATTGAAATTAAGTACCATATTTTTTGTAGTTTATAATGATGTCAAAGAGAGGGTTGTAAACATCAATGTAAACTATCCTGCTATCTTGAAAGTTGTGATTGAGAGAATCCAGCTCCTTTGACAATTTGTTGTTAAATAACTTGGCTGCGTCGTTAATATTGACTACAATTTTTCTTTCTAATCCTCCTGCCAGCGTTCTCTGAGATGGCAAACACCCAAGTGGCGGTGCACTGAACACTGCAATCCTCCGTGCCCCTAATCCATATAATTCCTTTGAGAAGGAAACAAGTACGTGTTAATTAAGATATTTAATTACTCATTAGAACTATAGAAAACCTGAATTAATTTACGCCTTGTGGGACGGAGAAAACATGGGTGATGTTTTCTGCATTCTCACATTCGTTTCATGCACTGGTTACTTTTTCAAAGTCCATTTTAAAATATAAATTTACATTTCCCAATACAATGAAAATATAAAAAAATATTAATAATGAAAATACTCGAAACAAATGTCAGAAAAAACTAGAGCCGTGGTATATGAATCTATGTTGCGGCCTCTTAATAAGAAACCCAAATTAGATTTGAGTCTTTTCAGCCAACACCACAGACAACTGAACTTAACCCGCAGGTTAATCTTTTAGTTTACTACACTCAAGCAAGCTCTTTTAATAAGAATACTTTAGCTTGACAAAACTACTTTATCATAATAATCTGTACTATTAATAGTATTTATAAGATGAGTGCGTTATCTAAAATAACAATAATTTGAGATGGAGAAAATATTTATAAAAAAATATTAAATGAAATTTCTATTATCATTTTTTGGAGAAGAGGAATTTCTATTTTTTGTTTAGCATTTCTTTCATCTCATAATATTTGTCATATAAGTAAAAAATTATTAAAAAATGATTGTCATTCTAACTTTTTAATGTAATATTAATTACTTTTTTCATTTATATCTTTTATGATATCAATGATATAAACAAATTATGTAAATGAATTAATGGTAATTCGGTTAATTTTATAAAATTACTACTTTTATTTATTTATTTATTAGTTTTTTATTTGTGTAAAAAAACTAAGGATGACAAATATTATTGGACAAATGGAGTATTGTTTTAATACTTCTTTTATCCTATAAGTGTCGTCCTAAATTTTTTTTATACTAGACCAAGAAAAAGTAATAAATAAATAAACTCACAAAAAGATTAGTAATTTTACTATACTCACCTTATTATTAATATTACAAAAAAAAATTAAAATACACTTATTAGGGGTATTAATGAAAAAAATAATTAAATCTACATTGAAAAACTAAAACAACACTTATTTCGAGACTTATTTTTCTTCTTACACGACACTTATGAGACGGTGGATAACACAAAAAAATTGATATACTCAGACGGTGTAAAACAATTAATAAATTGTTAATTTAAGTGATATTGATTTCGATTCTTTTAAGTAAGATCTTTAATTTGAACCTTGTGGATGGAGAAAGTATGAATTAAGAGCAAAGATTCTACTAAAAATGACCAACAAGATTTGTTAGTAAAAATTAATTATCCATAAAATTTATAGATACTTTATATTAATATTAATGTCATTATGGCAAAAAAGCAGTGTAAAATGGAAATACATTGAAAAAAAACTGTTTATTTATTTAGTAAGTGGGTCATAAATTATGCCATGACGAATAATTTTAAAGTTATTTCTTAAGGTACAATAATCCTCTTGTTAAGCATAAAAGGTATTAAACATTTTTTATCGTTTAGAAAATATTAAATTAACAAATATATTTAATTTTTTTATTTAATAATTGTTCATAGAGTACTAAAATTATTATCAGGAGAATATTGTAGAATGATACAATATTTATTTATTCTTATAAGTCATTTTTACCCAATTCATAAAAATTAAGAAAAGATGTTAAAATTAGCTAATAGTCTTGAATACATAAAAATAAATATTTAAAATTTTCAATTCTACTAATTTTCTATCCTCCTTAATTATTTTTCTAGTATCTCATTAATTGTAATATATTACTGGCTATTATTACAGTTTATTATTATTAGAAAGGTGAAAAAATTAAATACCTGTAGGAAAGTGTAGAATAATTGAATAGGGTATATTTAGAAATTAAGGACAAACTTAAAAAATTATTTAATATTTCATAAAGTTCGTAATAAAATTTATAACAGAATAAAAAATTCTAAAATGTGATTTTAAATAAGAATAAATATACTAATATAGTATATATGTAGCATCTCAGCCATCACTCTCGTAATGATTATATGGTTAAGTGGTTAACAATCATTGGTACTTGTTACTTGCATCATCTCTGAAAAACCTATTTTTGTGGTTTTTAGAAATAACACGACTATGTGATTTAATATAGATGTGAATAATTATGCTTTTTCAATAATATATGTTTAATTAATAATCCTGTTGCTAATTAAATAAAAGAACATTATTATTTTTATCTAAATTAACTACTAAATGTTTTATAAAATATAAGTGGATTAATAAGAAAATAGTTGTAATTGACTCGAGGGGATTGAGTTATATATGTCTGCTAATTGCTTGGATAAAAGTCATGAAACTTAATCATACCTTGAAGAAATTAGAAGCTGAGCTGAGCAGAAAATCAGCGTATGTAGGAAAATCATATTGCAGTTGTCTAACACGGGACAAAAAGTAAGTATTGGAAATGTCATTGCTGCCAAATACCACAACATAAAGACTGTTGGCTAAGATGAAGTTTGTTCTGTCTTCTCCAACCACTCCTCGTAATTTGCCTAGGTATTCTTTGAACAAGTCTAGTTGACCCGATAAAGATATAGCCGACTGATTCATTATCATAATAATAAGAATGTAACAAACTTAATTAATTAGAAATTAGAAATATAGATAAATTAATAATTAATTTGGAGATGAAGATAAATATTATTTTTTGTTCGTACCGCTGATTGCGATGTCAAAGGATCGTATCCTGCACCACCAGATGCAAAGCACACACCAGTGGCCAATTCACCAGGTTGGAGATGTGGATCCAAGTATGCTGGTACATACTCTTTAATGCCCAATTCTTCAGCTAATACAACACAAAATAATAACTAAGATACACTATTTAATTTAAAGCCAATACCCACCGCCATTTAATGTCACTGACTTCACCGCAAGGAAAAAAATAAACTTCAAGGTCCACTCGTTAAAAAACTAAAATAAAAGAAATGTGTATTGTATTATATTATATATGTAGAAACATAAATGTTACTACTACTATCTAATATTTACTTTTTAAAATGATTTAAAATACTTAATAAAATTATCGTTGAATATTTTTTTAACCATTATTCTTTAAGTACTCCTTAGTCCTTAGTTGCATCCAAACAAATTAAATCACATCTGTCACTCAAAAAAATCCATATCAGTAATGCATACACACAAATATATAACAAATAAATAATAGTTTAATTTCTATATATTATTAATATAGGAAATTTCATATATTAAAAATTACTATTGACATAACTTTTAACGAATAGATATGTAATTAGATAATACTGTAATTTATTTACATCAAAATTAATTAATACCGAAAGCTTAATAGTAATTTGTATCAAAGTATTACCTGAACTCAGCATTTAGCTCGCGTTTTATATATGTGGAACCATTTATTTGAAGAGCCCAAACATATCACTTTGATTCCCTTATAGTAGTGACTGTTATGAACTAAAATGACTAAGTATTATTGTGGAAATAACAAGAGAAGACAAAAATAAGTTTTAAACAGCACAATTTTATATATTTTAATAAAAAAAGAATTTCATTTTAATTTTTTAACAAATGTCTTAGACACTTAATTATTAGCATTTGCCAACTATTAATTTTTCAAAGATATGGGAAGGACGAGAAAAAAAATATAATAATACACAGTCTAATTGGGATGGTTGATTTGAATGTGTTAATTATTATAAATTTTATGTGATATTATATATATTGGATTCTTGAAGATGCATAGCACACGTACCTATAAAGTCAGATGGAACCTTTCCGTTGCTAAATCGACCAGTTGGTTTGCCTCCCTCAAAATCTTTACCATATGGTGGGTAATTGCACCGAGCTGTTGTTCCTAAGTTGTTGTTGTTGTTGCCAGTGTCCACGATTGAATCTCCAAACACCAACACTGCTGGAACTGAAACATTTGGCGGAAGTTTCACAACTGCCCTTGTTTTACACACGATAAAAAACAATAATAATAATGTGAAATGGAGCAGTGAGGAAGGAAGATGAGGAGGAAAAGGGAGCTTCATAAAAAGAACCATATATTATAACTGGGGTTTTTGTCTACTTGTTGGTTGAGCTTCTTTTTTCTGAAATAATAAAGATAAGGTTGATCAAACATAGCATCTTTTATATTTGTATAATTCATATCTTACACAGTTACACCATAAAGTGTATGACAGCATCAGTGTATCCTTCTCTGTTTTAGCTCATTTATTGCAAATATATATATATGTAAAGTCAACAAAACGGAGCTTATCATTGTAGTTTGACGATTCTGTCAAGCCATTAATGAGCAAATTCTTATTTTAATTTTTCAAAATAAATAAATTTCAGTTATATAATTTAAATTTTATAATTATTTTCATTTCATTATTTGTTTTATTAAAAAAAATTCATTAGTTATAATACATTTATATTTTATTTTATTATTGTTTTATACTAAAAAAATTAAAGTCAAAAATATATTATGAAACTAAATTTTTATAAAATTAAGGATTAAAGTGACTAATATATATACAATTTTACATATCAAAATAATGGTTTTCTCAAGCTCAACCATTATTTATTTCGCCTTTATACATGTGGTAATAAAGAAAAGAAAATGAAAACGGGAAAGATGGCCTGAAATAATCTAGTTCTTTTTTTCATTTTCTCATACTTACAATTAAAAATTATTATAAAAACTATCTTTATTTATGTTGCTAAAAATATTTTTCATCAAAAAAATATATTATATTAGTAAGTTATAATTAAGTATTCTCTTAAAATACACTAATGATATCGTAGTCTTTTAACACACCCATATTTAAAAACAAAAAAAACAAGTGCACGTAACTGTGAACGTTAAAAAAACCATATATACAAGATTAAGAGAATGTGGTAGAGATAAAGTTGTAAATTTTGAAAGAGATATAGTAACAATTAATATTGATTGATGGAATCAATCCTCTGGTCTTTTTAATAAGTTTCTTGTATAATTTAATGCAAGAGGATTGGCAAACCAGAAAGAAGTCAAAGACAATTGTCTCTGCTCATATTTCAGGTCACTTGTAAAGATAGTGTTGGATGTGAAACTATAATTTTAATTTCATCACTCTCCTACAGCTCCAACTATATTGGTTCAATTGTGACTTGTGTACTTTTTTGGCTCGGATTTTGTGACGTTCTTTATATATAGAACTGTAGAGAATCGAATTTTATGCATATCAAACTGTAAGATATACTAGTATAGCTTTATATATATACTATCCATGAGTGCCTTTATTTTATATTATATTATATTATATGAAAGTAATATTTTTTATGGCTCAGATTGTTTATGATAAAACAATTGGACAGCAATTCAATTCAAGCTATCTGTGTAAGTGCCGCGATGGCTTCAATTCCGTGACCACCAGTTGGCAGTTGCTTTGAAAATTACTTGTCTTAATTTCTATACATACTAGTACATTTATTGTAGACAACAAAAAAGTAACAAATTAAAAAGTATATATATTATAATTAAAAACAGTAGTTTCTAGTATTAAAAACATTTATTGTAGTGCAACATAAAGATTATGCCAATATATAGAGAGAGAGAGAGTTAATAGTCATAATCCTTTCCAGCAGCTTGTTTCTCCGGCCTCTCTCCACCAAAACTAAATATTTTCTCGGTCTTAAATTAAATTATTTATATTATTATTTCAAAATTATTCATTTTTATTTTTCTATTCATTTAATTATTTTTTATTAATATTTGCAGAGAAAATAATTAAGTAAGAGTATATATGAAAAAATATATGATTAATACATCTAAAAATTAAAAAACAATGCTATAAAAAATAAATAAATTTATAAAAAAAATATTATAATTAAGTAAAAAAAACTACATTGAGGGACTGATATTAAAAGTTAAAAAAGACAAAGACAAAATTAATAGTATCCCTTAGATTAGATATTAACTCAGGCACAATGAACTCTAATAACGCAACATCGTTATGTTGAGATTAAGGTCAGCACTCTTTTTTTTTTTTCTTAGGTTTAAGTTTTTCATACCATTGTTTTTAAATTACTATCTAATATGAATTTTTTTCAACTAAATATCTAAAAAATTCAATTTTATTTTATTATCGATCATTAGTCATCTTCTATTAAGTGATGATGTGGCAAATGAGTGTCATGTTATCACGTTTTATCACGGATGTCTCATTATCACGTCATCACGTTTTGTCACAGATGTCTCATACCTAAAAAAATAGGTCGTTTTCATATTTCTACCTAAAAATTCATTTTTTTTTGTGAAATACCTACCTTGGGAAAATTTTAGTTTCATTTTACTATCTATCGTTAATCCTCTTCCGATAAATGATGACGTGACAAAGGTGATGACGTGGTAACGAAGTGTCTGTGACAAGATGTGATAACATAACACTTTGTTTATCATGTTATCATTTAACGAAAGTCGACTAGCGAGTAGTAAAATAAAACTGAAATTTTTTTAAATACTTGATTAAAAAAATAAATAAATATTAAATAATAATCTAAAATTGACATATATTTTAGATTAAAAAAACCTTAATTTAAGTTTTTTTAGTACTAAATTTTTAACGAAAAAACATTATATAGACTAATAGAGAACTCATCATTTGTTTTGTATACGATTTCTTCAAAACTGTTTTTGAAATATTGTCAATAATTACAAAAATAACACCCTCCCAAACAAAGGTGATTTTGTAACAATCAACCTTAAATGCACGTCGTGAAATGTGTTATTATTAGTAGTGTGGCACCGCAATCCAGTACACATGTCATTCCTATAGGAGCCACTTTCCTCCATTTTCGTTAAAGGTTATCAAATTCAGTGTTCAGTGTTCACCATTTGCAAAAACCATGATATTCTTAATTAACACTTCCATTTATGAAAATAACTAAATGATCAGAAGCAGACAATTAATAAGTTCAGTTGTCATATGGGACTGATTTATAACAATGTGCTGTGTATTTTATCACTTAATTTTTATATATATTTTTTGTTACTCAACTTTCAAATTTGTATTTTGCCACCAATTTTTCAAAATTGTAGGCATTCTATCTCTGTGTTATAATTAAACAATTTTGTTTTAAAAATTAAATGATAAAATTCATAAAATATAAAAGATGAGTGGGGTTTTCATACGAGAGTAGTTCTAGTGTAGAATCATCAAATAAATAAAATGATGGATATACTAAATTGAGTTAGGTGTCAGTTGTATCTGTTACCATCAAATATTTAAAAATTCAAACCAAATTATAACCAGACGCGTGTGGAAAGGATTGAATTTTCTGTCGAAGACTAGGCCCCAATAATTAAGTAGACGCTACTTATTTATTTGGTAACAGGAGCTTTCCACCGACCATACGTTTATTTTTCATGGAATTAATGTAAAAAAATCACCATTGGAAAAATAATTTTCAAAATTTAATAATAATATTATTAATTTAAATTTAAAAATTACTTTTAGATCATTTTGAAAATATAAATGTAATATTTAAAAAAATAGTGTTCCGCAGCTAAAATTAAGTTTGAAAAAAATTAAAAGATTTTACTTAACCTACAAAATTAATTTGACTTATATAACACATCATTGATTTTTTGGGAATTCAAAATTTAAAGCATACAACATAAGTTATTAAGCAAATTGAGCTTTGTCGTGGCAATGTGTTTTGTATTTCTTATATGTTTCTTGTCGAAGCTATTGGTCCTTGTTTAAATACAGTAGGGAGTGGGGGGGGGGAGTTCCTAATAAAAATGTTACCCATCAATGTAAAACTTTCGTAAAACAAACTAAGGATTCCTTTCTAACCACTTACTTAATTCAGAATCAATTACTTGTTGAATTGGTGTTATGTGTGTGGTTTTGATAATGATAATTTGATTGGCCTAAAACTAACTGATTTTCTTGATGAGTAAAAGAGACATCAAAGAAATAGTAAAATCAATTGCTCCCTCTTACTCAAAATAAGTGTCTAGTTTGTTTTCCACCGATCAAGAAAAATTAATAAATAAATAAAAAAGAATAATAATTTTATAAAATTAATCTTATTGAATAGATGAAAAAGAATAATACTATTAATATTAAATTCAAAAATAAAGTGATATTTATTAGAAATATTAATAGAACAATTAATTTTATATTAAAAAATTAATCCGACAATTATTTTGGAACATAAGTAAGTTCTATTTTTATTATCTCGTCTCTGGCTGGGTGAGTATTGGTGATAAATATCGTTGTACGAAGTTTGGAAGAGGATGGGAAGGAAGTGTTTTACTAGTAAGTGGACAGAGAGTGTAATTACGAGTAAAATCAAAGGGAGTTCTTCATTACCCACATCAAATAGATGTTTGTGCAATTCAAAAGGGGATAACAGTAACTTTAATTCTGGTTAATTACATAGATTTTTTCTATTCTGGCTTAATTGAGTTTTATTTTAATGATTTGGTTGGAGTAGTTGAATCAGTGACCACAATCACTTTGGCCACGCAAACAGCCTCACTTGATTTACCAAGTCAACAAATTGGATTCAGATTTCCTGCAGAAAGAAAATTCTCGCATTCAGCTGATCACAATTATTAAATATAGATCAGATTACTCATAATTTATCTTGATAAAATTAATTTAAAAAATAAATATTCATTCAGAGGTTCAAATTCACAAATGCTTGAATGCAGAGCATTTATTTCCCAAATTGTTTTTCTCCTTAAAAGAGTTGTGCTTTCTCATAGGTTCTTTTTCTTATGTTAATACACGGTTAGTTATATTTGATGGTAGGCCATTGTTAGAAGAGAATGGAAGTTTGCTGATTACCATGTATTTTGATCCAGCAGCACTAAGCTACACTTTGACTGTGCTACTTTTGTATTGGATGCTTTGACCCAAGCACTGTTATTACTTATTAGTAATGAAATCTTTTGCTTATAAGAAAAATTCAGAATAAAAAATCACTTATTTAATTGGGATTCTAATTGATAAAGTGTCGTATATAATAAATACGTTTTCAGCATTTGCCTATTTGCCGTCAAGTTAGATGCTAGATGTTGATTGTATCTAAATTAGCAAAAGAAATCAAGTTTTGTAGAGACAATCTTTTTGTTATCACGTCTGAGTGCTCTCTTGTAGGAACACAAGTTATGCAAATGACTCCATCATCACAATGAGTCCACTTCCATGCATGTGCTTAGTCGGGTCATGCTGAATATTGGATATTGATTGAAATAATTGTTATTAGAGTTTCTTCGAAATTTGTCCTTGGACATGTTCTTCCAATAGTTTTTTTTCTTTACAAAATCTCCTCTTGAGTCACTTTTAATTCACCATGCACACTGTTTCTAGCCATTGCATAATTTTTCTTTTACTTCTTTTCTTATGTTGGGGTAGTTTGCCATTGTTTATTACTGTTCTACTGTTATTAGTATTATTATCATTATCTTCATGTGGCTTATTAGATTGACATTTGTTGGATCAGCTGCAACAGCAGGTGGGGCATTTTCAGGATCTAGGATCTACAGGAGAGAAACTCCCAAGAAAATTAGAGTTTTCTCTCTACAAGACAAGAAACATATATAGAATATATAGAATGGATGTATCATATAAGAATGATTATTTAATGTGAGAATAAAAATGGTTAATTTTAATTGTTAAGATTAAAATAAAAGATTAAAATTAAAATATTTTAAATTCAAATTAAAACATCATTTAACCATAAAAATTTTATATGATTTATTAAAAAGAACATTAAATATCTTAAAGATTAATTTATGACGTTCTAAAATATCTCAAATATATCATCACTATAATCATCATCATTATCATGATCATTTTCATCACAGGTGTCATGACTGCAATCACTAACATAATTATTGTTGTTGTTACTGTCGCCGTCGCCACCAACACCATGATCACTATCATTACCACCAACATGATCATCACTGCGATGGTGGTAACGATTATGATGTCGCTGATGATTACAATAACGATGTTGACAAAAATTAAATCTTTACGATATTTGATTTTTTGTTAGATAAATCTTATAAAAAATTTATGATTAAATGATTTTTTAATTTAAATTTAAAATATTTTAATTTTCATCTTTCATCTTAATTTAAAAGTTGAGATGAAGTATTTTCATTCTCATTCTCACATGCTCATTCATGGTGATATACATATTAGTCCATACAGGCATATAAATACAAAAGCATATGCAACTAACTAATATAGTTACTCCATCTTATAAAAAAAAAACTACTAATAGTCACTCCTTCAATATCTTTCAACTGTTCCTAACACAGTTTTCAGTTTTTATATTTCTTGATTTAACCAATTTAGTCGACTATTAATTTAATCATATTCTTTTCTATTTTTTTTAATTTTAATAAATTTTAACAAATATAATTAAAAAAATAACAAATAATAAAATATGTCGGATAGATAGTATCTGAAAGTGTGTTATTAACAGTCTTTAAATTGCAAAGAGCACAGTCATATAACACCAATTTCCAGCTGACATTAGTCAAGCAATCAAGATAAAGGTTGCCACTTACCACACTAGGCTAACTGCTTCCCCAACTTTGATTTATGAGCCACCAAGTCTATGATCCATTAGGCTCCAATGAGTAGCTCAGCAGAAGAATAAAGAAAAGCCCATTGCTTCCTGCACTCTCACTATTGTTTTCTGTACTTAATGTATTATGGAAAATAGAATGTATTCTGGAATGACTTTCTATAACTGGACCTAAGGAAATGCGTCGGCCCAAGAGATGGTAGAAGAACATAAAATGGGCAATTGCACACTTAATCCGCCCTTTTTACTCTTCTCACCGCCCATCTTTTTTTAATCTTTTTTAATATAAAAAAATCATTGATGAAAACTAATTTTAGTAATATTTGTAAAAACTGTAAGTAATATGTCATGAATAACAAAAATATCAGTCCCTTTGATAAGAAAGAATAAATAATATAAACGTCATCTTCAGTTTGTAAAAAACAATGTCATCTTTAGCATACATGTTCACGAACACCGGTGACCACCATATATGCTCTGTCTGATGGGCTAATTTTATGGTGAATTTTGTCACCATCAGACACACTTTTGTTTAAGGGCTCATATCTCTCAGAAAATCTCCCATGACAGCACTAGACTCAACAGTAAGAAATGGAGGCTCTATTTTCTCTTAAAGCCAAGTCAATATTGACAATGATCAAACACAAATCCATAAATTTGTTCTAGTTCTGAAAATTGATCTCATTCAAAGTTATATAAAAAAAAGTATGCATAATAGTTAGTGGAAAAACAATAAAATTGTTTTAATATGCACAGTGAGATATGTCCATCACATAAATTTACAAACATCCTACGATAAAAAAAAATCCTAAATTATTTTTTCTATTTTTGGCCAAAAATTAAAATGAAGAAAAAATATAAGATTTGATATTATCTGAATTTTGAATGTTCTTATAATGCAAGAACAACATTAACATATATAAATCTTTTGATGTAACATATATTAATCTTAGCTCTAGTACCAATTAATAAAATTTATTGACAAAGTGATGTACAATTGTAGCATGTTCATAACATATAATAACAATTATAAAAGGGTTAGAAAATAGATAAGGATTCTTTGCACTAAGAGATGAGCAAACTTTAGTCTCTACCGTTAATTTTGTTTTCAATCTTTATAAAATTATAAAATATAAAATAAGAACATTTCAGTCATTAGAACATGATGATCTAATAGTAAGAGTGAATGTGTGGAATGTGACATCGAAGTATGTAGATTGTAGATGACATGTAATTAAAGAGGACATAAAATTCACACATGTTATCTTCAAAAGAATCACAAATAACAATCATGTTTAACGCCTAGAATTTTCAAAATAATATTGTTTCAATGTGACACACAAAATTATCTAATAGAACAATAATTTTGCAATCATCAGACGAAAACGAGTCTTTATTTAAATACCAAGAACCCATCATAAACTCACTCACGTAATAAATTCAAGTAATATTGATGAATTAAAATACCATAAAACTTATTTTCATAATTAATATTAATAATATAACATTTAATCTAATAATTAAATTATATCAGTCGATATAATTGTAACAAATTACTCAGAATCATACTCACTAACACAGTTATTCGGATCTACCAACCAAGTGCCCAATTAACCAAACCTAGAAGCCACCCACAAGTTTGAAGCTTTTATTTCTTAAAATTAAATGACAGCTCACTTGAATTGGTACAGATATTTTTGAAGAATAGGGTTTATGAGCCTCTTGTAAACGCTTTCTGTAGGATGAAAACTGTCCCAAAAGACATAATCCTGAACATTGGGACAGCTGGAATCGAAACTGTTGCATAATATTGCAACCTCTATTCTGCCTGTGCCACAGCATCCTGTGTCTCCAACTCTGTAGCCTGTGTGCCATCGGAGAAGGAAACATTTTACAAAAGTTAAAGTCGTGAATATACAATACTAATATTTAAGAAAATATATAACACTTATTTGAGACAAATTTTTTCCCCAAAAGTTAAAGTATTATTTTATTATATAATATATATTAGGCTTAATTGTTTCACTTTCAATTCTTCAGTTTTTGATTAATTTTAGCCTAACAAATTAAGTTGGCACATTTTATCCCTAATTTTTAAGAAACTTGTGAATTTTACTCCCATTAATTTATTTAACATAATTGTAATTTTTGTTCCAACTTTTTTATTTTGTTAAAAAAATTTAACCCAACTTTTTATTTTTTGACAAATTTTACCCCTAACTTTTAATTTTTTAAGAAAATTTTACCCTTTTGTGTTTATTAATGGATATAGTGATATACGATCCAGGAGTAAAAATCACAAGTTTATAAAAATTTGAGAGTAAAATGCACTAAATTAATTTGTTGGAGGTAAAATTTCTAAAAAAAATAAAAATTAGGGATAAAAATGTAATTAAGTCTGTATATAAATAAATATTTTTTTATTGTTAACTCAATTAACAAATTGAAATCTATCCACCTTGAAGATTTAAATAAGTGTGCAAATGACTTTCCTGCCATGCAATGCATAGGTAAAGATAATTAGGTGAAACTCTAGTTTAATTTTAAGGCTTGAGTAGAAACTTTGTGAGTTTAAGAATTACTAGTACCATATTTTTGGTAATTGGTGATGATGTCAAGTAGAGGGTCGTAAACATTGATGAAAACGTTCCTGCTATTGGGAAAGTTGCGGTTGAGGGAATCGACCTCTTTGGACAATTTAGTGTTAAATAACTGGGCCAAGTTGTTGGGCCTTTCAGCACATCTTCTTTCTATTCCTCCACCCACAGTTCTCTGAAATGGCAAACACCCAATTGGTGGTGCACTGAATACTGCAATCCTCCGTGCACCCAGCTCATTTATTTCCTTTCATTTCATACACCAGGAAATAAGTTTTGGTCAGTTGATAAATTCAATGAATCAATGCACAGAGCATTAAAGATCCATGAACGTAAGTTTATGTTCTGAATTACTAGTATGTATATGCTACTCAAATAAATTGTCACTTATCAAAAAAATAATATTATCTATTGATATTATTTTTATTAATATAACTCTTATGTAACAAAAATATTGATGTAAATATTGTAGATTTATATTAATATTATATGTTAATTTTTTATATCAATAAAATTATCTATTATTAATATGTTGGATTTGAATTCCCAGACAATACAGCAAGAAAAAAAAAACATAGCATGTTTGGTGTTATATAGCTTTCAATGCGTGTCACTCTGAAGCAAATATTATAAATTTCACGTAATAAATGTTGCAAAAAAATATACATATCAGGTGGTTCTCAATTGAATCTTGTCTTTTTTCTTTTTGTTAATTATACAGTCCATAATAATAATAATAAAATAACATGATAGTATGCTATTACATCATATTATTGATATAAATTTATTCCACTTATATCAGCAATATAATTTTTATTAAATAAAATTTATACTAACAAAGATTAAGTCACTATCTATTTATCTGAATATATAATGTTAGTTGAGTGGTTAAAAAATAAAAAATAAAAAAGATCATGAATTTAACCTTTTTATTAACAAAAATTAATCAATTAACAATCAACATCGTGATAAAAAAAAATCATTATCTATTAATATATACTATTTTTTTAAGTGTGCCATTAGAGTTATGAACTGAGGCTTGAACTAACTTTGTGTTTAGTATAGCTATTTCTTTTAATAATTTAAACAAAACACACTCAGCAGCTAATTAATGCACTATATATCTTACCGTCAAGAAATTAGAAGCTGAGTTGACCAAAAGATCAGTGTAAGCAGGAAGATCATAGAGCAGAGATCTAGTGCGATAGGTATTAGAAATGTCACTGCTGCCTGCTACTACAACGAATAGACTGTTGGCTAATATAAATTTTGCTCTGTTCTCTCCAACCAGTTCTTTTAGTTTCCCTATGTATTCTTTCAACAAATCCACTTGCCCAGTTAATGGCATAGATGACTGGTTATAATCAACAGGTACGCTATTAGATCACAAATAGTACAAACTATACAAATGAAAATATCCTCTTATTTTATTTTTTTACAACTATAGAGTACATAGTGATAGTACCTCTAATATTGATGTCAAAGGGTCGTAGCCTGAGCCACCTGAAGCAAAACAGACCCCTGTGATCAAATCACTAGATTGGAGATTGGGTTTCAAATATGCTGGCAGAAGCTCCTTAATGCCCAACTCTTCAACTGTTTTGTTACAATACAAAAAAATAACTCAGCAAGAATCCATGCACATGTAAAATAAACTTACTATGTACTACCAGCGAAATGATCAAGTAAATATATAGTATTAGTTCTCAAATTTCTTATTATTGGACACCCTAATTAATCTTTCTTTATAACTTCAGTCGTAAATCAGGAACCAAACCTGATATCTTAATTAAGAAATTTTATTATTGATCTACTTGTGACAAGAATTTTTTTATAATATTAATTCTTTAGTTAGTGATTTTTTTTATATATGTTACCAGCCAGTTAGTCCCACTCACATGCATAACCATATAACGAGAGAGAACAAAATACTCTAAATTAAATAGTAGTCTCAGTTATTTAATTATAATTTTAATATATTTACTATTACTACCATCCGGTCTCATAATCAATAACATGTACTAATTTGTCAGATATTCTGGTCCCAGCATGCCTGGGGGTGGGGGTTCAAAAGGCTTCATATAATTTTTTTTCTATCATTTTTTCAATTTTTATATAAAAAAAATTGAATGAAAAGGTATGTTTAATACCTTGGAAAAAAAATCAATACTTATCATGTAAAACTAGTAAGAAAATATAGTGAGGCGATTTAACGTTGTTAAAAGAATTAAATATGTAAGGGGAAAAAAAGATAAAAATGAAATAGCAGTTGTAAAAAAATTAGAACTGATACTTTAGTATATATTGGAAACAAGAGTTGCTACTTGCTAGGCCATATAACAAAGTATCGGTTTATTTCTATTTTTTCAAAAATTTAATAAATTTATTCCTTTGTTGATTTTTTTTTCTATTTAGAATTCTTATATTCTTTTTTTTAACCCAAAAAATACAAAAACTGATTAAATTGTTTTTAATTTAAAATTCACAAATCAAAACATCAAATTTTATTTTTTTTTATAAAAAAAAAACACCAACTACCCCTTTTCGATTATTAACATCATTTCTTATAAATTCCTTCAAAAAAATTATTAACATTTTACTAAATTACTTTTAATATAAATTTTTAAAAATATTTCACATCTCAATGTCATCATAAAACTCCCAAGAAAATAATAATTTCAGACTTTTAAATAGAAAAAAATAACCAAGGAACTAAATTTAATTAATTTTAAAAATTAAAAGCTTAATTAACTTTTAAAAAAATGAGAGACCAGAATTATACACATTTTTTAAACTAAAAAGTGGAAAATTAGAATTAAACGGTTAAACCCTTTGTACTTTCAAAGTTATTTAGGTAAACATATTTTTAAATTTAATTCCGTGTGCAAATTATTTGATATGAAGATGAAATAAAATTGTAAGATATAAAAAGAAAATAAAAATATAAAAAGTTGAAATTATTTTCGGCATAAAATTTTAATTTTTTCATTAAAAATAAAATAAAATAATTTTAAATTTTATGTTATTTTAATATAGTAGTGTGGTTTTTATTTTATTCTCTCTTATTCTATAAAAAATAGGTTTTTAGATTTTTTTTTTACTTCCTTTTTCTCTGTAACCAAAGTATATATTAAACAATAAAAATATAGTATTTCTTATATTTCTTTCTCTTTATTGTCACTGCAATCAAACAAGGCATTATTAATTAGAATATTAGAGTTTCTTTGATTCACTGTAGCAGCATCTCTGACTAAAATACAAGAGCAGATAAGCCAGCAGAAGTCCTTCTCAATGTTTTTAATGCTCTCTTTTATTTATGTCTGTCGGTGTCATGCCAGTAGGGTGAGTTAGTGTCCAGATATTAGGTATTGATAGTAATAAACGAATCCTTCACATGTCTCAGATGAGTGAAATGGGAGTAGTGCATGTTACTTTGAACTAGTATATTTATACAATAAATTCATACTAGTTGTTTTATAACAAAGAGAGATAAGAGCTATAGCAAAAAAAAAAATGACAGACTAAAGAAAAGTGTGATAAGATGACTAATATAATAAAGTGTTGACTGTAGAGTACTATATTCTAAAAATTATATAATATAATTTTTGTCAAATTATAACAAAGTTTTGTTTCTGTTAATTATGATTTAGTGTGAAGAATTGACTCTTCACATTTGACTTACATATTGTTAAACACACTGATGTTTATTATGTTCTTATTAAACAAATCAAAATTTTAATTAAAACTTATTAACTTTTTTTATCTAAAGTTTAAAAAAATATTTCAAATCTCAATGGCATCAATTGGGACCAAAATAATCATTTAACTTTAAATTTTATAAAGAAAAAAGGTAATGTTAATAAAGAAACTTAAAAAAAAAACTTTTTTGTTATTTTTCTGCTTTCCCTTTCTCCCTTCACGCTGGCTCTCATGATTTTGATAGAGATCTTTGTGAATGAGTCACGAACCAGGCATATAAATAAATTTAACACTACAATTATTTTTAAAACTTGAGTCATTACTTAGATTTGTAAATTTTTGTCACTTATACGTACGTAAGTCAATTTTTCCAATTTTATCCAAAGTCAAACTTCCTCACTCCCATTTCTCACGCCAATACTCTCATCATGCATGTCTCTTTTTCTTATTTTCTTTCGTACCATTCTTTTATAATTTCACATTATTGTTAGAAAATAGTACAGTTTAGGGATATATATATATATATATAAAATATTTTTTCCCTATAATTTTATATTTATATTTTTATTTTTGATCTTGCAAAAACAATTGTTTTAATCCTTTTAAAAAAATCATTTTTAAGCGCTTTAAACTGTAAAAAAAATATTTTAAACAGTACAAAAAGTGTTATTTAAAATATTTTAAAAATAAAAAATTAAATAATGTATTTTACAAGGACTAAAATAGAAAAAAAACTATAAAAACGAAAATAAAAAAATGTTAAATTACAGAAAAAAATGTATTTAATCCTCTCTCTCTCTCTCTCTCTCTCTCTCTCTCTCTCTCTCTCTCTCTCTATATATATATATATATATATATATATATATATTTGGCATTTAAGGATCCTCATAGAAATGTTGCATGTGTATGGATCCATGCAAATCAAAGAAGTGAAGATATAGCACAAGACAAGTGCATGGGTGAATGCGCAGAGAAAAGAGAGTACCTATAAGGTCTGATGGAACCTTTCCATTGCTAAATCGACCAGTTGGGATGCCACCCTGGAAATCTCTCCCATATGGTGGGAAATTGGAGCGAGCAAATGATGTTGTTCTGTTGTTGTTGTTGCCTGTATCCACCACCGAATCTCCAAACACAAACACTGCTGGAACCGACACATCTGCTGGTAGTTTCACCAAACCCTTTGTTTTGGAAGAAACTAGTAATATCAATAATGTCAAGCGAAGCAGCAAAAAACTAGGGAGAAAATCAGAGCAAGAAAGATGAACCATGGCTACTACTAGCTAGTATTGGAGAACTAATAATTCCACAATCTTATTTATAGAGAAGAAAGTTTAGTCACCCACGTACTCTTTCATGGAAATAAAGTTTGTTGTTTTTAATTTTATTTTTGTAAGCAAAAGGTATTTTATGAAGATAGGATGGCCCATTAGTACAAGATATGCTAGTGGTTTTTATTTCATTTCAACAAGTAAAAACCAACTTTTTATAATAAAAAAATTACACTCTTAATATTTTAATTAATATCTTAAAAATACTTATTAGTATTCTGATCTACTATTTTAAAGTAAAATAATTGATACAGCTCATTTATTGCATGGAGGACGGGCAATTGTTCTCTGGTTGCCTTGCACATATAGGAAAAACAATAGAAGCTCAAGGAAACTAATTTTGGTAAAAACCATCATTGTTTTTCTTTTCATTATTAGAAATGATAATGCTATGTTTTTAATTTGAATGTTTTATTATTAGTTTCATTACTTCAAAGTTGAATTCGCAAGGATTTTTTTCACCACAAATATCATTTTTATTTCAAAGACAATCTTATTTGAGATATTGTTCAACATTAAATACATGAATACTTCTCTAACAAACACCTCACAAGATTGGAAAAAATTTATATAAATTTTACTCAATAAAAAAATATCAAATATAATGTGTCAAAGAACATATTTCATCTTCTTTTACTTTCAATCTAACTAATTTATTGGTTTAGATTAGATCTTGGATACTATGATAAAAACGAATCTAATCCAAAGTGAACCAATTTGTTGTGTATGCATTCAAGATTATTTAACAATTAATTACATGTTCATATATTCAATAACTTGTATGAACTTGGAATATGTTATCTATTGTGTATTTATTATGTGATATATTGTAAAATCATCTTTAACTTATAATTTAAATGTATACTTTGAACTATGATATGAGTTATATATGAGATACAACATTTTATGCTGGATTAATTTTTGTTTATTTAAGTTGAAAACTAATAAAATCCTAACCAAAATAATTTGATTAGATTTAATATTAAAATCAAACCAGTTAGATTATTAAAGAACAAAACTAAAATGATTGGAATCAGATTTTTTTATTATCAAAAAGTAATGTAATTCAATCCACAAGCACTCCTACTTATGATCATAGGAGAGGGAAACTTACCTAGACCATGGCAATGATCAGAGTGGTAATCTCCACCTCCCTCCGATATTTTTCCTCCAATATTATGATCGTGGCCGTCCTTCTAGAAAAAGAAAAGTTTGAAAAATATAAAACAATTAAAAAGCTTTATTTTTCTTTGAAAGTTTAGTATTTAAAAAATAAACATTTTGGGGGTATGTGTTGGTGGTGAACAGAAAGTTTTTTCAGTGTCTTAAGTTTTGAGAATATTTTGATTTATAAAATTGAGAAGATGTAAAAGAGGTGTAATAATATTTACTTCGAAAGAACCTAATTATGAAGATTTAAGCTTAATTAATAGAAAACTGATAATGATAAGATGTCTAATAAATAAGGATTTTGAATGGAATCAAGGCACAACAAATACCCTCGAGAAGAAAATGAATTTTGGAGCACTTTGGAAGTTGATTTTATGAAACAAGCACTATCAAGATTTAATTATGCATAGTGAATACTCCCTCTAAATTTATATATAAATAAAAAGAAAGTGATTTTATATGTTGAATAAATAAATCTAATTAATTTTATGTAATATAATGTTATCATTTTTAAAGCATTATTTATTTAATTCTAATTATATTTTTAATGATTCTTTTTTTTATTTATGATAACAAATTCTAACTAAAAATATTTTAAAAATAATCTTATTGTTTGTTTGAGATTAATAAAATTAAATAATATCAATTAATTTTCTTAATTAATATAAAATTAATTATTTTTTATTTATGAGTCCAAATGAAATACTAGAATGCCATGTATGTTTGGACATAATAGAACTTACTATAGTGTTTAGTTTACCGTTTCCACCCTTTCAAATGTAGTCCAATGTGACTGCAATAAATTGTTAGATTCACATTGAAACTTGAAAGTGGATTTCAAAGCTAAAACAAATACAAAATTAGACATTAGAAATGTAAGACTATAAATAGGACTGAAAAAAGTGTGTGAAGTTTGATATTATTTGGTATTCACATTTGAATCTCATGTTCTTTTACATTAGAAATGTAAAACTATAAATGTAAGACTACCATCTCATGTTCTTTTACTTTTGGTATTCACTGCAAATATATTTTGAATCAAGTGTGCACTGTGAAGTTTGATTATTTGTACAGAAATTAATTGACTGTGTAGGGTGGCCGGGTCTAGCGCTGAAAAAAGTGTGTGCATTGATGAGATGGCAGCTGAAGCAGTTGGTTCGCATGCACCAGCCTTGCCTGGGCCCTGCCCTGCATGTAAACTCCATCAATTTGGGTTGGGCCTCCTCCACTCAAGTGGGTCACACTCAACGACTTTGACACAACATTGTGTTTAATGTAATGTTATCTGTCTAGTCTATTTTATATGCCTCAGATGTTATCTATTTCTCCATTCTTAAGGTTGCAGTTGCAGTTGCAGCTACAAATTGTGAAAAAAAATCTGTTGCTTCTTTTTCCTTTTCTTACAATATTTTCACCCAGCAAACTGTTAGAAAAAAAATAAAATAAAAATGAAAAAAAATAAATACGAAGAAGATGCACAGTCTTGAATTAAATAACAAAATAAATTTAATTGACAGCACATGAATAATGCATTATAATATACAATAAGCAAAAGAAAAAAATTAAATCAAAAGAAAGAATTAAATAGCCTGGGTAGAAGCGCATAAACGCTATCCTTAGAGAGAAAACGTCTCACTGCACTGGTAGGAAAATTTGATTACACTCCTCTCCCAAGATACGACAACTCGTTGATTCCGATCGTGTGCAGCGATGGGATTCCCAAACCTTTTGAACATCAATGTCCTTGCTCTCACAAAAATAAATAAATATTTTTATAGGAAAAGAAAGAGACAATTTTTTGGGAGAAAGAGAGCAGACATTGCTCTGTCATCTTTTTAAAAGGAGGAAAGAGATATATATATATATATATATATATATATATATATATATATATATATATATATGTATATAGGCAGAAACCACCTTGTGCAACAAACAAAATATCACCGTTGGAAACCAACATATAGTTGTCAAAATAAACCTAACAAACTAATTGACTCATTAAAACAAAATCTTAAGAAAATTTAAAATAAATATTTTATTTTATAAAATAGAATTAATATATATTTATAAATTTTAAATTAAAATACAAATATTTACCAACATTCCCCCACATAATTTAAAATTTTAAGATATATTTTCTAAAAGATAATTTGTATAGAAATATGAGAGAAAGAGCATGTGATATTGTATTTCGGTATAAGGAACCTTCCGAGTTTGAGTCTTATACCTAGTGTTTATGAACTTCCACCCGAAAAAAATGTAGTGACTTGATTGTCTTGAACTACATATTCTTTAACCGGACTTTAGTACACAACCCTTACAATATTGGTGTTCAATTAGGTTCTAATCAGTGGTAACGCGTTACAAGGTCTTACGCTTGTATCTTGTTTCGTGAGTGTTACTTAGAGATTAGCCCATATTTCACAGTGGCGACCCCACCACCACACTCACTAGGTGAATCCTCAAAGAGTGAGTTGTGACCCCACCCCTACAATAATTGTCATCGGACTCATTAAGAGGTATTTTTTTAAACCAAAAATACACATATATAAATATCTCGTCATAGGAATGAGAAAGGAACAACTCGGCCAAATTTTATTTTGGTATACTTTAGTCAACAAACAATTTCATTGTTATCCGTTGAACTCCATTCATGGGATCACCAATCACACGGAGACGAGTGTTCATTGTTATAACTAAATAATGGGCTTTAATCTCATTCTCCTCGACGACTCAAATACTTGTTGACATGTCAACTTTTTTGTAAGCGGATCTGCAATATTATTTTCTGACCTGACAAAGTCACGAGAAATGACACCATGAGAAAACAAATTTTTTATAGACTTATGTCTCACTCTTTTAAGTGTATTCTTTTTTCATTAAAATTTTGCTTGTCACTTTAGATATAACAATTTGACTATCACAATGCATTGAAATTGGAGGTATACGCTTATTTAACAATGACAAATCACATAATACATTTTTAAGAAATTTAGTCTCACTAATAGTAGTATTTAAAGCAATAATTTTTGCTTTCATGTGAAATAATAATTTGTCTAGTATATTTTCATGATACTGCACATGATCACTTGTCAATTTTATTTCATCAAAATCAGAACTTCAATTTTTTGGGAGAAAGAGAGCAGACATTGTCCTGGAGGAAAGATATATATATATATATATATATATACATACACAAACCACCTTGTGCAACAAACAAAATATCATTGTTGAAAATATGACCGTTGAAAACCAATTTCAAAACAAGCATAACAAACTAATTGACTAATTAAAATAAAATCTTAAAAAAATTTAAAATGAATATTTCATTGTATAAAATAAAATTAATATATATTTATAAATTTTAAATTAAAACACAAATATTTACCAACACAAACAACATACTATTATGTTTTCGGTATGTTCTGCGCTATTTTGGCCTCTAACATTTGCTAGTGTTTTTAATGAGACAATTAATCCACAACAAGGTGAGACAATAGTTTAAAAGTGTTAATGTTGAAAACCTGATAATAAAGAAACTAATCAAAACTGAGAATCACGCTATTGAGATTTGGCTAAAAAAAACCTAGTTGGAAAACCTCCAGCAAAATGAAGGAAAGATGAGTCCCAAATCTTAAAAAATGACTACATATGACCATTGCACGAGATAACAAATTGCAACCATTTAATAACATATAATTATATTTAATAATATTTACTGCTTTCATCTCATTTTATTTATTGTTTAAAGTAAAATATATACATTTCCTCATTCTTTTTATCGTTTAAAAAAGTAGTTGCTTGGACTAATTCTCATTTTCATGATAAAATAATTTTATCTGATTAAAACATCCTTATTTTATAATTAATTTTTTTATAATTAATGAATTGTATTGTATAGTTATAGCTATACATTTTCTAAAACATTTATTTCTTGAGAACATTATTAGAAGAAATAATATTTTTTATATTCTAAAATAACAAATAATTTAAAATAAATAAATAATTTACTAATAACGATAAATGTCATAATTAATTTCGTGGCTAAAAAAAGAGTAGTTAATAAATTATATTTAAATACTCTAAATTTATAAATATTTCATCAACACTTATTATATATTTTATTTTTCTTCCTGACATATTATATCACTAATTTTATCAATTGATTATCTCTCTCCTTTTTTTTTATTTTTATCTCTCTCTCAAGCTATATACACCTCCACAAGATGTCTAAGAATAATATTCCTAAAAACGAAGTTAGAGATAGTGTGTTATTGTAAGTGTCAAGCGTAGTGTTGGGATTCTTGAAGCTAGATTACCCCTCACACCAAAAGTCCAAATAAGTGTGGCTCGTCATTAAATGTATCAATATTGAACATGTAATAATAATTTTCAACATACTAATTATGGGTAGGGACTAGGGACCTAGCCAGATAGATACTGTATTTACATTTGCGGTGGAAGAGACAGGATGGGACTTTTTTACATAAAAAATTATTCAAATAATATAACTCAAAAAATATTTATCTTAATAATACAAAACATTGTAGTAAGTGAAAATGATTTTCCCGAGCCGATTTTTTTTTTTTTACAGTACTTTAAAAATTGATTTCTGAAAAACCAATTTCATAACGAGAATTTTGTTTTTTTTTCAAAACTATGTTATTAAATTAGTTTTTCAAGAACCGATTTCATAAAAGGTTTTCCTTTATCCTTGAGCAATAAGTTTGGATGCAACAGAAGTATCTGTATTTATAGAAGCTTTCATATTCGTCCATTTCTGTACATTCAATCTACTCTACGGATAGAGGGAGGAATACATAAAGTTGAACATGGTAAAATAAGAAATTGAAAAGTATGAGTAATGTCTCAAGCCTACCTAAACTCATTTGACAGAAAAATAAATATATTAATCCCAAAATAATTTGTTTAGATTTGTTTTGAGTTTATAATTTTGAATTTTTCTTGTTATTTCTATGCAATAATTTTGGTGTTTTTCTTGTTTATTTGGGGTTCCTACTTAGATTTAACCGTCATCACTCAGTAAACACATTATGCTACATTCTATTCAAAAGCATATATCAACATCTCTTGGTACCCATTGATGAATGCATTGGGTTAATTATGGTAACGCAGACCTCCTTCAAAGTGGGAAAAGACTGGATCAATATCATTAGTTTGTGCCAGTGTTCTTTTCATTATCTTCTATTCATCAAAATAAATATTTATTGCAGATTACTAATGATATATTGTGGTTGAAATTGTTTGGCAACTCAATCCTTGGATTTGTTATTATATTTTGATCAGCTTAAGAATTTATGTGCTCATGCAAGAATTAATGGATTATTGTGTTGAGAATAATAATAATATATGTGTTCTAATTTTAATAATAAAATATTTTATTTATTTTTTATTATTTTTTATACTGTTTTGATAAAATAGTTAACTTAATAAAAGTCCTTGATTAAAATTAAAGTTTTGTTATGATAATAAAGATTATGAAAATGAGAAAAGTTTCTTATAATTTTAATTTGAATTGTTCTTGATCATAGAATTATTGTAAATATGATATCGATAATCTGGATAAACCAATATATATGTAACGATCTTTATTGGATAAAAATTAATAAATCTAATCTATTAAATTACACATATAGATTATGTATATGTAAATATCATCATTGAACTAACTCAATTGAGAATTCATAACACGTACTATTACCTTGATATGTTAATAGGAAGTTCTCATAAAAAAATATAATAGTTTTTCTTTGACTTGAGATTATTATAGTAATTAAAAAATCCATAAACTCTTGGTAACACTCTAGGATAATTAAGACCACAATATTGAATTAGAAAAAAGAGAGTTTCTTAAGTCATTCATTTATTAAATGTGTTAACTTATTAGAATTTAACACTAATATTATACTCTAGCGTTAATCTTGAGCGCATAGAAGAAAATATTACATTATTCTTTTATTGGTTCTTGAATGTAAAAGATATCACTACATATTGTTTAGACATCAAGGAGTGTTTTTAGATGTCTAACTTGATTGCTAAATTAATTATAATTAATTTACCGGTTTAATATTGAAAATACGAAATCACACGCAAACAAGTGCTTCAATATTTGCAAAAAAGAAAAATAATTTATTTGATAATTAAATTAAAAAATTTAATTTAATCAAATAAATATTTTAGTGAAATATTATTATATTCTTTGCTATCACCAAGAATATAATTAATATAAAAAAAGAAGAATATTATTTTATAAATGTGAAAGTTGTTCATAAAATAAAAATAATATCATATTGTTACGTATCAGGATCAAATCATATGATTAGTTATCATAATTAGTCATACGATTAATTGTGAATATGAGCAAGCTTTTTAAAAATATAAGATATTTGATTTTTTTATGAAGATAAAGAAATATGAAATTATTTTAAATAAAACTTTTCATTTTTTTCTTTTGTTTTCTCTGAAAAAAGGCTAAGTTCATATCTCTTCATCAACATTACAAATAGATAAAATCTAGAAAAAGTCGAACCTAATTTTAGACTTTGAGAAGTAGAAAAAGAATTTATTTTATTTCACTCATCAAAGAGTTGAATAAATACATGTAGAGTTTTCCCAATATCGAAAAACTTTATAATTAAATAGTTCATATACGATATGTGATCATTTGATTATGAACACTAATCTTTTCTTACATATTGGTGAAACTGTACTTACCTCATTAATGCACGCGGAAAGAAGACATATATGGCATGCATCGTGATCACTTTGCCCCAATCATATATCTAGGGAATCTGTGTAAATTTCATTTATTTGAAAATTAATGAATTCTGGTATTGTCGAGTTCAAAATTTTTGTGGTTTGTAAACATGCTTAAAAAAACAAATCTAATCCGTGTAATATTAAGGGTATTTTACTAGTTTGTTTTCAAACTGTGTTTTGATTTCTGTTAACCTTGAAGTTTACTCTGGTTCTAGTTTTTGTTTAACGTTTAGCTCATTGCGTCACATTTTAATGGATACATAAACTATTCCTCCTCACAAGTTTGTCTTTTTTCCTGCCAAACTCCATTTTTTAATGTATGTCCATGATATGTTAACAATTTAAAAATAGAATTTTCGTTAAAAAATAATTATTGTTTCAAAAACATATAACCCATTAATATATTTATTGTTAGGCCATTAACTTATTAAATTAATATATTTATTGTTATTAAGCAACTTGTCCATTGTTGGGGGAAGTTACACGTACACTTCCCCATATTAAACTAAACGTTCCCTGAGAAATGCTACTTCGTGAAAGCCAAGAAGTTGAACAATTGTTCCACCCACTTTTGTATCTCCCTGTGCAGTCCAAGAAAAGGGTGCCCTTAAGTTATAACCCATGTGCAACGTGACTCACACACACACACACTCTTCCCTTTTGTATCTCCACAGAAGAAAAAAAGAGAAACAGGGGCATACCGGTGCGGGGTGATGGAGGTGATGGCGCGGCGACGGAGGCGTTTGGTTCGCTTGCGGGAAACATCAAGGAGAAGAAGGTCCTCGGGTGCATTTTAGTTCAGCAGCTGGACAATTACAACTTCATTACTGTTCTTCTAGGCTCTTTTTAAGTACTTAAAACGTTATAAGATAGATACACAACCAAAATTTGAAGTATTTTCCCAGGCTTAAAATGAAAGACCGCACCCTAAATAACAGTTCGGCATTTCCTTAAAAATATGTGAAAATTTAAGAATTGAGTTTTATTAAGAAATTATATGAAAAACTTCTTTGAAATTTTCATCCTAATTTTAAAGGGATACCAAACTAACTCAAAAGTATTAGATATGTACTTGTTACTTAAAGTTGTTTTAAACTCTTGTAGGTGGGCACTCTAAGTTATGTGTCTCTAGAAGCATTATCTGAAAATGGTGTTGTTCCTTGCTGCAGGAGGTTTTTCCCATGAGATAGATGGGAGGGTTGTGGATACTAATTAAGTATTAGTCAGGGACATGAATTGTAGGATTTATTCATTTGCTTCCATAATTAATCCATATCATAGAAAAAGTGTTTTTTAGTTTTAAAAATAAAGAAAGGAACATAAGAAGCTGTTTATTAGAAGTATAGAAATTCTAAACAATACCACGATGTGTACTTTTATTCTTTTAAAGATATACATGCTTTTAAAGGTTAGGGAGAAAATAAACTAATGTAGATTCCTGGGTCTTCGTTTTCTTAATTTTAACTAACTGGGCACTGTATCTATGTGGCAAGATCTTTTCTTGTGTATTTATCATATTCTTTCATCTATAATCTATAAATTAATCCGATCCATCTGGTAATAGAGCCATGCTATTGCTCACACCAACTGCCACTTAAATATTAAATACTAGAGATTTTGAAACTGTGACTGACCTTGTTGATTTTCTTGCTTAAATAAGTTGTACTTGGTCAGCCTCAAGTTTTCAAATGAAACAGCTAAAGCCTTTTCTGCAGTAAAATTGTAACTTTGACATCCAGGTGCTGTTAAAATTCGTTCTTATACAAATAATTATAATCTTTTTTTCTGGGAGACAGGTATTATAATTTCAATCTTGAGGATAATAACCAAGGCATCACTCCTACAAGCCCCTAAGGGCCTCAAAATAAGTACTCACTTGTACTTCATGGTTGCCACCATTTTCCTCCTATGTTGTATTATCTTTAGCAACTTGCAGCACAAGTTACCAGTGATGCAGCAGTATCATCAGAGGCTTCATCAGGACTCAGGAGAGCACCTTATGCACAGGGACAAAATTTTGGGCAGTGGCAGGAAAATTTAAGGGGGCAGCATTTGGAATTTTCATAATCTACATAGTGTCTCTGTCTATTTTCCCAGGATTTATTGCTGAAGATCTTGAATCCAAGCTTCTAAGGGATTGGTATCCTATTTTACTAATAACAGTTTATAACAGTTCAGCCAGGCTACTATTCTATCCACTCTTTGCAGTGTCTTCATGGACCAAAGTGGCTGAAAGCTGAAGTTCTTTTTTGGTTAGTATAGGCTTAATTTTTCAGTGCAATCTGTCTTAGTCTTACTGCTTACTCTGATTATCATTATTCTATCTAATTTATCAGCAACATAAATACTGGCAAACATGAAGAATGAATTTCTCTGTATACCTGTATGGTGGGCAGTTACTGTATCCAAAAGTGTGTTGGTAGTATAACTATTGGATTGCAGTCTTATTCGTCTTGGCTCAACAACATCCACCGAGCTCTTAGACCAAAATGCAAAGGTAGATGAATCGAATTTCTGCATAATTCAATTAGAAAATGTTATATTGAGATTGACTACAAATTAATTTCAAATTTTCACAAAGGAAAACAACAAGCTTACATCACATCTTGTTATGTTCTCAATTGGATATATTCTCAATGTTCGACTAGTATTTGGATCCAACATACGAATTCCATCCAAACCAATCTGAAAGAATTAGCAGTGACAAAATCACCAATTAAAATCAACCACCATGGTAAACAACAAATAGTTTAATGAATGCATAACAAAAATTATGCTAAATGTCTTCGGGATAGAGATTCGCAGAAAAGGTAGGTTCCTGCATAGTGCATACCTACTGGATTCTGACTTTGCATGCAAGTGTAATAATACAACAACAAAAGCTTTGTCCCAAGTGAAAGCTTTTGAGCTGAAAGAAGAAAAAAAAATGATTGCACATACGGACCATCAAAGTGCCAAAAACACACATCTCTGCTAACATATTCCCTTTTGCTTTTCAAATAATTATATTAGGAGGGGCTGATTTTTGGATACCCACTTAATTACAATTATTCCTTCAATATCTTTCATTTTTCTTTATTTCTCTTCTTGTCACATCACACATAAATCATATCAATCACTTAGGTCTCCTCTTTTTCCATCTCTCTCTAACCGATCACACCCAAGGTGCGTCGAAGTATTATTTCCCTGTTAGAAGATATACCTTTCGGGAGTATATTTAGAAATCCAAAGTTGTAGCTTGCCATTATACTCCCTCTAGAAAAACAAGTGAGAATATATTAGGGCCAAGTTCCTAGATTCAAACCCATGCTGTCTTCATTGTACATAAAAATATATATATATATATATAAATACCCCATTTGGTTTCCTCATTTTCTATTTTTAATGAAAATAGGAAATGATACAGAAAATGTGTTTGAGTGTGTTATAGGAAACAGTTTATCTGAAAATATTTTTAAAATAAATCTTAAAACTGGAATTTTTTTTTGAGAAAAAAAATGGAAATAATTTTAAACCCTCCTACAATACAACATCCTCCTATATCAATATCCTCCAATTTATTAAAATTAAATTAATCAAAAAAGTATTGAATACTACTACATTTTATGTCTAAGTGCATTTTCATTTCCATTTTAATAACACATTTCCCATAAACTATAAAGTATCTGGGAGATTATTAATTTACTCGTCCAATTATTAAAATAAAAACATCATATTATTAAATTATATAATATGATAAATAATTAGTAAAATTATGTTTAAGTTTTTTATTTTTTAAAAACTTATTTAAAAATTTTCAATAATCAATCAAACAAATTTTATTTAGTCCCAGATGATTTTTTATCCAGCGTTGCCTAATTTACTGTCAACCAACATGCAAGTGCAATTTAAGCGAAAACTAGCAGCAGAATAAATGCCTAGTACCTGACAGAGAACATCCACAGTGCTCTGACCACCACTTTCCGCCAACATCTTCACCCGAAACTTCTGCACTCCGCTTTCACAACCTTGCTCGTCGCCGTCGTCGCAGGGGAGGAGCAGCATCACCACCACCGACTGCCCTCCCGTAATCATCGAGTGGAAGATGATTTCGGCGCCATCGTCGTAGGATTGGAGATGTTGCAGTTGGTGTTGGTGAGAGGGTCGAATTGAAGGATTGAAGGAGTAAGAGGTTGGGGATAGGTGAAGGGAGATGCGGATGAAGTGTAAGGCCGATGGAGATGTCCAATTCTCCCAAAAGTATAAAGGATCCAAATAGGAATCACAATGAGAGAAGTCGGAGACGGATTTTAACTCTTCTCATTCCCATGAAAAGGTTGGACTCATACGGATTCGGATATAAAGATATGGGTTTGATATTTGAATACTCATGTCCATTCCCATAGAATTCAGTTATACCTATGGCTAATTTGTTACATTATTTTTTTTATAATTTAATTTACTTATTATATAATTTTAATTCAAACAATATATATAAAATAATGAATAAAAAAATAAAGAATTAAGTTATATTTTTATTTAAATGTATAGTTGTAAGTTTGTTATTTAACACTAATTCATTTATATTTTTTTAAAATTATAACAATAAAATCTTTGATATATATATGTTATGACAAAAAAATATAAAAATATAACCATGACAAGTGTGAGTATAGTTTGATATTCATTTCCGTTTAAAAAATTCAAAATAATACTCGTGTTCAAGCTCGTATCTTATCAAGGTGGGTATTTTTTGTTAAAGTCAATAGAGGTTTAAGGTTGTAACCACATGTTCGAGATTAGTTATCATGCCTAGATCCAAACGTGACTCACATCCCTATAGTGTTCGACTATATTATCTCAGAGACTTCCCTCAAGGTCAACATAATCTCCTTTAGAATCGTTGATATAGAAGGTCCAAACACAAGATACTAATTTTGAAAAAGGAATATTAAGTAATTTAGTATAATCCTTTTTGTTATCTTTTTTGCTGATGAAGCTCTCCACCAAGTTTTAATAGTTAACTTGCTAGAGCATATATAGTTATTTTCTTGTTGAGCTCGTTGTTTTAATTATAACTTGCATAGTTAGTGTGGAGCAAAAGAGTTCATTAGGTTTGCAGTTGATTATGTATAAAATTGAGGCAAAATCATATGCCCTTGTTCAAAGTGTTGTTACATAAGGGGGGTTAGTGTGCATGAGTTGAAATAATAGTTAATGTAATGGGTTGAAGTTGCTAGTCAAACTAATGGGTCAATAGTTGAAATGCATGAACTAATGTAAGTAATATGATACTATCTTTGTTCCTAAATATAAGTTTTTTTTTCCAATTTTGTTTGTCTTTTTTATAAGATTATTTTCAAAATTTTCTTTATATTAATTTGTTTACTAAAATACCTTTAATTATTTCACAACAAATGTTATGAATTAAAAAATAAATGCATTATATATCTTATAAGGGTTAGAGAACAAGATTTGCAGATATTAACTAATCGTGTATAAAGTAATTAAGTAGAAAGAGCAAGATGGTGAATCTCAATAATTTTAAGGATGATTTTGGAAAAATAATACAAATTGTTAACAAATTTAATGTTATTAACTAAGTTAATCAAATTTCTTCAATAATGTGAATTAGTTAAAATAATAGTATGTTTAGAGACGTGTGTAGTATTTATATACACGTATATATGATTTATGTCACAAATTTTTAAAATAATTATGGTGGTGTAGTGGTAAGTTACCATGCTAAAACTTGCAAGTGTTAGGTTTGAAACCAAAAGAGTATAACATTTTGCATCCCCCCTTCTCCTAAAATTGACCAACAAATCATTAAGACATGTGAAAGGTGAATGCATGTTCAAAAAGTTGTTGTAGGCATACCAAGACAAGGTAGCTATTGTGAATGCACATATCAAGAAAATCGTTGCACCTTATCACACAAAGGACACAAATTTGAAAAAACATAAAATTCAATTTCTTTGGTTCACTAAAACTTGTTAATACCGAGATAATCCAAATTTTGACAGGTTTTGACTAGTTTAACAAAGTCAACACATGGTCAATACACATGTTTGCTTTTATATTTAACTCGAACTAGTCATAATGTTGATTCCCTGTTCGAGTTGGTTTTAAAACAATGATTTATTTTCTAATTGATTTGATCAAAGTTATACATGTTAAACAAGGCACAATAACAAGAAAAGTGTTGTGATTTGGGGAATAACAAGATGCATGCTACAAATGATACAAACACAAATATGAGCATGATGGTGAAAGTTTTAACTTAGTTGTTGAATCAAGCATGATCGTGTTTCATCTTTTAAGGTCATACTAAGTATGAGCACATACATATCTTTTTTTTAAAGCAAAAACCTCAAAACTCAAGCACAACCGTGTTTTGCATTGAACACGATTGTGCTCCTTTTACAAAGCAAAATTGCATAATTTGAAGCATTGTCGCGTTAGGGATAGCATAATCGTGCTCTCTTCTTGATGAAATTTTTGCCTTATAATAATTAAGACAATATCTATTTTTTCCTCCTAAATTCCTTTTTCATTAATTTTTAACAAATATTCTTGAAGATCCCATGTCTCCAATACTTGGAGGAAATGTTCTACTAATAAAAGTTGATCAAATCAGTTTGATAACTAATAGTAGTGGTGCAAGCAATTACATTTGTGTGGCTTTAGTTGAGTATTATTTAGTGCATGCAATTAAAATTGGGTTAAGTAATTGTCTAATTCTTTCTATGTATAACATGTGAAAATTTGTGAGTAAAAAAACAAACTAAATTCTAACCCTCATTCTCCCGCAAGCCATAGCAATGTATTTTGTTTTGGAGATTAACTCAATCTAATTGTAAGTTGTAAAACAAGTTTAATGATTTCATTGAATGGTCTCTGTGAGTTATAAAATAATGAAGAAACAAATATTAACCGATGACTTATAAGAATTACGAAGAAATATTGAATTAATAATTGTGAGGTTTTTCTTTGTTAAAAATTAAAGAAATGACTATTTTAAGGTTAGTTGGAGTGGATTGGGTTGCTAAAAAAAAAATAAAAAAAGCAAACCCAAATTGTATTGTAAATCAGACTAAATTAAGTCCAACCTATGTCACTATCACCCTTAACTAACATAATGCACGCCCAATTTGGTGCAATGAAAAAAATTTACGAGACTAGAGTGAAATTTTTTAAATACAAGAGATCAAACTTTAAACTAAGATGTAAATAACCGTTTGTTTCATCTCAATGACTTTTAGCAAAATAATTATCATTTCATTGACTTTTAGCAAAATTATTGTTATACAAATAAAATTTGTCATGTTTAAAAGTAATTTTATAATATTAAAACTAACAATATATCAATAATTGAATAAAAATATGAAGAGTACAGTGATACTTCATGTATTTTATTTTGTTATAATTACACATGTACTTTTTGTTTTCAATCTACAGAAAAATCTCCTAACCTTTCTTCTTGTTTCTGTACAGTGACATCTCCCTTTTTGAAATAATGTTTATTCTTTTTGCATATTTGATAATGTGATAGACACATGTTTTTTAAGTTTTTTTTTTCATATTTAAATCATCCTCACGTCCATCAGAAAATAAGGTAAGTTTGGATAAAAATCATGTTATTGATACAATTTTTTATTTGTTACTGGAGATACTCATTCAAATATTAAAATTTTGTCATCTTTATTGACTTAATTATAAATAATATTCCGCACAATTGATTGTGGGTGAAAATAATCCTTAAAAGATAAAGTTAAGCTCCAAATGAAAAAAAAAGTATTCATTAATTCTCATCACTTTAATTAAAACATTTATCGTTTATAATTATGATAATCAACTAAAATGACAATATTGGAAAATGTAATTTTTTAATTTTTTTCAAATATTATTTTTAATTTTTAATTTTTAGTTGAAGAATTTATATTTTGACTTTATTTATATGGGAATTAATTGATATTTTAATATTTATTTATGCTCCTTTTTAGTTTCAAAAACCAGAGCTTTTATTAGACTTACCTAAAAATAATTATGTTTCTCGTTCAATAAAATTAAATATGCTAAAATATATATTTTTTTAAAATTTTAATTATCAATAATGAGTGCATGCAAAAACTATTTTAAATTTTTAAACAGGTTTATGATTCAGCAACTCAATTAAACGCAATTTGAAATTCATAATTTTTTTTAAAGGGAATTAGCTCTCTAACCAATCACAATAATTTCGTTTTTAAAAAACAATAACATAAGAAAAAGTTAACTTAATAAGTAAAATTAATCAAGTAGAGATTAATTTATCTTGCAAATATATTATTTAATTAAAAATAAATATGTTTAATTTAAATTTGATTTGTATCTGAATCAAATTATTTTAAAGTTAGATTTATGACACCTGGCATCCGAACTTTAAAGAATTTCCTAATTTTATCATGTTTTATCTAACCTGTTTTTTGATTTATCGGATTTACAAATATAACAAATATAGATGTATAGGCCTAGGACAATTTCATTCAAAAAAATTACTTGAATAAAACACAAAGTGAATATAAATACAAACCAAAATAAAGACATTAAACATAACAAATATTTTGTTCTTTAAGAAAATAAAATTATTTTTGTTTTTTTAATTATAATTTTCATTTTATTTTATTATATATATATATATATATATAATACAGTAAAAGTGAAAATAAATTAATATTAATTTATGAATAAAACTAAAAAAAAAATGAATCTAAAAGCCTCCAAAATTTTTGTGGCAGATGCAATTGGCCTTGCTTTCCCGCGGAGCTTTTAATTTTTTCTTTTGATTTGGGGTCTTCCCCCCTTCATTAAAAAAAGATAATCGTTAATTTGAAATTGTTTGGAATTCATATTGTAGCGAGGGTAATATCGTAAAAGCAGCAATACGCGTGGCCGCGTAGGCATCACGAAACCGTGTGGTAACAAAGTCGGTTTCCGTGGCTATAAATAAGCCCTTGGCCCCTTTTATTCTTCCTATTTGGCTGAGACGATTCAGATCTTAGGGTTTCTTCTTCTTTTCTTTCTGTGGAGCCCCATTGACCATAGCCGCCAGCCAGAGAGAGAAGAGAAGCCTTCGATCGTAGGTTTTCTTACCCTCCTTTCTCCCAAATCGGGCCTTTCCGCTTCTCGATTCGCTTCCGCAGCTGAGCGATCTGGAAAACCCAGAAAAGAACCAACCGAACGTTTTATATTTTTCGGATAATCAATCAATTGAAGATGTCTCGTTGCTTCCCTTTCCCCCCTCCTGGGTATAGGGCACGTGGCGAGGCCTTGATCAAATCGATTAAGGTTTGTTGAGCCGTTTCGATTTTGCGTTTGTGCTCAACTCTCTCTGCATGTTGTTTCTCTGCATAAAACTGCCACCCCCCCTTTTTGCGCTTGGGTTGTATATTAGTGCCAAACGCTGCCGTTTTAAATGTGTTTTGATCGAACCCTAGAACCCAGATTTGGCCATGTTGTGAGCAAAGATCTGTTGCCCCGCGGTCATTCTCTAAAACTTTTATAATATTATTTAGGGTTTTCTTTTGGGTAATTAGTAAACCGAAATTGTTTTGTGAGACCTAGAAAAAGGGTTTCGGTTTTTATAAGGATTTTATAATGCATGCAGTTCTTCCAAATCACTAACAATTGTTTTTAATAATTGGTGGGTGTTTTTCACCTATGTTGCCTAAAAAACCTGAAATGTTTTTTTTTAAACCAATAATCTCTGTTACGTAAATGGTGAATTCAAATATTGGATCGGTTTTTTGTAGTTAGGATCACGTTAGGTTATATAATCTGAGGTATAAAGATGCGAAATCATATGAAACTCGTTCATTTTGATTAGTGGGTGATTGGGTAATCTTCGATTTTCTCACTCATTGGTAGAAATGACTCAGGTTATTTTACTATTTTGTGGCATGTGATTGCTACTCTCTTGTATATATGAAATAAAATGTAAATAGTTATTGTTCTTGCAATTGTTGAAACGATTGTTCTTGACTACCAAAAGATTTGTAAATTGTAAAGAGATATGAAATAGCTCTAGTTCTTGAATTGCATGGTGAAGCAAAGATTGAAATGCTTGCATAGCATGTTTGTTTCTTTGGACTTCTTCCCTATCATCTATTTGAAAATGTTATTCTGGTGCTTTAAAGCTCCGAGAGGAGATGGAGAAAGCAGAGAAGGACCGGAGGGAGAAGAAGGAGAAGAAAAGGGAAAAGAAAGAGAGGAAAAGAGAGAAGAAGGAGAAGAAAGAGAGAAGGAAAGCGGAGAAAGAAAGGAAACTTAAAGACGGAGCAAGTGCCTGCCCTGGCACTGATGATGGCAAAAAGTTTAAGCTCATCAACGAACTAAAGGAAACCAAAGCAGATGGAAAATTGCAAAAGGGTGAAGACAGTGAGAATGAACAACATGAGAGGAGTGGAATTACAGAGGAACTTGACCTACCTGTCACTTCTGTGGAGCCTTGCTGCCTTTCTGACTGTACTCAAAGCAGTAAGAGAAAAAGGAGCTCCCCAGAATCAACTCATGATCATGGTGAGGAAGGTTTGAAACTAGTCATTTTATTGTATATTGTTGTGTTTGGGTTAACTTTGTATAAATCTAATTTGTACTTTCTGTGAAACAGGATCTGCTATTAAAATTCGACTTCCGTTGAGGAAGCATAGAGAACCTGAAGAATTGAAATCCAAATCAAAATTTCAAGCGGGGTGTTCTTCTGGAAGTGTGGGGGAAACTGCAAATTCCTTCACTAAAACTACACTTGGAAGTGATCGTCAGTCACAATGTCTCAGGATTACAGAGCTGAATCGGGTACTTGGAAACTCTGATTCAAGACATGGCAAAGCAATGCAGAATTCAGTTCATGGAGATGTTGTGGTCACTAAGAATACCATTGGAAGTAATCGTCAGTCACAATGTCACAGGACTACAGAGCCCAAACATGTTATTGGAAACTCCGGCAAAGTGATGCAGAATTCAGTTCATGGAGATGCTGCGGTCATTAAGAATACCATTGGAAGTGATCGTCAGTCACAATGTCTCAGGACCACAGAGCCCAAACGGGTTCTTGGAAACTCTGGCAAAGTGATGCAGAATTCAGTTCATGGAGATGCTGCGGTCATTAAGAATTCCATTGGAAGTGATTGTCAGTCACAATGTCTCGGGACCACAGTGCCCAAACGGGTTCTTGGGAACTCTGTCAAAGCGATGCAGGCAGTTCATGGAGATGCTGTGGTCACTAAAAAGAACCTTGGAAGTGATCAATACCTCAGGGTTACAGAACCGAAACGGGTTCTTGGAAATTCTGATTCTAGAAATGGCAAAGCAAAGCAGAATCCAGTTCATGGAGATGCCGTTGTCACTAAAAATACCTTTGGAAGTGATCATCAGTTGAAAAGTCTCGAGATTACAGAGCCCAAACGGATTCTTGGAAACTCTGATTCTAAACATTGCAAAGCGTTGCAGAATTTGGTTCCTGGAAGTCAAAAAGTTGAATCTTTGTACGAATCTTTGTTACAGATTCCACCACTAACGTATGATGGATTGGACTCGGTATATGATGATTGGTTATTTAGTTCTGAACCGAAAGAGTCAAGGCCCGTCTCGAAGAAACAGAAGTGTGATTCTGATGTCTTTCAGCTTTCAAATTCTATGTGGCCTCGTGCACAATACTTGCCTGAGGTCGAAGTATATGCGTTGCCATACGCAGTTCCGTTTTGATTCTTTTGGATTATTTTTTGACAATAGGTGGTAGTTTGATGAAAGTAGGGAGCTGTTCTGTGTTCTAATTGAGAACCGGTGGATGATTGTTTTTTTGAAAGAGAAAAACAATTACATGGCATATGGGCAAAGATTGCGTTAATATGTTCAAACATGATCGATGTAATTTTGTCATCCATACTTGGCGGTAGTAGTATTTGTAGAATGCACAGACATAAATATTATAGTAGTAAAACAGTTTTTTAGCAAGTGATTGCGATTATATTAAAATCATTCACAGTTTCACACCACTGAAATGGGTTGTGGGCCAAGGGAGCTGTGCAACGTAGCATGCAGTTTAAAATTGAATGTGATAAAAGTGTGAAACGTTTTATGGGGGTTGGATTAGTTGATAAAGAATTAAAGACTAGCTGATGAAACATGGTTTATCAAAAGGTAAAAATTCAATTGGGATAACTATTCAAAGTTTTACTGAAAGATTGGATTTACTACCATATGTTTGTTTTTCTTGAAACTTTCTTGAAAGTCAATTATTCAATCAAATGATACATGGACAAATACTACTTATAAAAATGTTTACCGCAAGCATATGCAATGGAGTCATAAAATGAAAGTCATTTGATCTACGGACAATATTTTTGTGGTAAAGACTGTTATTTCAAGCAGTCTAATTTAGGTCATCAACATTAAGGACTAAAAGTGTTAATTGAATTTTTTTTATAGAGATTTTGACCTATGGGATAGTAAACCTTAAAACTAATGGTTTAATAATGTATGAACTTTTACACTATTAATTAATTAGGCACCATAATACTAAAAGTCAGTTATCATTCATTTAATTTGTAATATAAGGTGATGAAGTATGATTTGAATTTCTGGTATTTATATTTAATGTCCGATGTACAAAATAAAAAATAAAATTTGTAAATTATAATCAAAGAACCGTGTTAAAAAAATATTTACATTTTCAATGCATGTAAATATAAAAAAATATTAAAAGAACTCACTAAAAGATAATTCAAACAAAAAAATTAAGAGAAAATTGATATCTAAATTAAAATTTGGTTACCAAAATTACACTTTTTTTTTTTTTTTTTTTCAATTTCGTCAATCCATGGTGGTTTTACTTTATTATTGGAGTCAATCATCTTCACCTGCGATTCAATTCAACGTCTGAAGAGGAGGAGCGATCTGAGGTGAGGAAATTAAAAGAGCAATGCTAGCACAGGGATTCGAGGACGAAGAGAAATGGCTCGCCGAGGGGATCGCCGGCATTCAGCACAACGCATTCTTCATGCATCGCGCACTGGTATTCACTATTCTTCACCGCAGCACTTCCTAACCTAATTTCTCAATTCACAATTTGCTCTCTCTCGCAGGACGATAACAATCTCAGAGACGCTCTCAAATACTCCGCGCAGATGCTATCCGAGCTTCGAACTTCCAGGCTCTCACCTCACAAATACTACCAACTTTGTAAGTAAATACCTTATTCGTAAGCAAGTGATTGGACACAACTAGTTAATGTGCTGAAGTCAAGATTGAATCGTTTGGATAGTACCTGAGTTTAATCCTTGACTAAAACAATTCTTTGTTAGGCTTTACTTAACTTCCGGTGAAACTCCGATTAGTCAGAGTCATTTTCCCCTTATGAATTGAAGGGTTAAGACCAGAAAAAAAAACCTTCTTTGCTGATTCCAACTTCTAAGCTCTCACTTCAATTATTCATTTCTATTTGGCGTTGTGCCTCAGATATGAGAGCCTTCGATGAGCTCAGGAGGTTGGAGATTTTCTTCAAAGACGAAAGCAGACACGGGGTTTCCATAGTTGATCTCTACGAGCTTGTTCAGCACGCTGGAAATATATTGCCTAGACTGTAAGCGTTTTTTGCGCCCAATTTTTTTTTTTTATTGTTGCTTACCAAATGCCAATGTTCCTGCTTATGATTTGAACTTAATTTACTGCCAGGTATCTCCTTTGCACGGTAGGATCTGTTTATCTCAGATGCAAGGATGCTCCAGTAAAGGATGTTCTTAAAGATCTAGTGGAGATGTGTCGTGCTGTTCAACATCCCATTCGTGGTCTATTTTTGAGGAGTTACCTTTCTCAAGTCAGTAAAGATAAGTTGCCTGATATTGGCTATGAATATGAAGAGGGGTAAGGTTGTTATTTGGTTGTTGATGAATTTATGTTTTTAAATGTCTTGTGCATCTTGTCATTTTAATTTAGAGTAATGTCGTTATATTCTCCAACAATTGTTCTTTAATTTAATAGTAGGTGGTAAATTAGAAAGTAACTGAAAAATAGCTTTTTTTTTGTTTTTAAATTTAATTCCTATGTGTCTTTGGTTTCAATTTTCAATTTGGAAAATTATATTTTGGTATTATGTTTGGACTGGGTGTACAAGCATTAAAGGAATGGAGATTGAAAGGTGCCTCTGTTGTCCTGCAGGGAATCTAATAGTGTGATGGACGCAGTTGAATTTGTTCTACAGAATTTCACAGAAATGAATAAGCTTTGGGTTCGGTTGCAGTTGCAGCATCAGGTTCGTTTAACTTCTTTAACTCTTTTCTAATCTTATTTTATGAGATGCATAGCACCACAGTACTTGCATGCCATAGCCATAGAGGTAAAAATAAATCATGAGAACATGATTTCTGGCCATGCAGGTGTTATGGTGCTTGTGAATCATGCTTAATCTTTGGCTATCCTGAGCTGTGGCCTTCAATTGCTCTTTCTGGTCTGCAGGGACCTGCTCAGATAAGGGAGAAGAGGGAAAAAGAAAGGAACGAGCTTCGTGATCTTGTAATATAAAAATATGATACTATGTCCTGATGAAGCAATGTGTTATACGTTTTGATAGATATATGTGATTTCCTTTTCTGAAATTATTAGGTGGGGAAAAATCTACATGTTCTGAGTCAAATAGAGGGCGTGGACCTTGAGATGTACAAAGACACCGTCCTTCCTAGTGTCTTAGAGCAGGTCTAATAAAGTACATTTTCTCCCCAAAATATAATTTTTCTCTTATTGTAACCCTTGATGTTATATTGTCTCTCAGCTGTTTAAATTGGCTTGAGCAGGTTGTCAATTGTAAAGATGAGCTTGCCCAATTTTATCTTATGGAGTGCATAATCCAGGTTTTTCCAGATGAGTACCATTTGCAGACACTTGAGACTTTGTTAGGTGCTTGCCCTCAATTGCAGGTGGGTAAATTAGATTGGAAATAGATGACCTCTTTTGTGCTTGGGATTTTAAAAATTATACTAGTGGTGACTGGTCAACCTTGTAGAGGCCTAATATACTTGAGTTTAACTTTGTTGTTATTATATTGATTCCTTCTTAAGGGTTTTGTTTTACAAGTATGTGAAGCTCTATGACTTATGAATTGCTGATCATACATTTGGTTGCTCATGAATTTAGGCTATTTGGAATGGTGACCACTGACCTATTCAATTAGATTTTCAAACACCTTGGATTTGGTGCATAAAAAAATTGCACATGATATGCTTAATCACGTGTGGACAATTGGACATACTTAGAGTGTATTTAAATTAAGAGATTCTAGGAGTCAATGTAATTTTTAAGACTAATAAAATAAAATATCTTGATTGGATACTGAACCGGTGAATTTTAAAATCTGTAAGCATTTTGATTGAGTGTAATAAAACAGAGATTTTGGAATTCTGCCTATTGAAGTGGATTTTCAAAAATTCGTCAAGAACTGACTGCACTGTCTTCTTTCTTTCATACTCCTTTAAGCTTCATTGTACATCGTTTATTTTGTACTTATCTCAACTATCATAGTTTATGGCTTCAAGCTATTATTAATTCACATGGTCAACGAATCATCAGACATTTGCTATGCCCACCAATCATTTGACAACATTCCTAGTCCAGATATGGAAGCTGTAAAATTATTTACTTATAATCATTGTCATTGTCATTTTTGATAATTATTTGGTTGACTTTGTTATTAACCAATCATTGTTTTGTTATGGATGTTGATGTAAATTGTTTGATGAGATGCTTGAGAGACATGAGCGTCATGGACAACAATATTGGATGGGTATACAAGGAATGATAATTTTGGTGCAGCTTCTATCTAATCTTCTTCATGGAGGGAATTTCAATTTCACTTCTTGTTACCCAGATACATCATTTTTCAAATGAAGAAAATTAAATTGACAAAATTTGATTTTCTGTATTTTAATTTCTGAAAATTTAAAATTCTCCATCCAAACGCAACCCAGTTTTATTTTTTGTTTCTTAATTGTATCTAGCTGGTGGTAGGTTTCCTTGCAGATGACCAAGAAATTTACTGGATGGCAGTGGTTCACCCATGTGACTTTCTTTTAGAATATATGTGGGGATTCTATTATAAGTGAAGAGTGAAGCAACAGAAAAACTTCTCATAGATCAATTCTGTTCTATTTTTCTCTGATTTTCTTAAAGCTGAAAGCCATTTTTATCTCCCCTATGACTGACTTGATTTATTTGCAGCCCACAGTAGACATCAAGACAGTGTTATCTCAGTTAATGGACAGGTTGTCAAATTATGCTGCCTCTAGTACTGAAGTAAGTTGTATGCACCTTTTGTCAAAAATTAAGCTTCCACGTGTTGTTGATATCATTTCTGCCTCAGGTATTGCCCGAATTTCTGCAAGTGGAAGCATTTACCAAATTAAGCACAGCAATTGGCAGGGTAAACCAGATTTCTTTCAGTTTGCAACTTTTACTCATACTTATTTTGGGAGAACTATAGAAAAGGATGTCCTGATAAAGTTATGGACAATGAACGAACTAAATGTGGTGCTGTTGTCCAAAGGCTGTTACCCCTTCATGATAAATATTTCCCTTTGATAATTTAGTACATGTAGTGATACCTCTTTACATTGTTTTAGTATGGATTTCTGTACTAGCCTTTCTTTTCCTTGTTTTAATTTTTTTTATGAATTCATATGTCAGAAGTTGTATAAGTTGGTAGTGCACTGTTAAAAGTGTTTTGAATTAAAGGTTAATCTTCATGGTTGTGCTAGGCTGCTAGGTGTAACTTATAAATCTGAGGCTATATAACAAGGCCATATTGATTCTTTTTTGGTGCATATTTTAAAAATTTCTTTGTGGATCCAACGGCCTTTACTTGGTAGTTGATCTTCTGTGTAAAAGGAAAAGTCCTTTTCAACTTTCTACGAGAAAAACCAAATAGTGGTTATAGTCATTTGATTTGATAGGAAGAAAAGTACAGAGAAACAAAGGAATGATATCCCATTATCCCTTCTTTGTGCCTTCTAAATACTAGTTATACCTTATTGTATGGACTATGGAGCTGCAATCCAATACCATATAAACTGCATTTGGTTGGTTGCAGGTGATAGAAGCACAAGTTGACATGCCTATTGTGGGAGCAATAGCTTTGCATGTTTCTCTTCTTACATTTACTCTCCGTGTTCATCCAGATCGACTTGATTATGTGGACCAAGTACTGGTATGTTACTTTCAAACATCACAACCTTTTTATGAGATGTGGTATGGACATGAATTGCATTTTAGCTAAGCTGCATCATTTCTGGAATTTGTACAGGGATCATGTGTCAAGAAGCTTTATGGAAAACCAAAGCTTGATGACAATAGAGCAACAAAGCAAGTTGTTGCACTTTTAAGTGCTCCACTTGATAAATACAATGATATTGTGACTGCCCTGACACTTTCCAATTATCCTCGTGTAATGGATCATCTTGATCATGAAACAAATAAAGTTATGGCCATGGTTATTATCCAAAGCATTATGAAGAATAACACTTGCATCTGTACTGCCGATAAGGTATGTTAGTTTGCTTATGGCTCAACATAACAACTTTATCTCTATGTAACAGTGTTCAATATGCCTTTGAAGGTTGAAGTTTTATTTGAACTAATCAAAGGGCTTATAATGGACTTGGATGGAACAACTGTGGATGAGGTGTGCCTGAGTATTTATTATCTTGGGATTTTGTTTATAAAGATATGATTGTTCTCTGTGACCTGTTATTTTTGAATTATTTATTTAACATTTCTTTATATGTCAAAGCAATAAATAATCTATTATTATTCCCTACATAAATATAATATTTTCTCAAGATCATCCTATTTTAAATATTTTTCCATCTTATACACAGGTTGATGAAGAAGATTTCAATGAGGAGCAAAACTCTGTTGCTCGCCTCATACACATGTTTCATAATGATGAATCAGAGGAAATGTTTAAGGTAACGATAAGTGTGTTCATAGTCAAATTGAATTGCACTGGTGTTTCTCTATTAAGTGCTTCATATAACACAACTCATTGACCTTCAGATAATATGTACCGTAACGAAGCATATTATGAGCGGAGGACCAAGGCGCTTACCTTTTACAGTTCCCTCCTTGATATTTTCTGCACTAAGGGTATCTTTCTTCCTTGACGATGATATTCTTTCAATGTTTTATCTCCAGTATCTTTAACATGCTTCTTGAGTTGAGTTTTATATGATGGTTGTCTGAAAATTATATGAATGGACTTGCCTGGTCTTGTCAGGTCCATATTCCACTATAAAGCTACCGATGGTGATCCTATGAACCATGTACACCAGAGATTTGAGACTAAGTATATATGTAAAACTACAAATACTTACAATAATTGTACAGTTATATCTTGAGGTCTTATATTTATGATTTAATAGCCTCATATTATTTTGAAACCTTGTGGCGGCTTCAATGGCGATGCATATTCTTACCCATTAGATTTATAAAAATCCTAATAGTTTTCTACTTCCAATTGGATACTTGATAGCTGGGGCAACAAGGTCTGAAAATATTTACTTAAATTGTATGAAACTGTAATTGGGGGTTTACTTATTGAGATTTGAGAATGATATGTTGGAATGAATAACTCTTTCTTTTTTGCCTTTTTGAATCATATTTTGCTGCAGTTGATCAGGCAATTGCAAGGGCAGGATGGAGATATAGTGGGAGAAGAAGTTCCTACAACACCAAAAAAAATATTTCAGCTTTTAAATGAGGTGATTTAAAAATTTATAATCGAAGTGGAGTGGAGGTCTGGGGTAGAATAATTGTCTCTCTTTATTAGTACAAGTGTACAACTCTAAAATATTTTTTGTTAAACTATCACAGAATAATTTTATCTGGTTTTAGCTGACTACTGTGTAGCATATATTAATTATCAAGTCATTTATGATATTTATGCAATGGACAAATAATGTTACCATAATGTGATGGACAAATAATAGTTATTTTGTTACAGGTAATTGAAGCTCTTTCTTCTGTGTCATCTCCTGAACTGGCCCTGAAACTGTATCTGCAATGTGCTGAGGTATGCTTCACTCTGCAAACTTGAATGATCTAATTGGTTTTGCCTTTGTTTCTCCTCCCTATATTTCCAAACAACTCTGAGAAGAACCAGAAAAGGGGATTTACAAATGAAGTTGTGGCTTGCAAACTTTCTCTCTGCCACCCAAACGTATTTAAAGGGCATCCCCCCCCCCCCCCCCCCCCCCCTCCCCAATTTAAATTGAATGATTTTTAAGGGCTATGCTCACACTGGCTGGCTATAGTCATACAACCATGAATTTTAATATTTTCCTGACATTGTAGAGACTCTTTATCCTGATTATTACAAATCTCTCATTTCACAACTGTTTCAGTAATTTTTTTTCTCACTTTTATTATTAATATCAGGCTGCTAATGACTGTGACCTTGAGCCTGTTGCTTATGAATTTTTCACTCAGGCATTTGTATTATATGAAGAAGAAATTGCGGTAATTATTAATAAAAACAGTTCACTTTAACATTTTCTTAACATGACTAAGAAATGGCCGTACTAATCTGTCTCTGTTTATAATGGTTTTAGGACTCCAAAGCCCAGGTAACTGCAATACATTTAATTATTGGGTCTCTTCAGAGAATGAACATCTTTGGCGTCGAGAACAGGGATACATTAACACACAAGGCCACAGGGGTATAGTCTGGTTACTTGTTTTCCTTTTTTTGGCCCCTATCCTTTTCCTTTTAAGAGTTTGTTTGGATGAGGGGTGATGATGGGAATGGAATAATCCTTCTTACTTGGAGGTTTAAAATTTTTTAGAGGGAAAGGGAATACCAGGGCAATCATTCAACTTCTGCTCCTAAGGTACTTAAAATAGTAAACAAGGATTAGGTTGAAATGTTACAATTATAATAAACCTTTCCTTTCCCATTCCCATCACTAATCACTCATACATGGGAGGATTGGGGAAGGCAACCAGTTCCATCCCCGCCTTCCCAACTTAGTTAAAAAATTCAGTATACGTCAGCCATGTGATTAGTTTTCTTAAGACCCGGACCATTATACAAAAGGATTGTGGCAAATGTTATTAATCTCTTTCTATGTATTCATGCCAAGCCTAACATGATGCTCTATCTTTTCACAGTATTCAGCAAAGCTTTTGAAGAAACCTGATCAGTGCCGAGCAGTTTATGCATGCTCTCATCTCTTTTGGGTTGATGATCAAGATGGTATTAAAGATGGAGAAAGGTATGCTGGTAACTGCTCAAATTGGTTTAACTAGGATGATTATATCGGTTTCATGCATCTTTGCCTCTTACTTATGTTTTCTGAAATAATGATCTTCTTTCGACAATATGGAATCAAGTTTCATAAAGTATTTATGCTTCTGCATCATAAAAAAAAAACTTCGTACCCCATTGCCCAGAGGCTCTTCGCTATGCGAAGGTATGGGGGAGGGATGTTGTACGCAGCCTTACCCTTGCATATGCAAAGAGGCTGTTTCCGGATTCGAACCTATGACCAACAAGTCACCAAGGCACAACTTTACCGCTGCACCAGGGTTCGCCCTCTATGCTTCTGCATCATGATTTATCAAATGTAATTATGGCTCTGCATAATTGATGCACATGTTTAGAATTGCTTAAATTAATTTGGGGTAGAACTTTACTGTATGCTGAACAGTCTTCAAATTGTCATCTTTCGTCTTTTCTGTTTCTTTCTCTTGGGGTGGGGCTGTTGACTGTTTGATTACAGGGTATTGCTTTGCCTTAAGCGTGCTTTGAGGATTGCAAATGCTGCTCAACAAATGGCCAATGCAGCAAGGGGTAGCAGTGGTCCAGTGACGCTCTTTGTTGAAATACTGAACAAGTTGGTTACCTTTTGCTATAAAACTACTTGTTATACTATCTTCATGACTTTCTTACTTACGGATGAGAGTGGGTTCCAGGTACATTTACTATTTTGAGAAAGGAAACCCGCAGATCACTAGTTCTACTATCCAAGGGCTTATAGAATTGATCATGACCGAGATGCAGAGTGACTCTGCATCAGCTCTTCCAGCTTCAGATGCCTTTTTTACCGGCACATTGAGGTACATCCAATTCCAAAAACAGAAGGGCGGTATGCTGGGTGAAAAATATGATCCCATCAAGGTCTCAATCCCTGCCTAACATATCCAAGACACCCAAATGTGAACTTGTATGAAAAGCCAAGCATGTTGTTGTGAGTGTTCATCTTCATCTTAAAAAACAAAAAAGGTTTATCAGTGTTCACTACTCGTGCATTATAAAATGTTTGCAGTGGCATCAAGTTTATTTTGAAGTGAATAATTTTAAATCTTCCTACAAATTCTTCTACTTGCTAAATGAAGAAGTAATTGAAAGTATTTTATACGGCAAGATATTAAATGTACTCACATCTTCATTTAATACTTCTGTTGGGAAGATTAGTAGGAGGATAAAGTATATAACATCACTCTTAATGTACAATTAGCATGTGCAGTTTAATTAAAACTGCATGAATTGAATGTTCATTACTCTTGCATTTACATGTTTGCAGTGGCGTCAAGGTCATTATAAAGCACGATTGGCATTTGCATTTAATGTTTTATCAAAGCCATATAAATTGGATGTTCCCACACTCATCAAAGCTTTTTGAGGTGTCCATTCCTTCCTGAAATTGCATTTTATCATTCCTAATCATGGTTTCTATCGCACCACAAAAGCCCATCCATTGGTCACATCCTTCAATTGAGACAAAATTCTGGTAACTTAAACAGGCAAAACCCACAAAAATCATGGACGGAATAAGAATTTAGGGCTCTGAATACTATCACATTCACATAGGCAGGTAGTACTTCTCGTCAATTGCTTACATAAAACAAGAAATACTCGATTACTCGCATAGGATGAAATGTGATAGGGTGGGTCACCCATAAATCTTGTGATATTAAAGCCTTTAACATGTTGTCCAAACTAAATAGAGGATATAGGGAAGATAAAGGTTAGCATGCAACGGCCTGTCTGTGTCCTTTTAATTTCTGTTTCAAGATCACAACGATTGAACAGGCTCTGTGCCTTTTTGTTTCTTTTTTCTTTGGTGGTTGAAGAACCACTTTAACGGCAATATCAAAGGGGGCTTTTACATTCGGTTGTCACAATAACACATGCACGTCCACGCTAACGACCTGAAACAACACAACTTATAAATGTTAAAAAAGTGATGCCCAACAGAACTATGCTGCTTTTGGGCAAGAGCACCAATCAACTTTTTTAATTCTTCTCCCTTCAAGAGTGAACAAGTATTTACCTGAAGATGAAATAACTTCAAACAGCAAACCCCTTCTCCCAATAAAAAAGAAAAGTACGAAAATTAGGTATTGTTTGGTTCAAATTTTTTAGGTTCTCGTTTTCTTAAAAATGAAAAGTCCCCTAATTTGCTTTAGAGAAGCTCCTTCTTTTAAGGCTTTTATTCATTAATCAAATTTAAATAAAGCTTAATTATTTAGTTCCCAAATTATTTTAAAAGATTCAATTTAATCTCTTAATTTTTAAAAGATTTAATTTAATCATCAATTTTTTTTAAATACACTTCTTTGGTCCTTTTCACCCAATCAGATTGCGATTGTGAATTTGTGTGATTTTTTGATTATGAATGGTGACAATTTTTAATCCTCATTATATTTATTATTATTTTAAAAAAAACCCGTTTCTCTCTCATGTGCATGGAAAAAAGCATTCTTAAATCATGAATATCTAGTTGATGGAGTAACAGCCATGGACAAAAACAGGGAAATTGAAGGCATTTGTTCCATTGACAATGTGTCCCCGTAATCTAATTCAAAAACCTATTGATGCGATCTGGCTATTAAAACAATCAAGTCGAGGCAGAGGGAGGAAATGAGGGATCCCTGGTGACCAAGTACTCGAATCTATGGGGAGAATGGTGGGTTCTTCCTCTTCGTGGATGCCAAAGGTGGGGCATTTTCATATCTAGATATTTCCCCTACTTCCTGCACTATAAGAATGTGCAGACAATATTAATCTGATCAGGGCTAAACATGCACATCTACCTTCACTCCAGATTAAAAACCTTACTTTTAATGATAGTAAATATACTAACAGTTAAAGACCCTCAAGATTCATAAACAAAAATACTTGAAATTCACAGTCCCAATAGCATCAGTTTAATTAGATGAAAATGATCAAGTTGATGCATTTAAAAAAAACTTAAAGACTAAATAGAATATTTTAAAATTTGGAAATCAAATTAAATTTTTTAAAATAATTTAGAAACCAAATTGATAATAAAACTAAAAATAAAGGTCCAAATGTAGTTGGCTCAATTGCTACCTTATCATTGCAGAAAAGTATAGGCAATCTCGCTAGTAAAGTAGAAAAAATAGCGATACTATTGACTTCATGAATATCGATCAGGATCAAATAACGAAGTGCAATCCATCAAGGAAGGAGCAGGAAAGGCTTACCTAACTTGGTTCCAACTAGAATTATCGAGCTCCTTAATGACTATTCTTTTGAGTCCAAGAATTCCTTTTCACCGGATTTATCACTGTAAATGCTTACTTTGGAGATATCCAGCAACATAGAGGTTGGATTCCTCCTCAAAAAATATTCCCATTTCAAAAAATATTATTTTTTAATATATCATTCCCTAATTGATGTGAAAACCAAAACCAAAGACACTAACAACTTTCTCGGTTATACCGTTGTAGTGAGTGAACAAATGGGTAAAAGATCACCATCCTAATTAAATTCTTTATATTCAAGGTGTACACGGTACACCTTCGCAGTAATATTTTCATGGCTGGCCTTGCTTTATAAAAGGCAAGTATAAAGACACATGGTTCTGAATTACTCAGGGGTCTTAATCTATTTTTGCCCTCTTGATTTGTTGCAGTCAATAAGTCAAACTACCTCACACAATGTCCTGAAAATAACAAGCAAATTCTATATAATTGACTTTAATGGTGGGTGGCAGTGTTAGCAGCAGTATCCCATACCCTCGGGTTAACGGTGCTTCCGAAATGGCAACATCAGCACTGGAATTGTCAAAACGGTTGGCACGTAGTACTTTTATTGATGATGACAAACATAAATGAAGAAGGTGAAACCATGAAAAGCTACCATTTAGTGAAAAGGAAGGATCAAAGATCTTGTAACTAAAAAAAAAGTTTCATGAGATTTGAAGGAGGATGGAGTGAAAATGAGAAAAGAACAAATTTTGATTGTCCAAAGATCTTGTAAAATTCAAAAAGAAATTACAAAAGTTGTAGCATTCTACAACAAACAGCCAACCATAGGCTTTGAATTTTATCATAGTACTCGTGTATATAAACAGAAAAATGATTGTGGTATGAAAAAAAACATATTTCAGGCATGCTTTTGAGAATAAACTAGGCCTTGCCTCAATTCAAGTTGTAAATTGCAAGTACGCTTTGAATTTCTACAATTGTGAAGCTGCAAATGAATAATTCATCAATGGTCTTGTTGGTCACGTGTTTCATGCTGTAGACTAACCAATTGCTTGTAGATGCTTGCAGGTTTGGCCATCAGCCTCTCATGGCTTCCCATTTCAGCAACCCTGCCATTTTGAAGCACTGCAATGCTGTCGGCATCGCGAACAGTTGATAGCCTGTGAGCTACTAAAATAGTTGTTCTACCTTCCATAAGCTTATCAAGAGCCTCTTGGACCAGCCTCTCTGATACTGTGTCTAGTGCACTTGTTGCTTCATCCAACAAAAGAATGGATGGATCTTTCAGAATAGCTCTAGCAATTGCCACTCTTTGTTTTTGTCCTCCTGACAACTGCGCCCCTCTCTCACCAACCTCAGTTTTGTACCCTTCTGGCATTCTGCTAATGAATTCATGAGCATTTGCTGCTTTGGCTGCCTTCATTACCTCTATTTCTGATGCCTCCTCTTTTCCATACTTGATGTTTTCATAAACTGTGGTTGAGAACAAAGCAGGTTCTTGCTGAACCAATCCTATTCTCAGCCTTAAGGATCTAAGGTTTAGGCTTTTGATATCACATTCATCTATTAGGACTGACCCCAAATCGGGGTCGTAAAATCTCATTACCAAAGAAATCACTGTGCTTTTCCCTGAACCACTTTGCCCCACTACTGCCAGACTCTTACCTGCTGGGACTATGAGGTTTAAGTTCTGAAATATGGTGATATCAGGTCTCATAGGGTACTTGAAGCTAACATTTCTAAACTCTATCTCTCCTTTGACATCAGTTATCATCTTTGAGTTGGGGTCATTTGGGGTGATGGCTGTTCTCCTTTGGATAATGCCAAAAACTGATCCCAATGCTTGTGATCCCTTCACAATGTCTGGGGTAAGAGCTAGTGTTTCTGCTATTGCCAGAGAAGTGATGATTAAGACCATGAAGGACTTCATGATGTCTCCAAAATTTGACTCATTCTTCTTGATTAATACTGATGCATACCAAAGGCCAAGTGCATAGGAACAGAAAGCCAATAGCTGTGTTATGCCATAGCCAAAACCTGATATGTGGCCACGTAGAAGAGCTTGTTTGTTGGGTTTGTTCAGTTCAGATGCAAACTGGATTGAGATTCGATCTTCTGCGCCAAAAGCAGCAACGGTACGTATGTTGGCAATAGCTTCACGAGCCAAAGAAGTTGCTCTAGAGTAAGCATGGCCATAGTCTCCTCCAAACCCCTTGAGAAATAGTTGCTGCATAAATAATTTCAACTTAGCTATTCTGTTTGGTTATATACACTAAAGAATGATGCATGAATCATGCACTAAAACGTCCATCGTAAAAGAGAAAATGGTAAATGAAGTGGATTTATGAGATTAACCTCAGTAATAGAAGCTCCTATGAGAAGGGGAAGGCAGGCTACAACCACTGCTGTTAGTTTCCAACTCAATGTGAAGCCAATAACAAAAGCTGTTACAGTGAGAGCTACATTTTGAACAATGGTTGAGAGTCTGTCAGCTAGAGCACTTCTTACTAATGTTGCATCCGCAGCTAGCATGGCCGTTAGTGAGCCTGTGTTGTGCTCATCCATATCAAACCATGCAACTTCATTGTTGAGAATAGCTGCAAGTTAAATTAATAACAATACTTTTAGTTACATGAAAAAAAAATAAAAATAAAGAACATGTCAAAAGGTGAAGTTAAAATGACTTGAGTTTCTCAGGCCAGAAAAAAATTAATGCATGTGATTCTAATAGCAATGCTTTTGCAGCCATGGAGCACCTGAGAACATTAATAAACGCACACGGGCAGTGAGACGCTCTCCCATCAATGTATAGAAGTAGTGTAGTAATAGATAAATAGGTATAGTAATAACAGCTACTCCAAGAAATATAAAAGCAACCCAATCAACTTCTTGCTTGATTTTAGAACCCTGAGGAGAATAAAATGCAGTCAAAATGTGAGTGATTCCAAGTGCAAAGAGAGGGGCTTCCATGCCAGCCAATATTGCACCTACTGACCCAAGTATTGCATAGGGCCACTCTGGAGCATTCAGTTTCAGTAAATCCAAAATTGATGGAGTGGAAGTAGTCTTTGATGGCAAGTGTTGATCTCTTGATTGCAGTTCTGCTGCTGTATCCAACTTCAACGGCTCCTCTAAGGTCAGGTTGTCTGAAGGTTCTCTAAAACTAGAATTTCTTGAACTTTCGGAGCAAGATATTGATCTAGAGTTTGTGAGGCTTTGTGATGCTTGCAAACTCACCAGATTCACATACTCTCCATTGTTGGACATTAATTCCAAATGAGTCCCACTTTCAACCACCTGGCCGTTCTTCAACACAACAATTGTATCTACATCGCGTATGGTGGATAATCTATGAGCAACAACTATTGTTGTTCTGTTTGACATTATTTTTTCCAATGCCTGTTGGACAATGAGCTCCGATTCAGCATCTAGAGCACTTGTGGCCTCATCTAAAAGCAATACTTTTGGGTTTCTTAGCACTGCTCTTGCTATGGCAATTCTTTGCTTTTGGCCCCCTGAAAGTTGGGTGCCACCTTCTCCAACCTGAATTAAAAACAAAATGTCATTTTGCCAATATAACTTTTTTTATGTTCAATAACCAATTCATCTCTAGTAGAAGAAAGATATTATGAAGCTATTGAAGGTAATTTATTTACACATTTCTACTGGTAAAAAGTTATGACAGTGGAAGTAATTTTATTTGTATTTCCCATCTGTGGGTACTGCAAGACTCACCTGAGTTTGATAACCATCAGGTAATCCTTGAATGAAAGAATGAGCATTTGCAGCCATGGCAGCTTGTATGACTTTATCCATGTCTGCGTCTTCCTTTCCGAATAAAATATTTCCAGCGATTGTTGTGGCAAATAGTGCTGGTTCTTGACTAACCAAGCCCATCTGTTCTCTCAACCATTTCAATTGAAGATTCTTTAGGTCATATCCATCCAACAGGATCTTACCTAGTGAAAATTAATGCATTAACCTCTCCTCCTAAATATTGAACTGTACATTGACAAACAAAAAATGGTTGTACTAACTAACTAAATCAAAATGTGGGGTATGTTTGGCATAGGTGATTTTGGTTCCTACATTTACATCTCTCTTCGCTTGGTGTATCTCTCTTCTATTTGTTCCCACTTCCCAAAAAGGGCCATGGAAATTTCAAACGAATAACCTACTCTTAAATGGTAATATTAATTACCTGAAGTGGGGTCATAGAACCGTTGAATTAGTGAAACGATCGTGCTCTTTCCGGAACCACTTGGACCTACAACTGCTATAGTCTTCCCAGCACTCACTGAGAAGCTCAATTTTTCAAAGATCATATTGGATCTTGAGGGGTAAGCAAAGCAGACCTCACAAAATTCAATTTCCCCTGCTACTTGTGGGACAATATTGCCATCATCCAACTTTTTAGAATTTCTTGAAGCGGACGCAATCATGTTCATGATATTGGCTGCAGCAACGCGCCCTTTGGCAATGGAACCAAGGTTTGGAGCAGCTTGACCAAGAGCACTTCAAAGGATCAAAAGTCAAGTTTGTAATCCAGAACAATATTATTTGAGTTATTATCATATGATATTAATCAGTTTTGATGGACTTACAATCCACTAAAGATGACATTGATAATTGTTGTGAACGCTTTGCCTCCATTTGTCTTATGATGCCTCACAAGTATGCTAGCATACCATAAAAGCAATGCCCAAGCACAAAATAATAGCCCATATGTGAAGCCTACTCCAACTCCTTTTGCAAAACCACCCTTCTTGCCCAACTTCAGAGCATTATCAAGAGACTTTGAGTATGAGCCAGCTGCTTTCTCTTCTCCTACAAATGAGTAAACAGTACGCACCTGAGAAATCACCTGATCCACCCAAACATTGGGACAAAAAGAAGTTATGTTATGCAAGGCATAGTTAAGAATAAGATACCAATTTAAATTTTGAAATAGGCTCAATAAAATCTCAATTCTAAATGGATTTACCTCTTCTGCAACCTTTCCAGCTTCAGCATAAGCTGCTTCACCCTTTTCTGATAAAGTAGACATAATTATTGTATAAGCTCCCCCAGCTACAGCTATCAACGGAACCACAGCCAAGGTGAGTAGTGTGAGCTGCCACACTGAGGTAAATCCAATGGCGAATCCAACAATGAATTGGGAAAGGTAACGAATGGCATGGCCTGTCTGCATTGAGTTCAATAGACAAGATCATTTCATCAACTAAATAACCATCCCCCAAACTAGCCTTAACAATCTTAAACAACACATCTTCTTTGACTATGTTACATACCTTGTCTCCAATTGCATCTTGTACCAATATTGCGTCACTCGAGATGTGGAAAATGATATTAGCATCCCTGGCTTCATTGTCAAAGAAATTAATATCCTTCTTTAGCACTGCCTGCAAATATTTCAAGCGCAAACGTGCCGTTTGCCTCTCCCCTGTTTGCATCCAGAATGCAACACCTGAAAAAATAGTAGTAAATAGTGATCATGTGATGGGTGTGGTTATATGGGTCATAACATCTCTTGTATATCCTTCATTGAGCCCTTTTCTAGTCAATGTGAGAAAAACTAGTAACTACTCACACTGGATTTCCAACAAGAACATTACTTAGAAAGAAAGAAAGAAATGAGGTCCAAGTTATAAGATGTACCCATCCAAGCTGATACCAGAACAACTCCTCCAAGATAGACCAAATACAAAGCATGCTGCAATGGAGAAGAAATCAACATTTACTTCATTACATATTCACATAAAAATAAAAATGTCCAACACAAACACATTAGAGTAGAGCCTCATGGTTTATAATCATGCACCTAACAAAGTACAACAACAAAATAAAATAGTAGGGATACACATAGCTAGAAGATGGAGATAGCACCTCAGAAATTCGCGAGGACAATTTGTGAGGATTATTAGAGAGATGTCCCAAAGAGTCGATCATACGACCAAACAAAATGAAGAAAACGGGAAGAGCAGCACCATGGACACACGAACCGACACTTCCGAGGAACATCAAGACACAGTCAGTTGCATCAGCCGCAGCAAACAAGCCGAAAAACGAAACACTATCGGTTTTGGATTGTTGGACCGTTTTAGATGTTACATTTTGTTCTATAAGTGAATCTGGGGCTAGTTCCACTTCTGCCATTGAGTTTGAATTTCCTTTGCTAGTGCAAGTTGATGATAGATTAAGCAAAAAAAAATAAGTGTTAAATGCTATAGATAGGAGGTACGGTTGCTGTTGTAGTAGTTTGTCTATTCCCGCCAATAAATATAAAGTAGTTAAGTTTAACTATGCCAACGAACTCTTCGGTTCCATGACTGAATTATTGGAAAAAATATTCATGGGGTGATAAATGGTGAATGAGTGGAAAGTGAAGGCGATTACGTTAGTTATTAAGCCAACAACTTTCTCTGCCGATTTTGTGGCTCTAAGAGCACCATCTTTGATCATGTGACCTGTCACTCCATGATCCCATGCTTCTACACAAATGTGGTTCATAATTTCACTTGATTTATTATTGCTTGGGTCATTGATTGTGAGATTGAGATGTTGAGAAATATTCCATGATGCTCTTTTATATAAGTTGAGCTTAAAATGTATTAATAAGTTAAAATTAGTGAAACTTATTTATACTATAAGGGCATTTGTTTTGTGAGAAATTTTTTCATAAATTTGATTGACTATGAGGAATATTTACTTAAGTTTTCTAGGAATTAAATAGTTATTTGATATTTTTAATATTTACCTTAATGTAATAAAAGTAATATGATATTTTTATTGTAGGAAAAGAAAAATTAAACTTGAAAAAAATAAGATTTTCACCTCTTTCATCGTAAAGTTTCCGTAAAAAACCGTTTAAAAAACAATTTCAAAAAATATCATTTTTTGAGAATATTAATTTTTTAAAATAGATACCAAATATGAAAAACTAAAATTCTTAAAAAAATTAAAAGTTTCTCCCTTGCCAAACACACCCCTAATTAAAATCAACTCATGAACTTTATTAACTTTTCACTTTAACATGCTTTTCTAGTCCACGGGTTAGTTTCTATTGTAGAAAAACTAGCTGAAACTTTGTTTTAGTCATATAGGATTTGACTTCAAGAGCCCGTTTACTGCATTCATATCTAGTTACGAAACATTAATGATCCATAACTAAGTGTAGCAATGTGGGGTTGAATCTTTAGGTCTGTGTATGTGAAAGTGTACCTGTTGAGTTAATCACTTAAATTTGAGCGATTATTTTTTTAATTTTCGACTAGAAGATATCTTGCATTTACATAAAAAAAAAGATTATATCCTTATTGAAGATACACGAATGCATCAAGTTTTATGGGGTGGTGGTCCTTTACTTATTTTCTATTTTTTTGGTGTTGGCTAATATATAAAAGACCTCAAACTTCGGAAGGAAGCATTGTCACGAGCTTCATTTACATTGAGCTAACATGCCATTATCGCGTTTAGTAGTTGATTGGCATAAAACATGTTAATTAAATATTTAGGCGATTAACATTAATAATTGGAGCAATATTTTAGTTAAATGTCTACAATATGTGATGCACTTGTTTATCATAGTTTTGGACAGTTACTTTAAAGCTTTTAATAGTTATAAAAAGTTGTACATTCTCGTGCTTTTTTACGTACCAATTAAAAGTGTACAACTTCTTGATTTTATATAACTTAAATAAAAATTATATTCTTTTTGCGTAATATAATCATTATGAATTTTAATGATTTAATGGAAATAAACGGAGTATAGTAATTAATTTATTAGCAATAATAACAAAAAAATTATTAGTCAAGTTTTGTTGCGTAGATTTATTTTGATTATATATTTTTTTGTCAATTAATAAAATAATGGGACAAAAACTTGAAAATTTGTTTTTTTCTTAAATATTTAACTTCGATTTCCTAATTATCTAAAAGTTTGATGGATTCTGGATATCACATCACATACCTATATACACATTAACATCTTAGAAGGATTAAAGTCATTTAAGATGTGTCCGTAGACAACTTAGCTATACCCGTATTGTAGTTAATATGTACATTTTGCTTATAAATGTATATAAGAGTAATTGTGACACCAAACACCTTCATAAAGGTGTGATTAGAAGTTCAATTTGTAAAACTATTTATAATGATGTGTGAGCATAGATTTCTATCTAAAACAAACATTTTTCTTAAGCAATGTTTAGTAAAGGAAATATTTTATTTATCTGTAAAAATGAAATATTTTATTTTCAATTAAATCCCTTATTGATTTTTTAGGAATAAGATCCGTGATTGTTTTATAAAGTAGAATTGATTATCATTTAACTTTATCGTCAATGTTAGAGGAAAGTCTTGTTCCCACTTGTATAGATGAAAAAATTTATTCCCACTTATAAGGAGATGTGTTTGTTTCACAGATATTTTTCTAATTCTCGAGAATATGAGGTTTGAGAAATTTATTCTCATATTTATTATTACGTAATAAAATAATTATTGTTGGATATATAACGTTTTTTTTTTTAATATTCAAAGGTATAGTTTAAACAATATCAAAGGTAGACTTTTGCTATATCCACTCCCTTTACTAATTAAATTTTCATTTTTTTTTGTTTTTTAATTTTTATTATCACATATATCCTTTTATAGTATATACTTGTAACTAAAATTATGAAATTTGTTCTGGTCATTTGATTCGGTTGAAGTAATGGGTCAATGGTTTAACCGGTGGGTTAATAATTAACTCGGTTTGATCCAGTATATATTAAAAAATTTAAAATTATATATGTATCTTTTATATATAAGTATATAACTAACATTATTTGATTATGAAAAATTCATTGATATTTCAAAATCTAAAATAACAATTGAAATATTAAAGTTGATAACACAAGTCCACAAATAATAATTCAATAACACAATTACACAAGTCTCAGGTTTCTTTTGGAGCATTTTTTTTATTTTTTTTTTACGTGAAACTGGTTTTAAAAATCGGTTTGGGTCGCCGATTTTATCCCAAACCAGTTGGGTTTGGCCAGGTCATCCCGGACCAGATACATGATCGATCCAATAACTAAATCGATTCGATTATGCTACCGAATCTCGATTGAACCGATCTGATCGGCCGGATCGAACTAGGTTTTTAAATTATACATGTAACGATGATACATAATCATTATTTTGATATGTACTTTATGGAACAATGTCTTATTAACATTTCGAAAAACTATTTTTCATAACACAATTTTATTGTTAACATTTTGAAAAGTATTTTCAAAAACATTATTTTTGTATTCTGAAAAGTACTTTCAAGATTTTTAAAATAAAATTTATGTTCCAAAAAATCATTTCTAGAATGCTTTTTGTGTTTTGAAAAGTATTTTCTAAAATATTACAAAAACATCAAGAAAATTGAAGCAAAACACTAGGACCATTTAAATCCTATATAAAGAAAAAAGTGTACAATGGTGAAGAAATTAAAGTGAAGAAAACATATAGTTGATATTAGTCATTCTGATGATTCTAAGAGGCGGTATGCTACATCAACCTGGACAAATTTAAGATCTAGTCATATGTTGTTGTAAACATATAATGAGACATTAATGGTGATTAGTGACTGGAAAAAAATATAACAAGATATCGGGCAAGAGAGAAATAAAGGGAGATCAAAACTAAAGATGGAAGAAGGATGAAAAAAATGAAAGAGGAGAGAGCGTGATGAAAGAGGAGCATGTGTTGTTGCTATGAAAGAGGATAAAATTTGAAAACAAAAGATTATTTAAATAATTTGATTAAAAAGGGAGAAAGGGAGTGCACTTAACAAAAAGTGAAGTGGATATAGCAGCCTATAGCCTATCTCAGTTGTCACTACGAGAGTACGAGACTCATTTAGAATTATTTTTTTCTCTCATTTATCATATTGGAAAAATAGTTAACTTATAATGAATTGTCTTTGTAGGTATTCCTTCATCTTCATCCGTGCTCATCGCATAAAATACAGGCACTGACATAATGTAACTGACACCAACATTTTCACTGCCAAAATATAGTAGCCGTCCAACCAAAATACAACCAAATCTAGCTTCAATTTATTGCATTATAGCCTTAAAAAATGTTATACCGTTAAAAAATAATATATTGATAAGATTTCTCATATATATATATATATATATCCGCCGCCGTCAGTTAAAGCCATAGCTAGCCAAAATGGTCATGAACTACAGTACATGTACAAGGTCAAATGCATCAAAAGTTGAGATTTCTTTTTAGCTAGCATGTGTGTATAGTAGGAGTAGGACAATGACATCTCATGAGGAGAAAATTCACAGAAAGGGTCAGATGGAACTTATCATAATGGATATAGCATTACATATATAAAAGAAATTAACTTCATTTTTTCATTTTTTTGTGCACCCCAAATTCAAAAACATTGGTGGTGCACATAAAGAAAACAAAACAAGTCATTGGCACAATGGCATTGCCCCTTTCTCTTGTAAAAAGAGGGGGAAAAAAAAAAGGAAACAAGAGATGCGTAGCAGAAAGATACTAAGTAGTGTTAATTAGTTTCTGCATTGCAACTTAGCTTTGATCTTCTCATACAAAACTTTGGCACCGGCAAACTGCTTGGTGGCGGTGACAGATCGAACACCCAACTTGCAAAATCCACATTTTCAGTGCCAAATCCAAATCCATTACCTCCTATTGCCGTTGACCTAAACGACGACGTACAAACCCCAGGAGAAGTAAGAAGCCCCGCTGTTGGTTTCTTCTTATAAGCTTCTTCCTCTTGCATTTGTTTTGATTTTCTGGTTCTGTTTTTTCGACTCTTGACAGTAGTACTTGGAGAAAGAGAAACACTGGGCAAAGGAAGTAGTGGTGGTAGCTGGTTTTGTTGATGATAGTAAAAAGAAGAACGCAGTGCAAGCGGATTCATGAGACCTGATGCATAGGTTGCTACATTATTTCTCGAGTTTTTCATTTTATTTTGCTTGTAGGAAGAACCCCTTTGTTCCCCCGCTTGGTATGGTTTCAAAACACCATCCATGTTTTTTTTTATACCAAAACAAACAATCTTGTATATTCTTCCAAATATTTAACGAAAATGCATGTAGCAGAAAAATGATAAATAATGGTAAAGCAAATTCAAAAGGCTATATGTAATAGAGATGGAAAAGCAAATTAAAGCATATGAGTACTTGACCTAAGAAAATCAGATCAACAGAAAACCTATATAATATTGTATCATATAAAAGATAGCATGCATGCGTAATGTGGAGATTTTGATCCCACGGAATGGATCTGTGTGTTTATTTTCTATGCATGCCGTGGATCTACGTTCATATCCGACCTGATTCGGTTATATATATATATATATATATATATGGTGGAGTTCACGCAAATTTTATTTTTACACGGTGCATAATTTAATGCAATGTGGTGTGGTGTATATTTAAAAGGAAGTAAAGAAGTCGCCATTTGCTGCGGTCGGCTACCGGAAAAAAAGAATACTGTAGGACGGTGACCGCCGGAGTGTTGAGTACCGTTGGATTGTGTCACTTGGAATATATAGCCGTTCAGAAGAGGATGACCGTTGATAAATATTTTTTGGGACTTGGTCAATCAATGAAATTAATAACGTCTTTATAGTGGAAGTGGTGGACATCTTTGTAAAAGTGGAGTGATTTTTAGAGTTTATTTTTGCTATGTACTCATGTGTAAAAATTTAGTGTTAATTATCATACACTTGCAGTGTGAATATAAAGTTTTTTTTTTATATATATTATCAATCATTTAAAAGTTAAATACTTTTTAGTTGATTTTTAATGTAATTATCGTAAAGTGAATAAGTTTACTGTATATGATGTTTGGTTATATATAGATAATAATATAAAGATCTTTGTACTAAAAATGCATTTGATTAAATTATTTTTTTATAATAAAAGAGAAAGAGAACCTCAATATAGTTTGAGTTGAGGTATATTTGGATTAATTATTTTTAAATACTTATTTTATATAATTAAAAATTATAAAGAATAAATAATTTAAATATATAAATTATATTTAACTAAAATTTATAATAAATAGTATCTTTAAATCTTAAATTATTTTTTAGATTTAATTACATGACATGAACAATTTAAACAGTCATATAAAATTATTTTTAATTATTGAATTATTTTTAAAAAAATTGAAATTCAATTTAGAGTAAATAAAAGAGGATAAATGGTAAGATGCACCTTTAAGAAGATGAAGTGCAGAAATAAAAATAAAAGGAGAATCGTTTGAAATGGTTGAAAGGGAAGAAAAGGTTGTGAAAGATAGAGAGAGAATGAGAAAATAGGTGTAAAAAAGAGACAGAATTTTCAGAAAAAAAAAAAAGATGGAGTAGTTAAAATTAAGTGATGTGTTTTATTGTAAATTTATGTGGATTAATTTGTATAATTCTCATGTTAAATAGATTGAACTTTCATATTTGTATACCAATTTGCTTACTTATAAAATTTATTTTTTTAAAAGAAATAATTGTTTTAAAGTTAGAAAGAAATCCAAGTAAGAATTTTAACAAACAAAAAACATAAAAGGAAAAAATATATTTAGATTTTAGACTATCATAAAACTAATTCACATAACCCACCGATATAGTATATATCTGATTTGACGTTTGAAACATGCTCAATGGAAAAACACGCATTCCAAGACACAAAAGCTAAAACTTGTGAGTGTAGCTTCTTTTTTTCCAACGCCAGAACGCAACTAGCTCCAAACACGCATAATCTTTTATATAAGAAAAAGGTAATATTTTGTGTGATTATAGTGTTATTCAGTGGTTGTAAGGTGAGTGTCTTCTTTGCAAAAAATTTATTATTAAATGATCTAAGATCATCTCATTATTTATGATCTAACTTGATAATTTCGTGACACATGGACAATCACATCAATATCGTCTCAAGCCCAAAAATGATCACAAACTAAATCAAAAACCTAAAGAGAAAGTTTTTTCATGAGTTATCATTAGTGTTCTATGATAAAAACAAAAATAAGATCAAAGGAAGGAAAAAAAGATGCTTATCATTCCATGACTCACCCAAACAACATCAGAAGGAAAGAGGGGGGATCTTCTTTAATCACCAACACTAAACCTCACATTTCTAAGTTTTGGGTATCTTTTAGAGAAGATAAAGAGAGTCTTTGCAAATGAAATATGAAATGTGAGGATTTAGGAAATAATTTATAACTCTTAGAATTTATAACCTCAAATTTTCTTATTTACACCAGAGCCTAATTGCTCAGGCCCAAACTGACAAAAACTCTCTAAACACTGACATATATAAGCCGAACATCTTCATATAAATAACTTATTTGTTTCATACACTTAAATTAAAATTTATTTACACTTGCTGATTAAATAAAATCACTTGATAAAACATTATAAAAAAAACTCAATGTTACAACAATCACGTATATAGAGTCAAAAAGGGATGATGCAACTTTTTCTCATATCTATTCCAAAACATATTTTTCCAATTTTGTATCACTTTGAAACTTTGCCATACCCATTAGCCAAACAGACGTTACAACTTACAAGACATGAAAGGTAAAAAGGAAATAAGACTTAATATATGGTTTATAACAAAGAGTATGTGGCGAAAAAAATGTTTTTCATGACTATAGGAGGAGAGTGGGAGCTGGAAGGATTGCTGAGAGTTAGAGCTGCTCATAATTTTCTTGTAGAGTCAGTTAATTACCTACACCTGGACTTGTCTTTTGTCTTTTATGATTTAAGTTTTCTCTCCTCATATATTTCTCTGTGCACCCACCATCAAATTTAATTATTGGCAACGTTGAACAACGCTATGAAACACTAAAATGTTTGATTTGGGGTTTGATAGGGTCCTAGGGTTTGATTTGGGATTGATTAGGTTCCTAGAGTTTGATTTTCCCTTTGTCCAAATTCTGTCATCTATTCTTAAGTTGAGCTTTTATTTTGCTTTGACATAGTTCTGAAGGCATTCAGGTTTCAAGAGTTTCAACATTTACCCTTTGATTAACTTGTATCTGCATGAAACATTAACAAAGCCTCAAAACAAATGGTTTACATAGTCTGTTTTGTTTTTGTCAAAATTTGAAACAAGGACCACCAATAGTTCCCTTTATAACATATTTTCCAAACGATTACACACGTGCCTGAACCTTGTATGGGAAGGAAACAGAGCGTGTGAATATCAATTGCCTTTGCCAACTAAGATGAATTGACTTTTCCATACACCTTTGGTTTTTGTTATTCTTTCATGAGAATTTTCTTCATTCATGTATTTTCCCAGCATAGAAGACGTAACAATTGAAGTCTTTGCTTTCAAAAGGTTAGTCACAAGAGATGGTTCAATGTGCAGGGTTTTTTTTAATTTCTATTTTTTGGTGAAAAATAGGTGAAAAAGTTAATCTGGCTTCATGTATGAAGGAATTACATATAGGAATCATCATATAGAATGCGAATGCATAAAATTTTATTCTTGTTAAAGCTATACGGTTAAGCATGAATAAGAGGGGGGATATGGCCTTTGGGGGTGGGTTTTCAGCCCTTAATTATAAATTTTGGTCTTAGATCGTGAGCCTTCCCTCCTTGGAGATATAATGTGCCTTGGGAGTGGTATACACTGTGACTCCTCTATCCTCCTCCACCTGTCATTTTAGAGTTAGGGGTTGGTACTACAAGCTAAAACTGTGGTCCCAAAATCACATAAAATATAGAAAAATATTTGTATGCTATCATCCATTGTGGACTAGTTTAACTTGCTAGATGATGATGTTCACATACATGATCTCCCATCACCCAGGATTTTGGTTCAAAAAGATTTTCCCTAGCTAATGGATGTTGGAAAATGTTTTCGAACAAATGAATCTGGTTCTGATGTAAGATTTTGAGTATGTCGTGCAGTAACAATTATCATGTTGATTACCATGTTCAGTATTAATGGGAGAGGTAAATGATGTGTCAAACAAAAGAGAATCAAATTCAGTAGTATTTGTGGTATTAGAAGGTCCTTGGGTTGTCTTATGAATTATGAAAAAAATGATTTTGGTATGTGTTATTGATGTTATGTAAAATTTGTCTAAGATATGAAATTTATATATAATTTTTGAGAAATTTGTCGCAAGAGAAATATAAGAGTGCATTAAAAAATGATTAATTTATGAAATAAAATTCAAGAAGTTAAATGTGTCATTGAAAGAATTTATTTTGATAGAAATTGATGTTTTCGACGACTTTATTAAAGTATGTGTGAAGTTTAAAAGTGTTCAAAAATAAGGTTATTTCGAATTTTGAAAGATCAGTTGAAGTAGTTATAAAAGAAGTTATTCAAATAGCATTAGATCTTTGTATTTAAAAATATTGTTGTACAGTGTCAAAATCATAGAATCAATTTTCTGGTAGATTCAATCATTATCACTTAACTCCTCAAATAACAACAATGTCACACATTGAAATTGACTACTAAGTCGGACGATCATTTTGTATTTATTCATTCTGACTCTTTATGAATTCATGTTTCTTTATTTTAGTGTATCTTTCTTAACCTTTTACCTTTTTAATCTTCATTTTTTCTTGAAATCTTTACTTTTCCTTTCTACTTCTAGTGATTATTGAAATTACTACCAAAGGATAATCATTATTGAAATTAATTTTAAAATAAAAAAACATTATTGTAAAATTTACTTAACAAATTATTATACAAAATTATTATAATTATCTGTGGATATTTTTATCGAAATTACTATTATTATATGTATTAAGTGTTAGACAATATTCTGATAAGTTAAAAAATATTTTTTTTTGTTTAGTTAAAAAGAACTTACAATCAAGAATCAATTTTATGTCTATTTTTAAAATATTTATTTATCGATAGAATTATTTAATAAAAATTATTTAGTTATTATAATAATATATTCTTTTCAAAGAATAAATATAATTCCTCACTGTTATTTGGATAAGCTGGCTTCAATTTTCTCCTATTTAGTCATTAAAAATTTTGTTTGAACTTGCAGCTATTTTGCATGTTCCCTTGAAATAGTGACATATTTAGCTTTGCTTTTCTCTAGGTATCGTCTTAGCATCTCAATTTGCAGCTTGTGAAGTGGTTGAGAAATTTCTATTATGTAATATTTTTTTAACCTAAAAAGAGGGACTAAAATGGCTTCAATGGGTTCAGTTCAGAGATTGTGATAGTTGCTGGACTGTTTACTATGATCCTTTAAGGAGACTGAGATGGGCTTTTGAGTGACTTATTTCCAGTAACTGTGCATGCAACGAAAATAAGAATGATTAAAGTTAAAGTAAATATTAATCAGTCTCCTTCAGATATTGGTTAAGATTTAAGAAATTAGAAGAAAAAAATATTTATTAAAATATATAAAATTGTATTACTCATGATATTTTTTATGTTTTTTTTTATTTTTACAATAAATACTTTATTCTTTTGATTTCTTAACTAATTTCTTGATATTAGTAAAATCCTAAAGTTATGACGAAACGGAAGCACAGACTAGAACCTGTAAATTAATCAGTTTCCTTGAGAATAATTCTATATCTTTTTACGTCATTTTCTTATAATTTTTCATGATGCGAGAAAAGTAAGAAAAAAAAATACTTTTATGTTTCTAAAATATTAAATATATATATATTTTGTATTGAATAGTTATATTTGAGTAATCAGTAAGAAGATAACGTAAAACCATTACTCCTTTCTCCGTTTGTAAAAGCCAAAATAGGAAGCATAGTGGGACCTGGCTTTTATTGCACGACTTTAAGACACATTTTTCTGATGAACATGTTTCACTGTTGGATCATTATCTTCTAAGTTAACATCTACGATGTCGAAAACTTTGATATTTGCAAAAAAAATCTGAAAGAATAGACCTTACCGACACTCTCACGCGGTTACAAGTTTCCTTGTCAAGTGTTGTGTGGATCAAGTGGGAGTTAAACAAAGTCTTTATTGGCCACTTGTTTCAATGCCCCTCTTTATTGCATATGTATCATAACATAACATTAAGATATATATTCAGCTTCTTGTCTTTTCCGTTACCTTTTTCCCCTGAAATCACTGATCCACAACAAGAGGCACTCAGAGAGCATTTGTTGATTTGGATTTGGAAGGTTCCACTTTGGTTATGGAAGCAACTTAGCTCCCTTCCTCTCTCTTTATTTTCCACATTGTACAAATGAATTTTCAGGGTACTTGTTGGTAGTGGTGGTTGACAAAGATATTGAAGATGGGAATTTTGAGCACTATAGCAAGCTTTTTTGGATTTGGAATGGGAACTTCAATTGGGCTAGTCATTGGATACTATTTGTTCATATACTTCCAGTCAACAGATGTTAAGGTTTAGTTTTTGTCTGTCTCTTATTTATTGTTTATTTTAATTTTTGGATTGCGTACGGGAACTGTGAAATGTGAATTATATCGTTTTCATCCTTCTTTCTTTGCTGAATCATTATTTATGGTATAACTTGGTATCATTATCCTGTTCTTACTTTTTGTGCTGAAGGTTGAATAAGCTAACTTCCGGTATTTACATTTTGTTGTCATTTGTTTATTTATAAAGACTTGTGCAATCACTTTTTCTACATGCATAAGTGGTAGGAGCATAATTCGGATAAAAGAAGAATGTTTTCCTTCTTCACGGAATAGGAAATATGTTTTGATGTTTGCCATAAGATTCACTTCACTCCTTGGTCTTGATTTTTTACTGAGAATGATTTTAGCCTGAACTGAGATGTTGTGACATTAATTGTAGATAAAATCTGTTGTAACGAAACTTCTATCTGAGGAAAATACAATAGTTGTTTTGAATTTAGCTAAATTTGCTTTTTTTCCCAGTTAAATTGTTTGACTTTGGTAACCCATGGAGGAAAATGCAATACTTGTTTTGAATTTAGTTAAATTTGCTTTTTTTCCCAGTTTTACATTGTTTGACTTTGGTAACCCATTTTTTCATTTAAACTTTTTGTTCTGGACTTTCTGATCTATAGGGGACTTTTAGAACGTTGAGAGGAATTTCAGGAAATGCTGAAATTCCACAGAGGAGAAAGAGAGGTTTCTTAGGGTGGACAAAACTGAAATTAGATAAACATAAAGGACCAGATTGTTTTATTTTTCAGGGAACTAAGCAGCATTGTCTTAAAATACTTCTGCTATGATTTATGTCAAATCACAAGTTTCGAGTTGAATGTTGATAAATTTTGATTTATCATTGTTTCAGCTCAAAGAAAAGGACCTGCAAGACATTTTCTTCTCATAATTTTACTACAGACTTGTAAATAGTAGAATACACAGGATTAGTTTAGTCAACTCTGGGAAAAATACATAAAATATTATTAACCAACAGGTATATGCAATTTATGTTCTTATACGCCAAATAATGTACTCAAGCACACATGAACAACACATTCAAAGATATGCTTTATGCTTTTGATAGATATTCTTTTTTCTCTTTTCCATGTATTGAAAGGTAATTTCACTTTTTCTTTTAGCATTTTGGAACAAGAAAAAGATTGTGTTCTTTCTGGTTTTATTATTTTTTGAAGAGCCAAGCGTATTCCAGTTTAGTTATTTGATATTTCAACATTGTGAGTAGAAGTTAGTGACCACGTTCTGTTATTCTGTCACATTTTTAGTTATTGTCTTACACTTTCAAATTATGGCATGCATGATTTCAGGATCCAGTAATTCAACCTTTGATTGAGCAAGATGCTAAAACATTACAACTGTTGCTTCCAGAGATACCCACTTGGATTAAAAACCCAGACTATGACCGTGTACGTTATTCTTTACAACTATATGACCTTTGTAAAAGTGTTTATCTTGGCAACCAGAAAGGCATTGTAGGTTCTACAGCAAATTAATAATATTTTCTTGTTTGCAGCTTGACTGGCTTAATAAATTTATCGAGTATATGTGGCCTTATCTGGACAAGGTATGCACACTTTTTTTTATTGATGTTTGAATTTGCTCCTATGGCATCTATGAGACTGTTACTTTGTTTATCAATTTTCAATGAGTACCTACGATTCAATCTTCATAGGCAATTTGCAAGACTGCAAAGAGTATAGCAAAGCCCATTATTGCTGAGCAAATTCCGAAGTACAAAATAGATTCAGTTGAATTTGAAGAACTTAACTTGGGTTCTCTGCCACCAACTTTTCAAGGTTGATCTCTCTCTCTTTCTCTCTCTTCCTCACATAGACACACATCACATGAGTATTATGTATGTGAAGCTGCTATTGTGTAAGACTCACTTTTGTTATCATGACCTCATTGCTTAAACAAGTATATGTTTAATAGTTGTCTATGCAATGCTGTTTATGTGTTTTTCATTCCCAAATTAATGGTAAAAGAAGAATCGCAGAAATAACATTTTCTATTTTTTCATATTCTAACTTCTAAGGCAGGCTTTTATATTCTAATTCTGACTTGATTCACGTGTCTTGTCTTTCTACTTGTTAAACGCCATATGAAGCTGACCTTCCAATACTTGACATGATTACAGAATTATTTGAGTTATAATTTCCGCAAATTTTTGTTGTGGGATAGTTTGCTGATTTTGCTCAGATGCAACCAAAGATAAGAATTGTGTCAATGATAAACAATAGCTTTGTTTGCATTTGAGATGATTAAAAGGGCAAGAAAAATATTATAGTCAATATTTGAGAAATATGCTCTGATAATAGCAGTGTGTCCTTGGAATTAAGTTGATTTGACCATGAATCTGGTCTCTACAGTGTGACAGGTATTTTTTGAACTGCAAATAGACTGATTAGTGTTTATTTTCATCAATATATGGCAGGAATGAAAGTCTATGTGACTGACGAAAAGGAGTTGATTATGGAACCATCAGTGAAGTGGGCTGGGAATCCTAACATTATAGTTGCAGTTAAAGCATTTGGGCTTCGAGCCACAGTCCAGGTATATTAGTACCTTCGTGACCTTTTGAAGAACAGAAAAAATAATGTTTGGTTTAATTTATGTTTGCAGCTGTAAAAGGTTGCAAGTAACATGCATACACTTTGTTTTCACCCCATAAAGGGTATTTATGCTTTTAAATTATCTCAGGTTGTTGATTTGCAAGTATTTGCTGCTCCACGTATAACTCTGAAGCCTTTGGTTCCAAGTTTTCCATGCTTTGCCAATATTTACGTGTCTCTCATGGAGAAGGTGTGTATGATGTCAAACTCCTTAGAGTGTGTTTGGTTTGCAGTTGGCAAGTAACAAACTTCTGTTCAACAGAGAAGTAACAAATTGTTACTTCTCATTTTTGTGCATTGGAGAGTGGGAATTTCCGTTTGCAATGATGCAAATGGGTTCCCAAACAAACACTTAATAACTAAATTTCATTGTAGTTTTTAGTGAGGAGTGAGGACAAAGATATCTGATGCATTGGTGATTCTATATAACTGACAATGTGGTACGCAAAAGAATAATTTCAGGGTGTTCTTAAACACTCAATTGACAATCCTATTTAATGGAAACTATATCAACGTGTGTCTGTATAACATGCTAGCACAGCATCCATGTCATACCTGCCTGCATCCATCTTTGCATTTACGTTCTTACCTTTTCCTTTTTTTTTCTTTCCTTTTGTTGCTTTGAATCTCTTGGATGAAGCCACATGTTGATTTTGGACTAAAACTGCTTGGAGCTGATGCAATGTCTATTCCTGGTCTTTATAGGATTGTCCAGGTAGCATATAGCACTTTCATATCCTCTAAAAAATTTCAATAATTGTTTATGGATAGTCATTATTATGCTTGTCAAGTTTTAGTATTGATTTCTCTTTCTCATTTATTTTCCTTACAGGAAATCATTAAAGACCAAGTTGCAAAAATGTATCTGTGGCCCAAGGCCTTAGAGGTTCAAATAATGGATCCAACAAAGTATGTATGATTTCTTCCTTTCATCAAGCTTATAACATTAGGTGTTGGACTAGCTAATTTTGCTTGGTTTGTGAATCAGAGCCATGAAAGTGCCAGTTGGAATCCTTCATGTGAAAGTTGTAAGGGCAGAGAAGCTTAAAAAGAAAGATCTACTGGGGGCATCAGACCCTTATGTGAAACTCAAACTCACAGAAGAGAAACTTCCTTCAAAGAAAACAACTGTGAAATACAAGAATTTGAATCCAGAATGGAATGAGGAATTTAATATAGTCGTCAAAGATCCAGAATCTCAAGTCTTAGAGCTTACTGTTTATGACTGGGAGCAGGTAAGTATCATCTTCAGATGCAATTCTAGATTAACAAAATTGGATGTGAGATTTCCTTTAGGACACTTCTAGAAACTGTCAGGACTCTAAAATATTTTCATTGCTAAAAGATTCCTCTTAGATATTTTCAGGCATGATTTTTCTTTCTTTTGACTAGATTGGCAAGCATGACAAGATGGGTATGAATGTCATTCCATTGAAAGAGATTACACCTGATGAACCAAAAGCGGTGACTCTTAATTTACTCAAGACCATGGACCCTAATGATCCTGAGAATGCGAAGTCACGTGGGCAGCTAACTGTTGAAGTTCTGTACAAACCTTTTAAGGAGGATGAGTTACCTCAGAGTGCAGAGGATTCCAATGCAATAGAAAAGGCTCCTGAAGGAACACCTGCTAGTGGTGGTCTGCTTGTAATTATTGTTCATGAAGCTGAAGATGTGGAAGGAAAACACCACACAAATCCATATGTGCGACTGCTATTTAAGGGAGAGGAGAGAAAAACCAAGGTATTATACACTGATTATGATATAGTCAACTTTGATTTTTTTGCTATCAGCCTTGTCATCATTTTCTTCTTTTTGATCAATAAGGTGTGTTATGCTTCTTCATCCGGAAGAGGATAAATTTGACATTAGACAGTGAAGTGCTAACAAGAGCAAAGAATAAGGGTAGCAGAAACGAAAATGTTGAGGTAGATGAGTGGATATTAAAGAAAGGTAAGATTAGGAACATACATAACCGAAAGAAAATAGGAGTAGTGTCTATCAGGAGAAGGGCTAGAAGAAGACTAATAGAGGTCTAGTAAGATAAGTGGATCAAATGAAAAACAGTCCCATTAAGTCAGGTAGAGTAAAATCTAAAAAATCTTTAGGAGTAACCATAAAAGGGATTTTTCTCTAGAGTTGCCACATTTAGTATCAACAGTGTTTCAGACAGAATTGCCTCAAAAAAAAAAAGATATATATATTTGTAGGGAACAAAAGAAAAAGAAGGGATCCAATGAGATAAGACTTTGTTGATGTGGTTATCGAAGTCATAAACCTTCACGTAATGGTTGAATCCAAATCCCCACCATGTGTATGATGTGTTTTTGCCTTGTATTTAACGAGCACCATGTGTATCTTCTTACTAAAGACTGCTACTATAAACAAACCTCTCCAAGGACAACTGCATCTGTTGTTTTTAGAATTTGAATATAGCTTATATTTCTGTGAAATTTGACTATGGCTCACCGCAACCATACAGCATGTCAAGAAAAATAGAGATCCAAGATGGGGTGAGTCGTTTCAATTTATGCTTGAGGAACCCCCCACCAATGAGAGACTATATGTTGAAGTGCAAAGTGCTTCCTCAAAGCTAGGCCTGCTCCATCCTAAGGTAAATTAACTATCATCTCAAAATGATACATCTCTCACTCAACTCATGAGTTTAGGTTAACTTTCTACCATATGAAACTAGATTATTAACGGTTTTAATTTATACCATATCATCCTCATGAGTCAAATTGTTCCACTTTTCATCATTTTTGAATTATTATACTCTCTCCGTCCCTACATATAAAATCCTTTTAACTAATTGAAGCTCCTCAAGAAAAATATTTAATTTAGTTAATTACATTAAATATCTCAATCATTTATACTATCATTTCAAAATTATTTTTTTCTTATTTCTATATGCACTTAATTATTTCTCATTAATATTTGGAGAGAAAATAATTAAATAAGAATATATAAGAAAAAATAATTAATGTATCTATAAATTTAAAAAAAAATCTTATAAAAAAAATTAAAAAAGGATCTTATAATCAAAGATCGGGAGAGTATATATTTGCATTCACGTCATTTAAGATGATAATACTAATACTTGGTTTTCATTCATTCAACCTTATTAATCAGGAAAGTCTGGGTTATGTGGATATAAAATTGTCTGATGTTGTTACCAACAAAAGAATCAACGAGAAATATCATCTCATTGACTCAAGAAATGGACGAATTCAAATCGAGCTTCAGTGGAGAACTCCTTGATGATGGCTGGTACCAGTTGCATTGCACACACAAATTTCCAGCGTACATAATTGTGTAAAGCAATTTTTCTTCTGATAAGGTTTGGATGAAAGCCTTCAAACTTGATTTCTCATTATTGTTGATAAAAACAATAACGTCAGTGACTCAATACTGTCTTACGAGTTACGCTCCCATAGAATGTTGTTCATAACTCTATTGATAATTTGATATTCAAGTTCTGTTCCTCTGTTTATATGCTTTCCAAAAGATAACAGATTAGAAGTATCCTGTTATTGTTATTGTTAGGAACTTTCAAATTGATTAAAGAAGGGAAACTTTCAAATTAAATACAGGACTTTTGAAACCAAATTACTCATGAGTTTAATGTCTATACGTGTAAAATATTTTTATATTATCATACATCTTTTGAAATATTTTAAGATAATTATTTTAAAAATTAATAAATTTATTATATATAATGGGTTGTGATTGAATTTTATACTCTTAGTGTATAACTTTTTTTTTTTTAGGAAGAATAATGTATCTTGTATAAATTGGTCTCATGTGCATAGATTATAGATACATTATTTCTTGGCCTTATGGCTTGTCATAAGTGGTTGTATGACATGATTCCGAGATTTTGGAATTTTGCAATCAGTTATGTGATTGTTAGGTAGTGACTAGTGAGTTCTTACAGTGGATAATTGCGTTTGTGTGGTGTGTACGGCTCTTATTTTTGTTACTCCAAGAATCTAAAAAGTAATTTGGTAAATATGTATTATACTCTGAATTTAAGTTGTAACCTTATTTCTAATCAATAAAAATATGCAGTTGCTTTGTTTCCGAAAACATAAGCAAATTTCAGAATGTCATTTATTCTTTTGAAAAAAAAGAATTATTCATTGATAATGTAAAAAAATTTATAAAGTCATTCAATCATAACTCATAAATTTGTTAATTTTTAAAATAATTATCTTAAAATAATTCAAACAATAACAACCTAAGATTATTTTATATCAATGTATACACATTAAACTTAATCCTAACATTGTTTTATGTTTTTCTTTACTTTAAAAAGTGTTGTTGAATTCTCAACAATTGGCCTAAATAGTTTATGGTGGACTTAGGCCGAAATCTAGAACAAGATTTTACTTTCCTAATTTTTATTTTTTTAATACCTCAATATTTATTTATATTTATAATCAATATAAGAATTTAATAGACATATATTATTAATGTAAAAAGTTTATAGCATATCACAAAATCTTATTTGTAATGAATTAAAGAGGGACATTGCTTGTATTGCTTTTCCTAAAAAAAAAATTGTCCTCTTATTCATTCATAAAAAAATCTCGAATCACTTTTAATATAACTTTTAGAATTTTTTTTATTTTTTTTACAAATTTGCTATACTTTGCATTTTCTTTTGTTAGTAATGATATTCAGGCCGAAAAATATCTCATAGATAACTTATTATTCATGGTCTTCCTTCACTCTTTTTTTGGATCAGAGGTTTTTATTTTATTTTTTCTTATAGATCCTCAGTGCACAAGGTTCTTCCTTCATTGGGCCTTTTCTGAAACCCAGGTCCCAGCAGTGCTATTTGGAAGCTCCATTGAAAACCAAAACTCAGAAAGCAAGGAATCTAACCATGCACACCATTTATGTTTTTTTGGGTCCAACATCAATACACCAGGCACCTAATCTCTCCATTTATTAGAAATCATCAGTAGGAGAGAGAAAAACATATATATTGGATGAGAATTCAATATATGTGTCTTTCTTTCTCCTATGGATAATTGGGTCTCACACAGTGTATTTTTTTTTTCTTTCATATCAGTAATTTTCCATAAATGAAGAGGAACTTTACTCCCACATCATGTGCGCATGAATTCATGTGGCACACATGATCTAACGAGACCTTTTTTTCTTCTTGCCCTCTATTTGGATAGGAGGTAAAATTCAGAAGAAAGAAATAGAAATGAATTTAGAGTGAAAATTTATAATACTTTGATGGATTAAAATAAAAAAGAATGAAAATGATTATTTTTTTAATTGTTTAATTTGGTTATATAAAAAGAGAAGAAAAAAATAGAAATAATTGTTAAAAGATTTTCTCTCTCTCTTTTTTTAATATGTTTCATAACTTGCTGATGTCTAGGAGGTATTTATGCAAGCCATTATCATCCCAATCAAAATCCTCACCCCCTAAACCATATGTCCATCAAATTAACGTCATTTTTCATGTTCATTATGATATCTCTTCTTTTTCAATTGATATTGTAAACTCACGAAGTGTTCTCCTTCAATTTTGTAGTTTGATCAGCGTCTAGTGTCTACACCGGTTGACCCATGAACAAAATTTTGAGTTTAGAAATCCATTGTGTGAGAAAAATATTAGTATGAACTGATTAACCAAATTGTTAATAAATTTTAAAATATCTCTCTCTCTCTAAAACATAATTGAGAATAAATTTGAGAAAGGAAAATATTTATGTGAATTTTATTTATCCATTTGCTTATTCCTTACATATTTGTTTTATATGTTATAATTATTAAAATTTCAATAAAAAAAGGGAAAGAAAGCAGAAATAATATTGGAGAAAATACGTGTGAGAATGATTTATCTTTTAATCAAAGGATAAAGTTAGAAAAGATATTTTTGAATTCAAAAGAAACTGTGTCTCCATCTTATTTATTTTTTATTTTGTGTTAATGATCTCCATTTTGTGTATCTTCCAATGCAATGAAAAATTCAAAATTTATTATTTTGGTAGTCGATTGATTTTATTTTCATTTAAAATAATAATAAAAATTTATAAGTTTTCACAACTAATGCATCCTAAAATGAATTTAACAAAGATGTTACATTAAATTCAATCCCTCAATATAATAAAATTATTCTTCTCCTAAAATAAGCCTTTTATTTTTGTTTTAAAATAATTTTAGAACTATCAAATTGTTACAACTTGTATTTCAATGCATATGATTCATAAGGTATTACGCTTAAATTAACCCATTATAATTTTGAAGAAAAACATGTAATAATAATAATAATATTCTGTTTTTAAAGAATTTTGAAAGTATTATTATTATTTCAAAATATAATAATATTTATAATAGTAAGTAGAAATTTCAATAGCAATTATTTCTCAAACTCAAGTGCCCCAACACACTTATTGAATCAATATGATAACACGCATTAACCCAAATTCTAATGTTTAAATAATGATAACAATAATGATGCTAAAAAAAAAGGTAAATAAAACATAAAGAAAAATGAATTTACATCAAGACAATGTGTGACTTCCACATGTTCTTCCGGCTTAAAGTTCAAAAGAATATTAATATATTATATGCATTTCTAACTTAAAAATACAAGAGTGATAAAAAAAAAACTTCAGTCGCATCCCATAAATAACTAGACTCATATGATTCATTTTTTCTTTGAATATCCAAGTCATCCATTTATTTCTTGGATGACTTTGCGTGTTTGGTAATTTTAATATTAAAAATGTTAGAAACACATTTTTCATGCATAAATTTAATTACATGTTTTCATTGACTAAAATTTATTAAAAATAATAAAATTCTGTAAATCACACATTATATTTAATGATTTTTTCTCATAATTTTTTAGTTTTTAATAAATTTTAATCAAATAAAGAAATTTTATTTAAAGAAGTGCATTAGAGAATACATTTTTAGCACTTTTTTTTTATCTTTAAACATGGTAGAAAATAATTTGCTCAATATAGAACTTTACAAATAAGGTTAAGGGACAATTTTTTAAGCTCTAATAATAGTTATATAGACTAATTTTGAACTATTTTTCATTAGCATAGAAGTTGATTTTATTTAAAGGTTAAAAGTATGATTTTTTTTTTCAATTTAAAAAAAAAATCACTTGGATAAATAATTCAATGTATGACCTCATTTTTTCATGTTATCCAATATATTTTTTAACTCATTAAATATACATTCTTAAAAAATCCATTATCTTTCTCCCACTTTTATATATTTTTAATTTACTCAGATGTTTTTTTTATTAGATGAATTTAGATGTTCACACAAGTGAATTGATACTCCCTTATTACGATATAACATGAGAAAAAAAGTAATTTCTTCCTTCCTGTATCTTAAATTAAAAGAAAAGGAAAAAAAATAGAATAATTAGAATTTAGTAAATTAATTGGTTGAATAAAATATTTTTAAGTCATTATAAAATTTCTAATATCTATCTACTATTTTCAGTGTAAAAGTGTTTTTTTTTTAATTTTCTTAAACATTGAAGTATTATAAATAAAAAAACGTGATTGAGATAATAAATCTCACTAAATATGATTCCCCATTAAAATTAGTTTTTATTTGGTGGATATTTTATATTAATGTTTTGGTAGGAAAAAATTATTCTTGTAATTTTTTTGCACCGAATTGTGAATAAAAATAAAAATCTTAAACAATGGGCTCTAAAGTCCACTATTGTTATCCTGGTCCCATTAACTCCTAACAACTTCTGGCGTGGCACGTGTCAATGTCCAACCTACGAACCAGAGGACAAATTCACAAAAATCAAAACCAAAAAAAAAAAGAAAAGAAAAACAAATGAGCACCAAATATTTCGAAGAAGTAGTAAAACGTTGCTTCCTCATTCTCTTCCGCTTTGAAGTCTCTCTCTCTCGAGCGCCAATTCAGACTCTGCGCGCAGAACATTCTACAATTCTCGCGAAGCCGCGCGAGCCGGTGGAGCTCCTCCTTTTCGAACCTCAACCGGAGCTAGCTAGGGTTTCAATTTCATTCACCAACGCAAACGTAAACCCCTCTCTCTTTTATCGCTTATTTCCCTTCTCTCGCACTTATTCTTTCTTCCTTTCTTAGGGATTTACATTTTCCGTGACGCATCTCAGCGTTTTCATTATGACAACATGCCTATTAACTTTATTCCTCTTTACATTTCTATACGCCTGCAATTTTATTTATTTATTTATTAGGGTTTTCCATATCTTCTATCAAACGCAGAATTTAGGGTTTTGCTATAGGCCGCGTCTATGCCACCCCCTCCCTGAGAATTTTTATGCTAATCTTTGTTGAAATTAAGGATTCGTGTTCTGTTTTTTTTTTTTTTTGTACGTTTTACGCCTAATGATTTCAGAATGCATTTGTTTTTAGTCAGAATTTTTAATTCAATTGCATTTACTGTTGGGGATTGTGATTTTACTTCCGAATTGGCCGTTGCAACATTGAAATCATATTGATTCAGTGATCTTGATTAGAAAGTTACAGCTTATTATTATTATTATTATTATTATTATTATTAAGTGCGACTTTGTACCAGTCCTTGAAGTGACTGGTAATCTTATTGTTGAGAGATTTAGGTTTAGTTATTTTATCACTCTTTAAGATACGACCTGATTTATCCAACGTTGTTTAGAGTAGGTAGTTTGTAAAGTGATAGCTCATCGGTTTGCTCAATCTTTTAAAATATTTCTCTGAATTGCTCATCCTATGCTATTCATGCAGAAAACATTCTAGTATCTATAATTCTGGTCTGTATCACAAATTATTTTTATATTTTGCTGAAATTTTGTGTGAATTTTTCAAATTTTACTGGCGAACTATATTAAGTAGCAAAAATAATGTTTTGTTTAGATTCAAATTTTCTTAAATTATAGATATTTTCCTTTAGTTAACATTATTCTATTATGATCTATTTGTCCTCAGAATTGCAACTGTTTGTTAAATTTCTGGAATCTTTCACCCTTAATAACCAAGTAAGTGGTATAATGACGGTGAACATATGATTTTTCTTGGTAGAGAAAAGATATATTCTCCCCTTGAATGAAAATTAGGTACTTGGTCTTAAATGTTACATGAACAGAACTTTAAGGCTTTCCAAATTCATGTGGATTACTCCACTTAATAAAATAGAAATAGAAAATCAAAACACAGAACATTGGGGTGGGAGCAGAATTCTACATTAAATTAAATAAATGTGAGACAATGTTTCCACATTGGAAATTTGACTTTTTGATTGATGGAGATTATATCTTCCTGAGAGATTTGGGGAAATACATATATTTAATGTAAGAGTCACTCGGGAGATTAAGCAAAAATGAAACTCTGAGTAGCTGTTCATGCATAGGTCTTGAAGTTGATGCTAATGTACTTGCATAATAAGTCTTGAAGTTGATATTATATATTAATTTAGATTTTAGAAAGCAATCAGTATGGTTTGAATTAACCTTTTTTTTTGTACAAAAGTTACCTCATAATTAGTTGGTTTATAAAGTTGACCATAGGCTTAGAAGAGTTATTAAGTGTGGAAACTATATTAAACTGCTTTTAGTGTGCATTTAACCACATCACAACTGACAGGAATTTGTTCCTGCTTAATTTAGTGTTAGTCAAGTTTTTCCTAATTTGAAATTGCTACTGACTTTGTTTTTATTAAAAATAAATAATTATAGTGATGATGCAATTGATGCAATCATATGTCTAGTGATAATTAATTAATTAGTTTGATATTGTAACTAGGAGTTTGCAGTTCATCCACCCTTCACTTTTGATTTTATTGAGATAGATATGGAAATGGATTTTCTCTTGTCACCATAATTTGCTTGTTTTTGAATTTTCTATTTGGAGTTATATATCTGAATCAGAAGTAACGTCAGACTACTTTTCTTTGCCAGTCATAGGTTTGGGACCTCTCCAAACTGCTAGGATGTATCATATATTTATTGGATATTCTAGTACAACTATAATTTTATCTGTAAAATATTTAGAGAACTTGGTATTTTCTTTATAATAGCTCTATGGTTGGTGTCAACAAATGCAGTAACTTGGTACCATTCAAAACAAGACTAATGGGCAGCTGTATTTTATTCGCTGGGATAGAGTAGTTGATATTAGTAAATGATTTGCATTGGTGAATCTGCAAGAACATGGAATTGGCAATTAATTCCTTAAAGAAATTGTCTATTGCTTTGGGACAAAGAAAGTCAATTGATATTTATGATGTACAAACACCTCTCTTGTTTGAAGTGTTGCGATGTCATTCATGTTTCTGACACTGATACCTCCATGACACTTGTTTAGAAAATTCATCTTAAAACATAATGACATGAAAAATTAATGTCTTTGACCCAACGTCTTTAAAAAGTGCTCATGACAGATGGTGGTCACGGATATCTCGGGCTGAATTTTGCATTGCAATTTTATTTCTGCAATGACACACATGGAACATATCAAATGAAAACTCTTCTTAATGTGAGAAATGAGAACTACAAATATAAACCATTAGATCACATTTGAATGGTCAAGATTAAAAGAAAAATGCACATGATTTTTTAAGTGATCATGTGTTCACTAACTTACTTTTAAATTTGACCATCTATATATGGTTGTATTACTCAGATTTATAGCACTCATTTCTCATAATAAGAGTAGTTCTCATTTGATTTGCTCCCTATATATACATGCTTCCACCATATGCCATTTTATTTTATTGTTAACATTGTTTTGATCCTTGTTTGTGAGGTTCATTGTTCATAGAAAAAAAAACTTTAGTTAATTTAAGAAGGTAAATATAACTTTCTTAAAAGATATAACTTTTTTTTTGGATTAAGCTCTGTTTCAAAATAATGTCTTATATTCTTTCGGGGGCCCATTATCAATTTATCATAAGAAAAAGGTGTTAAAAAATGCAAAGATTGGTTTTGGTGGTAATTAGGTCCAAAGGATTGGAATTTGTTTGATTTGTACAGTGGAATGCTCTTTTCTTATCTCTTTCTGTGGCCATTATTCTTTATTTTGTATGTGTTTTATTTTTCTATTTCTTATTCTTATTAATTTTAACTCTGCTTATTTCATGCTTTGGTTCAAATGTTTTTACATAGCCAGTTTCAAGCCTGTATGAAAGAGGAGGGTTGTATTAGGCAGTCAATATCCAATATAAAACTTCGTTGAATCTTATGTCCATACTACACAAGATAGGATTAAGAATGAATGCATTAGAGAGAAAGTTGGGGTAGCAACTACTCTAGAAAAAATGGTAGAATCTCATCTTAGATGGTTTGGGTGTGTGTGAAGAAGACCCGTAGATAGCCCATTAAAGAGAGTATATTAGATGGAGGGTAGCGTATCACTAGAGCTATTGGGAAGGGAACCCTAAACTGAGAAAACTGTATTTATTATTGATGATCTAAGACTGCAAGGAATGATATCCATATTTGGTCACTTGCGAATAAGACTGAAAATTATGTGCATTTGTTTTTTCAGTGATATTTTACCTTATTGTTGCTGTAAACTTAGAATTCTATTTTTGTGTGGTCAGATTTTTTGTTATAAATCTGTGTGATTTTAAACTTTTCAGTTTATTGTCTCCATTCCTAACATGCATATTTACTTTGTTATTATATTTTGCAGTGCATGTTTGTGAAGGTTTTTTTCCTGAAATCCCAATAAGCCTCTTAATTGGAGGAAAAGTTCTTGCATACCAAAAGGACAGCCTTGATGCTTTGAGAAAGGTTATGTGAAGCAGTATGACTCTTGAAGATTTCTTTACGTTGACTGAAATGAAAGATGGCCTCACAGCCCCTTCTCGAGTGCAAGAGTTGGTCTCTGTAATGAAGAAGGAGCAAGATTGTGTTGTTAAGAATGCTGGTGATGCAACAAGGCAGTGGGCTGCTGTTGCAAGCACTATTGCTGCTACAGAGAATAAAGATTGTCTTGATCTTTTTATTCAATTAGATGGACTTGGGTTCATCAACAAATGGTTAAAGGATGCCCAAAATTTGGGTGCTGATAATACTAATGATGGCTTCATTGAAGAGTCAATTACTGCAATGTTACGAGCAGTTGAAAAACTGTATCTAGACAGCGAGAAGTCAATTTCATCAGGAATTTCGGTAACTGTCAGTAACCTTCTTGGCCATCGTAGCTCTAAGGTGCAGGATAAAGCAAGAGTATTATTTGACCGCTGGAAAGGAGGTGGAGATGGAGATGCTGAACCAACTGATAATTCGGATCTTGGTAGAATCAACAATGTGAGTGATGAGATTGTTTGGTCGAAAGGCCAGCCATCTTCTGTGAATGAAGCTGGCAATGAAGATGATCATGCATCTCAACCTGCTGGAGGTGAGAAGTCTCTATTGGGAGGCTCAGATAGTCAGCTACAAGAAAAAGTTTCTAGCATACAGATACAGAATGCTGACAATGCACTCCAGTCCTCTGTAAGTTTGGATTGTGAAGATGCCAAAGAGAGATCAAACCATGTTGATATTGTCTTGGCTTCTGTTCAAGAAGTTGCCAACATAAGTGAAGGTGGGACCTGTAACTTATCTGTTAATAAACAAGGCAGTTTCAAAGGTCAACAAGATGATTTGAAGTTAAATGACTTGTCCAAAAATGAGAAGCAAGATCAAAATGTTAATGGTTCTCCAGAAGAATTAAGAGCATCAGATATCTCTTCAGCATCTGGAGAGCCAGATCTTGAACCTGTCTCCATTGGTGATAGTGAAGCAAAAGCACTGGAGTCTGTGGAAGAAGAACCTGCTTTAGAACATAATGTTGAAAGCAATGAAAATATCATTTGTCCTAAAATAAATGTTTCTGGTAGCATGAGAACACCTGCATCAGATGGGATGAGTGTGGGGGATGATGTCAGAGCTATAAATTCCAGCAATCCCCAACTTCCCAAATCATCAGAAAATGATGATTGTTGTTCTCAAGCATTGCAGGACTTATCAGTCACTGGCAGTCACTTGGAAAAGCCTGAGATGTCTTACCTCAAAACAGAATATGTAGGAGCAGTAAAGGAAAGCAAGGGCCAAGATGATGATACCCCAAATGGTTCTGACTCTTCTAATCAGGGCAAAGGTCCCACAAGCCCTAACATTATTGACAAGAATTCTGACATGGAACTTGAGTATGGTATTGTTGATGCTTTAGAAGTTGCTCGACTAGTTGCCCAGGAAGTTGAGAGGGAATGTGTAAGCCCTATAAAGGAAGGGAATGACCAAGTTTCTAATGAAGTCAACAGTACCACAAATGGTTCTGATTCTTTTAAATGGGGAAATGGCCCCAAAAGCCCTAATGTTATTGACAAGAGTTCTGATATTGAACTTGAGTATGGTATTGTTGATGCTTTAGAAGTTGCCCGGCAAGTTGCTCAGGAGGTTGAGAAAGAAGTTTGCAGCTCTTCTTCAGAGAAAATCTCAGAAGGTGGAATCAGGCAGGCAGCCAGCCTTGATTTAGGGAGAAAGGATGAAGTCACTCATGCCCTACCTGAGGAGGTATCATCCAGGCAAAGCAACTCTGCTGAGGTGTGTTCTGAACAGGCGGAACATATGAGTGTTTCAGATAATATTGAGGCTGGGCAAGATGACTTGGAGTCCTCGCAGGTGACTGAAGCAGCTCGAGACCCAGGAGGTAATTCAGAGAAAAGTCTCTGTACCTTTGATCTCAATGAAGAAGTTGGTTCTGATGATATGGATGTTTCTGTAAATGCTATGTCTACTATGCCAATACCTGTTGTTTCTGCTTCAAAACCTGCACAGACTTCTCGGTTGCCAATGGCCCCTTTGCAGTTTGAGGGGACCCTTGGATGGAAAGGGTCAGCTGCCACCAGTGCCTTTCGCCCCGCATCACCTCGTAAAAATTCTGATAACGAGAAGAATGTTTCTGTTGATGGAAACTCAGAGATTTCCAAGCAGAAGCATGATTGCTTTGATTTTGATCTGAATGTGGCTGAGGATGAAGAAGGATTGGTAAAACAAATTGGTGAATCTTCAGGCCTTCCTTCTGGCCAATCATCAGTTGAACTTGGTCCTAAAAGATCAAGCAGGTTTGAGTTGGATTTAAACAGTATTGGTGCTGATGATGATGCCCAACCTTCAGATCAGAGGATGGAGGGGGCACTCTTTTCAGGAAGAAATGGTTATTGGAGCCCATCACCTGCTTCATCATCGTCATCAATGCAACCTTTAGTACGAAATATCGATTTGAATGACAGACCATTCTTTCAAACCGATTTAGTGGACCAAGGGCATAGTAAGTCTTCTTCGATTATTGAAGCGTATAAACGGTCCAAGTCGGATGCTCCCGTGATATCTATATTGGGTGCCAAGGTAGAAGTTGGTAGAAGAGAATATATTCCTCAAACTTTATCTTTGCCAAATGGCAAGGCAATTGAGCCTGCAATGGATCTTCCATTGTCAGGAGCAGGTAGCATTTTAGGAATGGGCCCTACACTACCCTACAATCATTCAACTGCTTTTGGGTATAACAGACTGACATCAGTGCCTGCTTTGTCTTTTTCATCAGCCATGTATGGATCATCTGGTGGCCCAATTCCATACATGGTAGACTCAAGAGGAACTCCTGTTGTGCCTCAGGTTGAGGGATCTTCCTCAACTGTCCTGTCATCTTATTCTCAACCTCCATTTATCGTGAGCATGACCGGTACACAACTTGGTTTAAATGGGGTTGGATCTTCACGTCCCAACTTTGATTTGAACTCTGGCTTCACAATTGATGGAGGGAACAGAGACATGTTGACTGCAAGACAATTTTTCTTTCCTGCTCAAGGCAGAGCCATGGAGGAGCACGTGAGAACCCTTCCACAATCCTCAAGTTCCGGAGTTAGTGTGAAAAGAAAGGAACCAGATGGTGGCTGGGATAGGGATGCCTATGCATTTAGCTACAAACATCAGCAACCTCCATAGAAGTAGCTCTAATTTATGCTTTTGCCTCTCATCTGATCTGTTTATAATTCTGCTCCGCTCCCAATTGATGCTTATATTATTACTTAAGTTGATCCTGAAGAGTATCCCAATCTATTGGAATCCTTTAGCAAGAGAAGAACCAGCCCAATAAAAGGCGGAGGAAGATGGATGTAATATGATTTATGAGAGTGATTGGCGAAGGGGGAAATTAGTGTTTTTCTTCTTTGTTTTTCCTTTCCTGCAGTTTCATAGAAAGTCAGTACAAGCCCACAAGGCTTGGTACACGTAGCTGTAACTTTTCTTTCATATTCAAAGAAATTATAGGCATAGTATGGTGTTTCTCACTGAGTGGTACTTGAGTACATGGTTACAAATTTTAGTTGATTTTAGTGAGTTTTGATTATCAAGGAATAACCTGTATAGAGAAAGCTGTGTCCAAAACTTTTCCGCATACATAAAATAGTCTAACTCGATACAAGTCCTGGTTAACTCATGCTTTTAATTGTTATGTCTTTGGTTTCATATTGAATGACGCTGTTAGTCCCTATTCCCCAATTTGTGCATTACTGAACCCTTAAATATCGCTTGAAATCTGCAGCCCCATCCTGTGCAATAATCATCAGCGATTCTTGTCGGAAACAATGTGCCCTCGTGATTTTGCTGCATGCTCATTGACATTTCCACGGTAGTCTATTGGTATGTATTTGGATCTGGTAAAATTGATTTTGAAGTGATGTAATTATGTTTGGATGTTTTTATTATAAAATCAAATTATGAATAAAATTTAAATTTAAGGTAAAAGTTATTTAAAGTTATTTTAATTTAAAATTAATTTTGGATTCAGAATTAATTATGAATTTTTTTAACATGTAATTAAACATGTCAGAATGTTTTCAAAATTAATTTTAAATTTATAATCAATTTTTCAACATGAAATCAAACATGCATTTAATGTTTAAACACTGAATTGATTCTACTCTATAAAATTATGGTGAAGCTACTTGTTTCACCTTTACCATAAAATTTTAATTGATTTTTTTCACTGTAAAGCCATTTCAAACACGCTGCGTGTGCCAATTACAGGTGACAATTATTGTCTGGAAATTGTGATCAGCAACTGTTTTGAATTTTGATAAGGATACCACTTGTCAATTCTAACGGAGTCCAAAGGTGTCTTAATTTACGTCATGTTCTAATTATGACTTTTGCTGGGTACGGATTTCTTTTGGGGACGGGAATTCAATTAGCAAAGCTATTATACCGCAAGGTTTAATTTTGCAATTTCTCATAAGATATCATATATGATTATTTTGTGTGATTCTAGCAAAATTGTAGAGTTTGTTAATTTAAGCAATTTCATCATTTTTGAGTAATTTTAATGGGCGCAGATAAAAAAAATTTCCAGGTTAACTTATATAAACTCATGGTTAACAATAGTTTGTTTTTGAGAATTTTTTAAAAAGTTACAAAAAAAGAGAATTAAAACTATGTTAAACACCCAATTTTTAAATTTCACTCAAATGCAGCTAAACAAGGTTTGGTAAGTTGACAGTTAACTTAATTAACTACTTTGTCTTTTTTTTTCAGCAAATAGAATTATATATCTTACCTTGTTAATGCCAATGATTCGTCAAAATGGATCGGATTTAACTTGTCCCATTTTTTAAAATAGGTTAAAAAGATCAACCTGCCTTGAGGTGAGTTGATGGGTTTATGAGTTGACTCATAATTATACAAATTTTTGAAAGAAATATAATAATATTTTATAGTTAAAAAGAAAAAAAAAACAAAAGAAAAACTTGTCCACTGACCTTAATTTTCTGTTCTCACTGTCTCTCTGACCGTTATCATGTTTCTTTAACAATGCTAACTCAGATCATGCAGGCTATAAAACATATATCTCGTCTGTGTTGAGGCTTTGAAAAATGAAGTTCCCAAAATTACTAGAAATCAACCGAATTTCGGTAATTTATTTGTGTATATATATACGTCCATCTTTGTTATTCATCATTAGTCTTAACAGTTACAAGCTACTCCATGAAGAAAATGTATATATATAGGCTTAATTTTGGTATAGGTTAATATATATATATATATATATATATATATATACTTATTTTATTTTAAATTGACATTTGTCACATTTCATTCAATAAAATTAACTATGCCTACTGTTACACGAAATGCTAAATTTATTAAATAATATAACAAGACATAATTGGATATAAATGTAAGGAAGATGACAATGTCTGCCGGACTGCTAGAGTTGTCAAGTTCAAAACACTAAAAAAAAAAAATTGTTCAATTAATCCTGCACCCATCCTCAAAATTTTGGTTACGTCCAAAGGTATGAACCTCAATTACTTCGTACATTTTAGTGTTTCATAGCTTTGTTCAATTTTATCAATAATTAAATTTAAAAATATAAAATATTGTTATTGAGTTGAAAGTTTTTTCATAGATTAAAAAGTCAGTAACATAACATTAAATAACTATGTAACTTGTAAGCAAGTTTGTTACACCTTTCTAAGAAATCAACCCAATATATGCTCACATGTTGCTCGATGGGGCCATAGCTCCTCATTTTCTTTTTTCTATATTATAAAAAGATAGTGTTTTAATTTTTATTCAACTCAATATCATGTAAGATTTTTTATTTTTTTTTACCTTTCAACGATTTTGATTTAATCTCAGACATTATATATAAATATCCCTAAAAACGTGATATATGAGTTGAAGTCTTATTCTAGAGACAAATCAGAATAACTAAATATAATATATCAAAACTAAATCAACAAAATTTAAGTAATTTTTTTTAACTGATCCCATGATCCAGTCTAATTCAAGCGGACTTACAAAAACAAAAATGACATAATTAATTATTAAATTTTGTAGGTTTATTTAAAATATTTGAAAATAAAAACTAATACAATAACTAATTTTCAAATTTTAATATTGATTAATTTGAGTATTTAATTTTATTCTCAATTAATTAAGTAAATAATTTAAAATTGATATTTTTAAATTTTAATTAAATAAATAAAAGCAGGTTAACAAACTAGATCAAATAATACGTAGCCTTTAAAAAACTCAAATAGAGTAAATAATTGAGTTGGGTTATTCACACATCAACAAAAATTGACATGTTAAAGTTTTAAAAAAAATCCATAATTATTTTTCAACTTTATCAACACTTGATTTGCTATAGTCCAACCAATTTCAGAATTACCCGAATGGCTTGGATCCCTAGGTTCTTGTAACCTTATTTATAAACATAAAATGTCTCTTTGCCTGTGTCCAGTAGCAATTCACCAAGTGAGTGAGTAGTTATCAAACTCATCTCTTAACAGAGAGAAATTTTTACATATTTCAAGGTTACCATAATCCAATTTTTATATATCAAACTCATCACGTAATACATAAGTAAGTTTTATTAATGTTTTCCTAAATTAAAATTTTTAGTCATATGTAACGTAATTAACCGTGAACACATAATAATTTCTCCTTAACCGCTTTCATTCTGCCAGCTACCACCACCACTTAGGATATATGTCAGACACGGAAAATTGTGAGTATTTCTTTAGAGTTGATATATTTTTATTGATCTTTTTGATGATGATGATAATAATAATAGATAATATTTCATTTAGGTAGGTTCTAGAAAGAGTTTATTATAATTATGTTAAAGGAGATCGTGGGTATTTCTTTGTATATATAGGGTAATTATTATTTTTTCTTTTTCTCTGATAGGTATTGGATATCACTTTGAGTATCTTTCAAACATGTTCCCTTTTGGAATGGACCAATTCAACACCTAACAAGCTAAAACCAAAAGCCACAATAGACCTCTGTGCTAGCTGACGGGTCCAAATCCAATACGTTGAGTTTAATAGAGACAACTCGCATGCACATAATGTGGGGGTGTTGGCCACTTTTGTTTGTGTACCCATATTTTTTTAATTTTTCATAAATTCTCAAGTATAGTGATAAGGTTTAATTAAGTTTTTAGTATTTTTAATTTCTTTTTGATAATTTTTAATTTTTTATCAACACTCTCGGTCTTTTTAATTTTTTTTCTCATTTATTTTTATTTTTTAAATTAATTTCAAATATAAATTAAACAGTTCACTTGAAAATCAATCCACTTAAATTTAATTTGAACCTTTTAGTTCAAACTTGATTTACTTCAAGTTTATAAATGATTATTTATTTATTCTTAGCAAAATAAAGTTAATATAAAATTAATTAAAAGACCAATTATAAAAATTAATAATAAGTATACCATTTAGTATATATTGAACTCAATTTTTTAACTAGTCAAGTTCAACTCTTATTTATCGAACTTGTTTTTTTAAAACTCAAATTCAACTTATTTGATTTACGAAATAAGTTTAATGAATTAATTACACTATTTTTAAATTGATTCTGTTCATTCTCACTCTTAGTGAGTGTTTTAAAAAGAGAGATATTACAGTGTAATTTTATAATTTTATTCAAACTCAGAGAGTGTAATTTTATTGAATCTCAAGGAAAGAAATTAGGGGGAAAAAAGGTTGTGATAACGAGAGATACACGATGTTATATTATTATACTAATTAGGAGAGATTATTTTTTTTAAAAATGAAATCTTTGTTAAATTTATAATTTTCCCAAGAATTAGTTACTGCAGAAAACACCACACATATAAGTCCACATTCACCAACCATCTTTTTTTTTTCTTTTCTCTAACAACCTATAGTTCATATCATGTCAGCAAAAAGAAGTCGCTGCTGCTTTCCTCACTCCATTCACATCAGATCAGTGTCACCAACCCCAAACCTGGAAATTCATACTCCAACACCAAGCACAAACCAATGCACATTTTCTTCCCATTATATATATATATATATATATATATATATATATATATATATGAACATATTTTACAAGCTTATATATACACACATAACTAATAATTACAATACCGTCCGAAAGATATAAAGTTAATTCAGTCATAAAAGAAACTTGAAGGAAGGAGGAAGAAATTGTGTTATTCAATCCCTTCAACTAATATTTTTAACAAAACTATCCGAAAAAAAAAAAAAAAAACTGCATATACCACCACTCTCAATTCTTGTCCCCTTCTCAAAAAGTTACTAAAGGTTAATCCATCATATATGTATATATGAAATATGAACCTAATCGTATATTTAAAAAAAAAAAAAAAAACTGAAACCGACAACCCAAAAGAAAAAAAAAAGAAAAAAGAAATTAAGAAACTGTTACTAACCCCACCCCCCTCGTTTCTGTGTGTCGCATATTGTGCTGCTGATGATGGTAGTTGTTAATTACAAAGTTGTGTAAGGAAGATTCTGGGGGAGTCTGAAGCGAACCTGCGACGCCGGCGATCGCACCGCCACGCCGTGCCAGCAGATGCCTCCTTTACACGCTTCGTGGGTGTGGTGCGGCGGCGGAGGAGGCTGATCGGTGGCGAATGCATACGTGGCCTTGCGAGACACGTCCCACGTGAGCGTGGCAACGAGAATCAGCGCCACCGCGGCGGTGGACACAACGAGCACAAACCAGCCGCTGAAGCTGCGTCCACACAGGAAGCCGTAGGCCTTAATACACGCGATCACCGCCACATAGAGCACCGTTAGGTTACTCATCACAGCATCAGACACAGCCATAGAAAATAGAATACAAGAGAATGAGAGAAAGTGTGTGGCTTTGGGTTTGGATGTGGCTTTAATGCGTCGTCGTTTGGGAATGTTTCAGGGGTTTTAATTATGAGTGAGTGAAATTACGGAAATGGGTCCCTGTTGTCTGAAATCTCGGAGAAACTTTGAAGAGGATATTGTTAACAGTATCTTTATAACATTGAGTAAGAGATATATATTACATAAATTATAGAAAAATATAAAAAATCTGCTGATAAAAAATATTTCTATTTTATGTTTTTTATCTAATATTTTTAGAATATTGATTAACATTTATCTTTTGTAAAATCACCTAAGATGCGTTGGATTTTTGAAAAAAGAAAAAAGATAAACAATAAAATAATATATAATTTATATATTTTTTTATAATTTGACTTTAATTAAAAATTTTATCTCAATTTACTTTTGTTGATTTCTTTCTATGTATCCTATAGAAGGGAACCCTAATCGAAGTTACTTTCTTTCTTTCTTTGGTAGCACACCGCATGGAGCTTATCTACTAGTTTGATTTGAGAACAAGAGGAATCCGAACAAATCCACCGGATTCGTAACTTATTGTCATGTTATTATCGTACGCACCCGCCGATTTTTCCAACTCCAACCAGATCACGCCACGTGTTTCCTATGTCTCTTTTCTTCTGACGTGGCTCTTACTGCAATTTGCCTTTCTCTTTTAATTTTACCGTATTCTGATTTTGTCTATGTTGAATAGTTACCGCAAGACGAGGAGAACCTAGAACTATCAAAGACTAGTACTAGTGGACAGCGTATCCTTTTTAACTCGTATTTTGTACGATCATACTGACAAAATTTCTTAGGGTACCGACTGAAAACATAAAAGCATTATTTATTCAATACTCTACAATATAATTTTGAGAATGAGATTCTCATCTTCCTTTCTCTTTTATGAAAATAAATAATCTTATCGTAGAAAACAATTCATAATTAGATAAAAAGTGTGAAAACTCTTTGCAATGCAATATGATATGTTCTAATTCAATTCTATTTGCATTGTCCAAAAACAATTTTGTGATTTTATCCTTTTACATTTGAAATAGAGTAAATAATACCCACAATAACAATTTAAAAGTCCTCCTAAAAAAACAATTTATAAGTCTTTTAGGCACAAATCATCTTAAATTTGTTAAATTTTTTAATAATTATTTAGAAGTTATGCTAAAATATTACTAATTAATTCTCAATATATATATATATATATATAGCAAAAAAAAGTCAATTAAATCATTCAAAATAACCAAGTTTTTTTATCTACAAATGTTATATATCTATACTATATACAGAGGAAAATATTTTTGAAAAAGAAATTTACACATAACATCTTCATAAGTTCTATAACTTTAGTTCATTTTTTTAAAAAATAAATTGATTTCTAATAACTATAAATTAAGTTCATTTTTTAAAGTATAAAAATATTATACTTTAATCATTAATAATTTTTCATTCAAAATTTATAAAAGATATCTAACACATGCTACACCAGTCCAACACTCTGGTATAAAGTTTACAGTAATTCATATATGTTAATTTAACTAATTGAATTATACATCCTTATAATGTTTACGTGATATGTATTTAAATATGATTATTTTTTTCAAAATAATAATATTTAAATACATATTACATAAATATTAGTAGTAGTTTATAAACTTATGATAGTCCAAACTATTTGATAATTTCTTCAATATTAGACACAAAGAGGTAGGGCATGGTATCGTGAAGGCGTGAAAGGCTCTGCATTAATTCACTGTTCTCTGTTAGGGTGAGTGGGAGAACACCGTCACTGACCGATCTTGAATCACTGTTCTCTGCATTAATGGCTGAAGTAGAATACGCATCCCTTCTAAATATCGTGATTCATGGTGACTCATTTATGAATTCTGACATTCAACTTTGTCTCACCAAGTCTACAACTTTATTGTTCAGTCAAAACCATAACAAAACCCCTTCAATTTTTATATTTGTTAATTGACTGTCTGCTTTACTATTTTGTATCAAGAGGACTTGAATTTCATCACCATTAAGTGTTTATTTGATTTTCTGTCGGGAGATCGATCATTGTGTTTCAATTATTAAAGAGTTATTGTCATGTAATTTTACTATGAGATTCAATAAAATTTAATGTGTATACATCTGCTTAATTTATGTGCTAGTTGCTCCTTCTGACTGCATATTTTGGTGCCAAGTAATTTCTCTTTGAAGATGAATTCCAGCAGTATAAGGCACAAGATCACGTAGAACAGATAAAAGATTGATGGAACGCGTTGAGTAACTAATCTTTTTGTTTTTTTAATTTTCAAAAAAATTAAAATACATTTTCTTTAGTCAATTAAACATGCTGATATGGCTAATTAGTAAAATTTTATTTACATTCAATCTTGGGGAGTCATAGGTGACTCAAACATATTGATATATATTCCTTTGCCCATGTGGGTTCAACAGCAACATCATTTCGGGTAAAATGTTAGTATTAATTTTATAATGGACATAACAATATTTGAGGGTCTGAAGAATCACTGTGCCGTCTCTTTTCTTGGAACGAATTGGTCGCATGGCATCGTAAGTCTGTTTTGCTGTTTCGTCATACAATTAATTTCATGAATATTATAGGCCTAAACAATGGATTATATTAACTTTGGATTACGATGCTCCAACTTCATTTTGTACTATTTCGTCAAAAACTTAATTAATGTGGAACTCCGTGGGGGGCAAATCGTTTAGGTTGGTCAAATATAAAAAAATGCCAATGTAGGTAATCGTTAATAACCTTAAAAATCTTATTAATTGCATTAATACATTTCTTATTTATATAAAATAATATAATTTTATTAGATTTTGCTTTTTTTAAGATAAGATACTTATATATTCTTTACTCGTTTAAAGACTTGTTGAATCATTTGCAAACATACTAAGTTATTAAACAATATTCGATAAATAAGAGTTATTGTTCAATGAAAACTTGTTCAATACTTTAATAAATATCACAAGTTTTTACTATCTAAAATAAGAATAAATAGGGATAATTTGAACATAATATTCAACAACAAAGAAAAGGCAAAACAAAGCTACAAGTTATGATATTTTTAAAAAAAAATTATAAACACACAATAAAACGATAGGAAATTCAGATGACAAAAGTTGTTGTGGTTCAGATTTTTTCGAACCAAACTTTTTTTGTGCTAAAACATGATATTCACCTTATAATTCAACATTAATATCAGTCAAAGTTCAAAAATGGTATTTTAATTGTTAATTTCTCAAGTGAAAAGACCTAAGTTTGTCCATTAAATATCAATCCCTTAAACATTTAACAAAGAAATATGTTTTAAGTTAATGACTCAAAGATAACCATTACCCTTTATCCTATTACTAGCTTTGAGATTTAATGGGTATGTTACCACGGTTCAAAATAAAGAGAGTATTTTTCAATAATAATCTAATTCAAAAATCAAGGTAGGAGTGGTCAAATCACACTAATCATAAAACATGAAATTAAAAAGTTAACATTAAAGAACAAGATAAATATATAACATTATTTCAAAGAAAATGTATGAGAGTATAAAGTTCAAATACAATCTAACTCCAACAATAATGAATTTAGCTATCCATCTCCATGAATAACATCCAAGAGGAAGGAAAGTGAAGGAACAATGGAGGAAAAGAGTTGGGGAAGAAAAACTTTAATAAAAAATATATTTTTCAAAATGAGAAAATGTGTCCTAAAATGCACAAGATAATCTATTTATAAATATCCAAAAAATTTACACTTAATAAGTATCTGTCCAAGTAAAAAACTTCAGAACATAACCAGTTTTGCTAAAGCTAATTTTCTTCAATAACTTTCTTTTTCATCTTCCCCAAAATGGAACTTCAATATGGACCCTCCAATCCCAACTTAAATAACTTTGAGGTGAAATTTTCACTTAAAACTTTATTAAACCTTGCTCCAAAAAATTGCTATTCAATCCAATTCAAAAATCCTACAAAAAAGGTCAATCAATGAGTATATACAATCTAACAAAATAACAAATTAAAGAGAACAAACTATAAATTAACAATTTACATAAAAAAAATATAAACAAAGTCTTTGTAAAAAAAGATAATTATCTAAATTCACATGTCTCGGTTAAATATTTTTTGTAATTATCCTGCTTATAATATAAGACTTTAGTGTAGCAACTGCATTAAAAAAAAAACGTGTCCATTTCCAACGGTAAATGCAGAGTTATTTGGCGCATCGTGACAATATTTTCATGTTTTTTTGTGCGATTTTAAGAGGTTCACAATTGAACCAGACATATTCTAAAATTATAAGCACCACCAAATATATAAGTAAATTAATATTTTAAGAGAGCTTTATATTTATAGTAGTTATACTCAACTCAAGCATGAATGCTTTCAGTAAAAAAAGTATCTGTGTGCATAACAAGAAAACTAAAATTACAAGTCCCTTTATTGTTCACAAAATATAGGAAATAAAATTATTTCATAATTACTTTAAATAATAATAATTTTGAACTAAAAAAAATCTTAAAACATTTTCTCAAACTATTATGCCGTAACTTTTTTAATTTTATTAAAAAAGCTAGAACAACCTCCCACTAAAAAAACTATTATGAATAATAACCTAAACTCTAGTTAATATTTTTTAAAATATGTCTAAGTTTATTTAGATAAAACTAACCTAACGTATTTCATTTTTTTTCACGAGTGTATTTTTATGCGATAATTCTTTTTAAGGTGGTCAAGCGTCAAATTCATATTACTTTCCTAATAAAAAATTAAAAATAATTTATCATTTTATGTGAGATCAACTCTTTCTCCTGAGTTCATTTTGTGTTTTTTTTATCAGTCAGAAAATTAACAGCAAAGCTAGCTCTTGACAAAAGCTACTTCCATCAAAAGCTTTAAAGCCGCTAACGGATATATTTCACATATAACTTTTTTTGTTGAGTTCAATTTCCTTTATTAGTGTCTTCTAAAAAAATTGTTTAATGGTGTATTTCACTATTGTTATAACGTATGAATTGTTATGAAAAATATTTATTTCTCACGTAATTGATGTGATATTTACTCGATAACATACTTGATGAGTAAAAGATATTTTTTTTTTACCATGGTCACTCTAATGTTAATATTTATCATTTCATGTATATTAATCAAACTCCACTACTAGAATGATGATAGTGAGTTTTTTAGGCACATACTCAGAGAACGGATCTAGAGGGGGTGAGCCCCTTTCTCTCTTGAAACTTTTCATACATTCAGATTTTTAAGTTAATTAATATAAATCATATAAAATTAATTTTATATGTTGTTATTATAATAATAATTAATGTTAATTAGTACAAAATTGTGTAAAATTAGTCATTCTTATTATTTTATTGTAATGATTAAAGTGATAATTAGTGTAAAATTATATAAAACTAGTTGTGTGTTTGTTGTTATTATAATAACAATTAAGGTTATCATCATTCAATATAAAAAATAATTTCAACTTTACTTGTAAAAATAATAATAAAAAATATTTATTGAAACTTAAACAGTTAAACAGTTATAAAGGAAGAAAAAAAAATTCAAGCCCCTGTAAGATTTTTGGATCCGTCCCTACACATGTTTAACATCAATTTAATCTTTTATTTTATAAAGTAGTAATTGTGATGTCCAAGATTTTGCATTGTCATAATTAGAAAAATTCTCTTGGCAAAGATTTTAGTTTTTGAAATTCTGAAAGTTTTATATTTTGAGAATATATAATTTTTTAAAAGTTGACCATGTAAAAGATTATAATTTTTTTAAAAAAACGAAAGAATTATGAAATACTTAGTTATTTTATTTAATGTATTTCAACTTATTGATACTATTATGGTCATTATGATATTTCATGATTTAGATAATAATTAAAGTAATAAGTTATTTCATTATTAATTTCATAGACATAATCTCTATTCTCTAGTCTCTTGCACTTTCCTGCCTCTGTTCACTACATATGCAACCCATTTTGCTTGTTTCAATAGGTTAGTTTAATTTTTGTGTCGGCCCATGAAAGTGTCTCTTTGTCACTAGCTACTTGAGCCCATTTTCGTGTGCTTGATATAGCCCGTATAGGTATATATAAGGTACAGTCATCTAATTTAGGGGCCGTGATATTTTCACTACCACTTTTTTTATATCTTCCCACACGCAATGTTTATTTTTTGTCTTTTTGTGCAATTCCTATTCTATCCTCCCCTCATACCAGCTTAAGTAGATCTTCTTCATTTCTTTTCTTCTCCATTTCTTCAATTACTAAAGTTTTGGACTAATAAGTGAAAGCAACCATGAGATAACCTCAGCATAAAAGCAAGGAAGGAAATACTTCTTGAAAATGGAAATTGGACGCAAACGTAGGTTGAAACCGATAATCCAAACACACACTCACTTAGCTTGTTCGTGGGTTAGGATTAATTTACTACTTGTATACTATTCAAGGATAAAAGTTTAGATTCATAATCTAAAAGTTGAATAAGAAAATACACACTAAAAAAAAACAAATAGAAAGAGAGGAAGAAAGTGATTGGATTTTTTCCACGTAAAAAAGAAAATAAAGAAAGTGCCGTATTAGAGGCGCAGAAGAAGAGACTAGAATTTTAGAAGTAACAAAACCCTTGAAATGAGCAATGGTAGACTTGGGCTTTGGAGTCGTCTCGTGGGACCATCCTCCACACTCGCAGTCTCCACGTCGAATGAAAGAGAACAAGCCAATAAAACCAAGCCACGTGTCACAAACTAGATCTGTGGCCGTTGGATGATCCACGGTGGCAAAACGGAGGTCATGAAGCTCCTCCCCCGCAACCCTATAGCGGAGGCATATATATATCAAATGAACTAAAACAGAATGAAAATCCAAACTAAACGGATCTCTCTCTTCTTCAGTGGTGGAAGCTACTAGAACACTAGTTTGTTGAGCACTGCGATGAGGAAGTGGACGGTTGCTTCCGCTCTCCTTCTTCTCTCTCTCCTCTTTCTCTTTGCAGATCAAGGTATGCCACTTCACAATTCACTCTTCTTTTACACATTACGCATGTTGTTGTTCGAATTCCTTTACGCACCCGCGTTTGGTTTTCTAGGTCGAAAGTTTCAGGCGAATGCCGAGGGAGATTCCGACGAGCTTGTAGATCCACCCAAGGTGGAGGACAAGATCGGTGCTGTGCCTCATGGCCTTTCAACCGATTCAGATGTCGTCAAGAGGTGTGCGTTGTTTGATTTCCCTTTTTCTCTTGTTCTCTTGTTTTTTTTTTTTTGTGTGTATAAACGTGTGCGTGTTGTTGTGATTTGAAAGGGAGGCGGAGTCGATCTCGAAGAGATCTCTCCGGAGCAACGCGGAGAAGTTTGAGTTCCAAGCGGAAGTGTCGCGGCTTATGGATATCATCATCAATTCTCTCTACAGTAACAAGGATATCTTCCTCAGAGAGTTGATTTCCAATGCTTCTGATGTAAGCGCTTTTTTTTTAAAAAAAATATTTTTGTTTAAAAATCCTTGCATTTAAATTTTTTATTTGAATTGTTGAACGATTTGTTAATGGCGAATAATGTGCACATTCTAGGCTTTGGACAAGATTAGGTTCCTCTCCCTCACGGATAAGGAGGTGTTGGGAGAAGGTGATAACACCAAGCTTGATATTCAGGTTAGTATTGCTATATTCTGATTACTATGCTTTTTTTTTTAAGGTTGTTTTTGGCTATATGATTTTTATGAAGACAGTCTAAGCAATGCTGGTGTTTTATTGTTTTGGAACTAAACTTAAACATGTTGGTGCTACAGATTAAGTTGGACAAGGAAAAGAAAATTCTCTCAATTCGAGACAGAGGTATCGGTATGACGAAGGAGGATTTGATAAAGAATTTGGGGACAATAGCGAAATCTGGAACTTCTGGTACGTATGTTGTGGACATTATTGCTGAAGTAATTTTTGCTTGTGATGTGGTTGGGAATATGTTAATTGGAGCTGTGTGTTAATTCAGCATTTGTTGAGAAGATGCAAACAAGTGGAGATCTCAATCTGATTGGGCAGTTTGGAGTCGGCTTCTACTCTGTTTATCTTGTGGCCGACTATGTCGAAGTTATTAGCAAGAATAACGATGATAAGCAGTAAGTCCTTTTGGACCTGATGTTGTTTTTGTAATCAGTTATTTGTTGACTTGTAACCCAGCTGTCTAACTTGAAAATTATTTGGTTTTCAGGTATGTATGGGAATCAAAAGCTGATGGAGCATTCGCTATTTCGGAAGATACATGGAATGAACCACTAGGACGAGGAACTGAGATTAGATTACACCTCAAGGAAGAGGCTGGGGAATACTTGGAGGAGTCTAAACTGAAAGTATGCATCAACCTATTACCTTAATTATTTATAAGTTATTCGAGTTTAAAATTTCTTGTCTTCTAGTCTCCTTCACATAAGTTTACACTTAGGGGTCATTTACTTTGAAGTTTACTTAATCTATGGTCATGCTTGTAAGTATATAGGTGCTCTCTACGGGGAAAATTTGTTTTATCTTGTATGTATCTGTTACTTTATTTTGACAAGTGTTCACAGATGCTATGTTATTGATTTTCAATGGGTAAACATGCAATATTAAGTAGGGTTTCTGTGGAGTGTTGCACTTGTAAGAAGGTTGAGTTCTCATTAGTTAAATTAACTTTTCACAGTTACTGGTAATTGGATTATGATTTTGCAGGACAAACACATCTCAATATACATTTTATAGTTATGAAAAGGATAAGAAAAAAAAGAGAGGACAAATCTCAATTAATATACATTTTTTTTGTCAATATCTATTCTCAATATAAAAGAAGCCAACCTCTTGTATGATATGATTTAACAACTATGTTTTTCACAGGAATTGGTGAAGAGATACTCTGAATTTATTAACTTCCCTATCTATATTTGGGCAAGCAAAGAAGTTGATGTGGAGGTTCCCGCTGATGAAGATGATTCCAGTGATGAAGAGGATTCATGTATGTATATTTTTAAGAGTTCAGTTGGATCTCTCCATTTATATCCTGTTTCAAGATGTTGTTTTGGTGTTTGTTCATTCTTGTATATTATGGTTATGGTAATTTAAACTGTCATTCTTACCTTTTTTTTATTCCTTGAACAGCTGAAAGCAGCTCCAAGGAGGAAAGCGAAGATGAAGATGCTGATAAAAGTGAAGATGAAGAAAAAAAGCCTAAGACAAAGACAGTGAAGGAAACAACTTATGAGTGGGAACTTTTAAATGATGTGAAAGCTATATGGCTGAGGAATCCAAAAGAGGTTACAGAAGAAGAATACACCAAATTCTACCACTCTCTTGCCAAGGTAACATTGCCAATTTGCCATGCTTGTTCCTTATACATCAAGGGAATTTATTGTGAAATTCACTTCACTCTGAGTTTGTTAATATCCATAAAGTTGTGGATTTATGTTTTGTGCAGGATTTCAGTGATGAGAAACCTTTAGCATGGAGTCATTTCACTGCTGAGGGTGATGTTGAGTTCAAGGCAGTCCTGTTTGTACCACCTAAGGCACCTCAAGATTTATATGAGAGCTATTATAACGCAAACAAATCGAACCTGAAGTTGTATGTTAGACGTGTGTTCATTTCAGATGAATTTAATGAACTGTTGCCCAAGTACCTAAACTTTTTGCTGGTAGGCATTGTTGTGCTTTGTTATTGCAGATAAATATATTTTATGAGGATCTTAATAATTTTTGCTAACAAATGTTTCTTTTGACGTTGGGAACAGGGTCTTGTTGATTCTGACACTTTGCCACTTAATGTATCACGAGAAATGCTTCAACAACATAGTAGTCTGAAGACAATCAAGAAGAAACTTATTAGGAAAGCCCTTGATATGATCCGCAGGATTGCTGATGAGGATCCTGACGAGTCAACTGACAAAGAAAAGAAAGGTATGGTTTAATAGTTATGAGTTTCATCTGTTGGAATCCCTATTTTTTTATGGGCTAAGGTTGACCAAAACACGTGTAATTGTGTTTGCTTTGTTATACCATTTCAAAATGTAAGGTGTTTCTTGAATTCTGTTCATTGACTTTGTACTTCCATCTTAAATATTGATGCACAGAAGATGCATCCTCTGACAATGATGAGAAGAAAGGTCAATATTCTAAGTTCTGGAATGAGTTTGGTAAATCCATTAAACTTGGTATCATCGAGGATGCCACCAACAGAAATCGTTTGGCAAAACTGCTCAGATTTGAGAGGTATATTACTTCTGCATGTAATTATTAAACTCTTGGGGTAGTGTTATTTCCTCACTTCCATTATTTAACATTTTAGCTGATACTTGTAACTCTTGCAGCACCAAGTCTGAGGGTAAATTGACATCTCTGGATCAGTACATATCTAGAATGAAAACTGGGCAGAAGGATATCTTTTACATAACTGGAACCAGCAAAGAACAACTGGAAAACTCTCCCTTCCTTGAGCGGCTTAAGAAGAAAAATTTTGAGGTGCAATTTAAATTGTTTGATTTTTATTACAAGTATATTTGCTCTATTATTTGTTCTTTTAAAAACATTTGTCTTTCTATTCTGCCGAGAGATGATGATTTAATGTCTTCTAAGTGTATTTTCTTTTGAATTTGCTACAGGTTATTTTCTTCACGGATCCAGTTGATGAGTACTTGATGCAATACCTGATGGATTATGAAGACAAGAAGTTCCAAAATGTGTCCAAGGAGGGTTTGAAACTTGGGAAAGATTCAAAAGACAAGGAACTGAAGGAATCTTTTAAGGATCTTACCAAGTGGTGGAAAACTGCTCTTTCCAAAGACAATGTTGATGATGTGAAGATTTCCAACCGATTAGATAACACTCCTTGTGTAGTGGTGACATCAAAATTTGGTTGGAGTGCTAACATGGAGAGAATCATGCAGTCTCAAACTTTGTCAGATGCTAGCAAGCAAGCATACATGCGCGGCAAGAGGGTTCTTGAGATCAATCCTAGGCACCCTATTATCAAGGAGCTCCGAGAGAGAGTAGTAAAGAACCCTGAGGTACATTCTAGATTATTAGAACATTTTCTGAGGCATCTCTTTCCTAAACTCAAATGGGGTTTATCTGTTAACACAATCTGCTTTACTTTTCAGGATGAGGGTGTGAAGCATACAGCACAGCTGATGTACCAGACTGCACTCTTTGAAAGCGGCTTCCTGCTTGATGATCCCAAGGATTTTGCTTCCCGGATTTATGATTCAGTGAAGACTAGCTTGGACATCAGTCCTGAAGCAACAGTTGAGGAGGAAGATGACACTGAAGTAGAGGCTGAAAGTGACGCGAAAGAAGATTCAAAGCCTGAAACTGATGCTGTTAACGATGATAATGATGTCAAGGACGAGTTGTAGATTTTGCATGACATCCACTATTTAATGACGGTGCTGCCGATTCCCCTTTGTTTTTCATGGTTTTAGCTTTAAGATAGACCGTAAAAGACTTCTTTAGCATGAGTTTTGATTTCATAAGTAGTTAAAGGAGAACATTAGTCTTACTGTAATCATACTATCCCCTTGGAATTTTGCCTTACCACCTTAGTCTTAACACATTGTTCAAGTTCTACAAAATCTGCTTTGTCTTTTTTATTTTTCATTTTTTCGACGCCCCTAAGTTAAAATTATCAGGTCTTCAACGCCTGGGTAACAGTTAAAATTATGAATGCGAAAATGTGTGGCCGAAATCTCGAATGTCCTTGTAATGGGTTTATATCTACATACAGGTCGTTAAATAATTACCCACTCCTTGACAAGTTTACGTTCGATTTCCTGTAGATTATTGTTTTGTTTTTTGGTTTTCCTCCGAGCTATATAGTTTTTAGTTTTACAATTACAAGTTGCAGGGTTGTTAGGCCTAAACTGCAAAGTGCAAACCAACTTTTCAGCATAGTTTTTCTTGTTTTCAATTTGATTTGGGCCAAATGAATTACTCAAAGCATTTTGTTTTTTCTTTAATGAAAACGTAGGGTTTTGATTGAAAGGAACTTTAAAACGTTAAATACAAAAAATATGTTGGTACATAATTTTTGTAGAGAAAAAACTGCAGACTAGAATGAGTATTGATATATAAAAAAAAGAGCTGGAAATTGTACCCTTTATTTTACTTTAATTTCTGTTTCCTGTTTCTCCCCAAATTAAGGCTAATAAATGATTAATGAAGGAAAATATGATTACAGTTTCTTAAGCCTCCACTTGTACTAAATCTCCTTGTTTTTCAGACCCCATTTCCTCATAGTACTCTGAGGTAATCTTGAAAACTAGGCTAAGAGTCTAATTCAACAGCAAAAAATAATCTTGTAAGATGGCAGTTGTTCAAACTTTATAAGCTCTATTTAAACTAAAGCTTTTGAGTGATGTGGGACTAAACACACTTCTAATTAAGACATCTCCACAGAGTTATCTATAAAGCTAGGTTAAAGGTGATCAATAATTCACAATTAAGACCACTTTCTAACAAATAAAAAAAATGTGTAATATGCAAAACAAACAATTATCATCAATACTAACTTAAAAGTACTAAAGTCGATACACTAAAAAAAATAATGAAATTTAGGAATTTAAGCAATGAGAAAAACTAAAATTAGTTAAAGGATGAAAGTATAAAACAATGTGTAATTCATCATAGAATGTTTTTTCTCTTACTAAAATAATCTAGGCGGAAATATATAAAATAAGTAGTCTCAGAACTTCATTAATTTTTTCAAGTGTTTTTTTTCTTTCTGAAATTTAATTAAAATTTTGGTTGTTTTCTTCTGCCCTCATGCTTATATGCATGCAATAACCGCATTGAAATATACTATGCATTTAAATATACGTTTGTAAACTTGATTTTAGATTATTTAATTCTGTAAAATTATTTTTCAACTAAAAGTAAGTTTAAAGTAAGGTAATTTATGTTTAAAAAATATATTTTATAATTATACTTGCAGTAAAACTTAATATAACTCTTTCCTCTTCGTAAAAGTTACTCAAGACATGTTTTTACTTAAAATTAATTTTAATGTTAAAGTCACATTTGAAACATAACGTCAATGTAAAATCAAACACATCGAAAAATGATTGCCCCTAGGTTAACGGGGGAACACAAAAAGCACTGTAAACCTCAATGGGAATAAAACTTGAAATCTACAACACTTGAATAGGTTTCAAAGAACTCTACTGCTTCCGAAATCAGAGGCATACCATTGAGTTGTTTAATCGCACTAGCTACGTGCCTTTGACATAACCGAGTGTGTTTAACATCACCGAGATGTGGCAGTGTCTCTTTGCCAGACAATATTATTGCAAATCCCATTATTTTGCCAACCCAAATGACATTGTACCAAGCTTCAAATACCCGCAAAGCTGGCTAGTAGAGTACCAACCCTTATTTCTCGGATTCTAATTCACTTCTCTAATTGAATAATCCCAATCCATGCCTGCAAAAAGTCCATTTTGCTGGTGGGTGCACGAGATTCTGATTGCAATTGCTTTCGAAGTTAACATGCTGAGATTTTGTAACTTGAGATTTAATTATCTAGAAAATGTCACCTACAACCTTTAATATTATTAATGCACTATGAGTATTGCAAAGAAAAGAATATCGGCATAGTCAGAGTAGCAATCAATGACAAGGGGCAAGGGTGAGATTTTGATGATATTTCAGTGAAAAAGTTTGGAAACCATGGACTATTAACTATGAATGGCAACTCCCCTGTTCCTGTTTCTGACCCGATTCCAGAAGGAGGAGGAGATGGTGAATCTCTTGCCGATTTTTGCCTGCACATAACAACAAATTAAAGAAGTTAAATTCAATGGAAAAAATGATTGTTGGAACAAAATGGCATATCATTTCAGGTTTATCTCCTTAACAAAAGTCTTAAATATATTTTTTATATTTCTAATATACTTATTTTTCATTTTTCAATTTATTATCTATTTTTTTATTTTATTATCTGATATTTTTAAAATTTTATTTTTAATATTTATCATTAGTTTAAATCCATTGAGTAATGACGTGACAAGTTAATATAATATCATATTCTAGGTTAAATGATAATGTAACAAACTAAGATAATATCATATTACTTAATAATTTATACTAATGATAAATATTAAAAATAAAATTTTAAAAATGCTACCTAGTAAAATAAAAAAAAAATATTTTTTAGGTAATAATATAAAAAATAGATATATCATAAGTATAGAAAACATATTTAAGTCCTTAACAAATTAATCCAACAAAAACATATCTTGTAATAAATTCCAATTGTGATTGAGGTAATAGTAAGATGCATGCACTGAACAGTGGTTACCTTGTGGCTGAAGGGTAGAATGTAATGGTATAATCAGCTCCTGTACATGTAAACGTACTCGTAGCGTTGTCGTATGCGTAGCTATACGATTTGGGACACGCGGATTTGAATATCTGCGAGTATACGGAAGGCTTACATGTGGCGGGTGAGGCATAGCGTCGCTGCAACAATACTCCGGGTTCTGAAAATCCTCACACGCGCTGCGATCGTGACCCGTATCTAATTAGGGCACTGTTGGTTCAGGTCAGCAACGTATCCGGTGGACCCACACATACTCGATCCGCCACTGAGGTCCACAACTAATGGCAAATTGTAACACATGGTAAAAATCCTAGGTGTAACTACCATGTTGGGTATTCAGGTAAAAAATGCACCCAGTTCGGCCCCAAAATCTTCCGGACCAATTGGGTGGGGCACGAAAGCTCCGTGAGCCATCTGGCCGGAGCTCAAACCTGGTTGAGTCCAATCGAGAGCTTCTTGCATTGGTCAAAATCTTGAGCCACACCGTGTAATCATACTTGTTGATTAGAGTTAGCTCCTAATGCACCTTGTTGAAAAATATCCAAGTCCCACATCGGCTGTCTCACTCCTTGGAGTGTAGCTTATATACCTTTTGGACAACTTCACTTAAAATTAATTGGTTTTAAGATGAAATCTAACACACCTATTAATGGTCCAATGAATAATTAATTAAGAATGTTATCTTATGCAAGAAAGTTTGAAGAATGAAGAATCAATTGATGAATTAATTAATTACCTTGGCAATCGGATACAAGTAAGTCTTAGTTTTTCTCATGAATAGAATGAGGTGATGAGATGTCCAAGATGGATTATAAAGTGTATATATACTATAAGTTAATTTATAACGGAATATTATGTGGAGTAAAACCCACTATAAGTTGTCGAGTGATACGTGAAAGATTAAGCTAAAGGGTATATATATTAGATATTCGAAGATAAATATCAGTATCTGCTTTTTGACTGCGGAGTGGGGATAATTAGAAGAGTATGCCAATCGTTGCATAATTATATACTTAATGGATTGGGATTTAACTGGACCAACGTATAAAAGGGGCAAAGTATATGGATGCTAAAACTAACTGTGCATTATTATGTAATTAATTGAAGGGAGTTGTATAATTACGGTTTCTCTCACAATTTGGGGGCTCTTAGAGTTATAAAAACAAGTATCGAGATTACAAACTACTCACATATTTTATATTTTGTTCAATCAATTGATTAAGACTTTTTTTTTAGTGGGAGACCCAACTTTTGATAGTGGCTATAACGGATTCGATTCTTCTATCTCTTTTTTCAGTCTTTCATTCTTTCAGGCAAGAAACTCAGATCAGATTTTTGCTACGTGTGTTGTGAACTGATGACTTTTGTGTTCATTTGTGGTGATTTGCATTGCACGCCACGCTTTGTGATCGAGTTCCTTAATTTCAACGGGGCCAACTAGCTGCATGTATTTGATTACACATGTTTAACTTGTAACAAAATAAACATATATAGTACTTTGTTCTAGATATATAGTGGAAGCATTGTATAAAGATGCTTTCTTTTGCCTCTATAATGTCAATTGTATCAAACTTTTGCCCATGATTTCCAATGATGAAAAAAACACTGAGCAGACATGCGATGAGTTCACTTCATAGTGTTTTTTTTTTTTCCTTTTATTTTTTTTATCATTGTAATATCGAGATAATTAGCATATACTACAAAAAAAAATTCTCATATATTAACCATTTGACATTCTGTTTGCCCTTATTGGTATAATAAATATTAAACAAAAAACAAACTATTAGTAAAGAGGTACGTACTCTCAAATACTACGGGAAAAGACACTAATGATATATTAGAATGTCAGTAGTATTTTTTTAATATAACTATTATTAAAATCAATAAAAATTATTATATATAACAATTTATAATTAGATAATAATGTAAAAAAAATAGTGGGCAGAGTATTTTCTCTGTTAATTACTTAATTTTCAGTTCTCAGTTACTATGAAAGCATCTTATGGTTTAGTTTTTGGTGACAATTTTACCTAACATGTTTGGAAGACAGTGGCTAAGAATCTCTTCCTTTTTAACCCTATTGCTTCTTGATTTTATTTAACTGTCTTTTATTTTAAATAATCTCATACTTTCTAATATGGAATTGGATTCTCAATCATCGCACAAATTGGAAACTTTTATGTTTAGTTGGTTAATTTTCTGCTTTTTGCAACGTTACTTGAGTTTGAATTAACAATTCTTTATTAATAAATGATATGTTAACTCATTATTAATTATTGTTAGTTTTGATAATATATAATGACCCGTTGAATTGCTTTTAATTATTGACTAACATTATTGAATATTTTTAATTGAATATAAAACACACAAAGCACTTAAGAGAAAGGCTTAAACGCCCAATGCTTTATGTAATATCTCACAGCACATTTTTTCCATTGAAAGAATTCAAAAATCATTTATGGTGTTTTTTTTCCCCTTTCAAATGATCATTCGTTGAAAATGGCCAACAACACTTACACCAAAGGAAGAGCATTACAACAATGCACAACAAATAAACAACAAATTAGGCACACGGCGCTAAACATATTAGCAATTTGGGAACTACAAATACAACAAATAAGGAAATCACGTCATCTTGTGTTATAAAGAAACTTTAACAAAGGGTCTGGATCGTCTGGTGTAAGATTTTCGCATGAATTTTTTATTTGAAAATCTTCACCATCAAAATCTCATATCTTTTTTTTAGTTATTTAAATTTGAGAAGAAGAAAAAATTATGAACTAAGTATAAAACATTTTAAACTATCATTTTATAAATAAAAAAAACCATCGTTTATGATATGTTGATTTTTACAAATTCATTTTAAAAGTTATATTAATAATGATTTGTAAATGAACAATAGTGTAAAACTGTTTTACACTACTATTGGTATGTAGGTACTAAATTCTTTAATTTCTCTCTCATTTTTTTAAATATGTTATAAGTGTAAAGTATCTATCAACTTTGTAAATGTTTGATCTTTGTAAAGAAAATCTGATTGATCTTCTTAATTGGAGCATTTTTTTCATCCATAAAACTTGAATTGAAATTGTTACTCAAGGGATCTAAGCTTAAATTCACCCGAACTATCAGCTTGCTAGTGAATATTATAGGCCTTGACATTATTTACTAGGCTTAGAAGGGAAATCTAAAATTTAAAGGAGATGCATTTTTTATGGAAATATCAATAAATATGGTGAAAAAGGTTTAGACATTATGTTTAAAAATAACAAAAAAAGAATAATGTATTAAATTTATTAGTTGTTTATTTTTTATGATCTCCACTTATTCATTAATTTATTTTTTTAATGTGAGAGTTGTTTATGATTTTTTTATATATATAAATGGGAGGTATATGAGACTTCTATCTGATAGGTACTTAATTTTTCTTCCATTGAATTGACCCATTTAAAAGTAAAATGATATATTTAATTAAAATGATATATTTAATTATGACTTTATTTCCTAGTCAGGAAATTAAACCTCAATAATTATTAAAGAATAAAAGTTTCGAATCACTTCTAGGCCAATAACTTTGTTTGCTTGTTTATGTTTATTTATCTCAACTTTTCCCACTTGTATTTGAATTCTACCCTTACTCAAATACTCAAGTGATTCAAATCTCACTAAAAAAAATTAAACGAGAAATGAAAATCTTAATATTCTAATAATAAATTAAGGTATATTTACACAAATAATTTAATAATTTATATTAGAAAAAATTAAACTCCCATGTTGACTAAAAATATAATCTAAGAATAATATATAAGTGAGAGACAATATCATCTCACAAGTTAGTTTTATAATGTTAATTTAGGCCTATAACTCACATTCAAGGAATTTATGTAATTAATTTTTTGATTAATTATAAAATTAGTCTCTTAATTATAATTAAAAGTTAAACTGGATCTCTCAATTATTAAAAAAATTTGTAAATATTAATTATATTGGAAACAAATGTAAAAAAATTATTTTTGTCCATCAAACCAACTGAATTGACGAAAAGAATACGATTTTAGTGTTTTAATAATTAAAAGATGAATGTTTTAATAATTAAGGGATTCCGTTGAAATTTTAATTATAATCAAGACAACAATTATATATTTAACCCTTAATCTTTATCACTTTTAACATACAAGTTAATATCATAATACATTTTCGATTAAATAAACGGTGGATAGACAATTATTTAAATAAGTTTACTTTGGGCCAATAAAAAAAGTTGGCTTTAAAAGATTTTTCTTTTGCATGCAATAACAAAAGCAAAAGATAACTATAAAATTTAGAGAAATTGGGGGAACACATTTAACATCAATGTCAGGATGGCCGAGTGGTCTAAGGCGCCAGACTCAAGTTCTGGTCTTCGTGAGAGGGCGTGGGTTCAAATCCCACTTCTGACATTTTTTGCCCCCTTTTGCTGTGTCCTCCAATATTTGAACTACTAGTAGTATTGCACAAATAAATAATGCCTGTTATTACATGTTAACATTACCAAACTTTCGGGTAATATTTTTTAGTGCTTAAAATATTTTCAAAAAAAAGTCCTATAGTTCATCCATCGATAACTTTCGTCACATTTTAATTATTTTTTTCTTCTAAGAGGTTCTCAATAAAACTTTTAATTAAGAAAGAAAGGAGAAAGAAATTATAGAGACAGCACATATTGCAGTTTGCACGTCTGTCTGGTAATTTAACTAATTGAATTCACTAGAGAAAACGAAACTTTCCTATTTTAACTCTTCATTAAAAACAAAACTTGTTTATCTTGTTGATAGAAAGTGTATATGGGAATTAATAGAATTAGTTAGATGGTGTTTAGTCTTTGTTTACATCGATTGCGTTACAGTAGAAGAAGTATCTGGTTTTGTGTTCCTACTGAACTTCGATTGCGTGCTTTATTAATCTTTATGACTGCCACAAACTATCAGTCCATTTTAATTAAAATGCCTAGCTTTTGTCAAATTAATGAACCCAACTAGTGACTTGTGAGTGGTGTCTTCTCACATCAAAAAAGCATCACATTCAGAATAGTTATACATATAATCATTCCCCACTATCCGGTGACGGATTTAAAATTCTAAGTCAGTGGATATAAATTATAAAAAATAAAATTAGTGGGTTTAATTATATAAATATAAATAAAATAAAATATAAAAATATAAGATTTTATTTATAAATTTAATAAATTTTAAAAAATAAAGGAACGTAAATGCACACCCTCACAGTCATATAGGTCCGTCACTTTCACCACCTATGACAGGCTCAGGATCAAACAAGAGGAAAGAGATTGGAATGGATCCAGCCCAATTGTGCAATTAAGAAAAATCAATGGGACCGAACCAACTCATCATACCCAAGTTTTATATTATTATGGTTTTTTAAAATTTAATCTTATTCTGAAGCGTGCACACATTAAATTGGTGGCATGAATAATCATCACGTAACCACGACCACTAATTGAATGAGTAATTGATGATGAAGCTGCCAGCTAAAGTATTGCTTACTAGTATATATGAACGAGTGATGTTAGCTATACATTTTCCATACACCCATTTATAGAAATAACATTTTCATGACTCAATTTTTATGTCTCTTTGTCTCCCTAATCAACCCACTCTGGTTGATTTTCATGTTTCCACAACCGAAACAGAGTGTCTAATTAAACAGTAGAGCTAGCCGGGTAGTGATATTTTTAAACTTCAACTACTCTTCATAATTGAGCATGGGAAAAGTCAAGAGATCATGTTATCCATGAAGCAACAGCATCAATTCTATTTACATATTTGCTCAAACACAACTCCCATTACAAGAAGACACTATTTATTTAAGGTAGGATGTTTGCAAATTGGTGTCTCAAAATGTGATTAAATCCAAACCCATGTTTGCAAACACTCTTTTTTTTTTCACTATGTAACATGTGATAAAATGTAATGTCAAACGACTAAAACCCATGATTCTAATGTCAACATGCAAGTCTTATTCGGAAATAATAATTTCCTTAGGAAAGAAAAATATTTATCACTTGTTTTACCCGTGTTGCAAATAATAAAATGTTGAGTAATGTGAAACGGGAAAAAATGAGATAAAGATGAGGGTGTGAAAAAAATAATAAAAACAAGAATTGGGGTTGATTTAGAAAATAACACAAGAGTGGGTATATGTAGAAGTTTGATAGTTCCCTTGGCTCCTTTAGTAAGATGAGTCAGATTATTCTGCATATCTGTGTATATGACTAATCAAATCTTAACCAGATCACTGGTGTTTGACTTTACTCGAGCAGGCTTACATATTCTGCTGCCGGCTGAAACGTGCTTCATTGAATTCAAACTCCATGCATGCAAGAATATATGCTTAATTTCGTAATTTTACTGCGACCATAGTTAAAGCCTGCTATATGTCCCCAACACGAACCCGATTCTAATGAATCTTTAGTTGCATGTGTAAATATTCAATCATAAATATATATTTTTTATTTATTTTTAATTATAAGATTTTTTAAAATAAATTATTTATTTTTTATTTTTATTATTTTCTAATTTTGATATATTAATAATTTTTTTCTTATATATCTTTATTTAATTATTTTTTCTTTAAATATTGATAAAAAAATAATTAAATGAATAAAAAATAAAAAAATAATTTAGAAATAATAATATAAAGAATTAATATATTTAATATGATTAATTAAATTAATTATTTTTCTTCAGAAACGGAAATTAATTACAAGAATGTTATAATTTAAAACGAATGAGGTATATATAAATAGTTTTGCATTCCATGTAATTAATGTTGAACATAAAGTTTTAGTGCAAAGAGTGAGTTTGAGCACAAGTTTTAACATGAAACGTCAAAGTTGATGGGAAAGACTCACTCACACCAAGGCATGCAATAGGCGACTCAAGAAGCAGATTAATAATATAACCACTATTTTCTTTTTTTTTAAAAGTATAGGTTAAAAACTTGGTTTGACTGGTTCGATTGTTTCATCTGGAAACCAGTAATATAAGTTCCAAAACACTTTATAAAAACCCAAAACTTATGTAATTAATAATATAACCACTATTTTCTTTTTTTCTTTTTAAAGTATAGGTTAAAAACTTGGTTTGACTAGTTCGATTGATTCATCTGGAAACCAGTAATATAAGTTCCAAAACACTTCACAAAAACCTAAAACTTATGTAATTATTTTATTAAATTATTATTTATAAACTTATATTATCAATTTTAATATTTTAATTATTATTTTAAATTTAAGAATATAAATAATTTTTTTAATCAAATAATATTAGTTATATATTTATATATAATAAATACATATATAATTTTAAATTTTTTAATATATATCAAATCATATCATCTATTAACTCAAGATCTCACCTATTTGCTCATAACAGATTTGTATATTTGGTTGAAAGACTATTGCTGCAAGTAGGGGTAGGAATTGGCTAGGTCGGCCTACGACCTAGTCTACATAAAGTTTGACCTGACATGACCTATTTAATTAAAAAGCTAGGCTCAGACTTTTTTAAAAGTTTATTAAATTAAATAGACCATACTTAGGCTTATTAAAAAGCCTTATAAGTCTGATAGGCCGACTTATATATATATATATATATATATATATATATATATATATATATATATATATATATATATATATATATATATATATATATTATTTTTTGGGTACAATTAATATTATTTTTTAAAAAACTAACAGATTTCATTCTTATTATAGAAGGTGTGCTATTTTTTTTTATTTTTTTGTAAAAACAACTAGGAATATTAAAGATTTAATGTGAAGAATACTTTTAAATAGGTTACCAAATCAGATTAGGCTTTTAAAAAGGTCAGGCCGAATCAAAATAAAAGTCTTTAATAGGCTATAGGTCAGACTCAGACCTCAAAAATTAATCATAGACTATGCTCAGGCCTTTTAAAGTCTGTCCTGGCCTATTCCCATCCCTAACTACAAGCCCTCCAACATTGCACCTGCAATAATGATGCCGTCATTTAAGATGGTGTTTGTTATAAGAGAACATTTTATAACTAGGAATCAGATTTTTAAAAATACGTCTTTTAAAAGAAATATAATATGTTTAGTCGTTATTTTAATTTTTTTAAAGAATAGTAAGCTTATTTATAAGAAAGTTTTATTGTCATGTTTAGTTTTAAATAAAATATTTAAAAAATATTATCCTTATTCCTATATATCAGATCTTTTTAATAAATTTACATCATTTAAGAAAAGCAAAATGCTTGTTTGGTGTAACTTCGTGTTGCACAAGACAGTTATATAAAGATAAATCCACGTATTTTCATTTTATAAAATTCTGGGTTTAGTTTTGTTAGTTAGGTATTTTTATTTTATTTATATAAACAAAAGATAAGAGAAGTTATTTTTTTATTTATTTAACATATCTTTATTAGATTAAATCTTTATTAAAGGAAACTAATTATACCATTTTCTTATTAGAAGGAATCAAATTAAATCTAATAAATGAAGAACAATTTTTTTTAGGTTAAAATATGTTTTTTATCCTTATAAATATTAAAATATTTAAAATTCGTCCATGCGAAATTTTAAGTATATTTTTTGTCCTTACGAAATATAAATATGATATTTTTGCTTTGAGTTGGACCCTAAAGATTCAATCCTACGTGTCAATGTTAGATCACTGGGTCAACATGTTAGTTGATGATGGAGATCTAATATCGACACGTAAGATTAAATTTTTTGAATCTAACTTTAAATTAAAATATTATATATTTATATTTTATGTTGATGAAAAACATATTCAAAAATTTATAAGAACGAATTATGAACATTTTAATATTTATAAGGACGAAAAATGTTTTAGTATTTTTTTTATATTTTATCACTTGTCAATTTTCTGTTAGTTGTATCTAAGAATAAGGTGTTAGATGTGTGCTTCCACAAGAATATCTTCTCCTAATAATTTCCGTAATTTGTATTGTTTCGTGCAAAGAATATTTGGTAGTAGCAGTGCTATTAAGAACATTGATTTAATTAATGAAATTAATTTTTTCAACTGTTTATATTGTTCTTTAAAATTATCTTAAAATTGTTGAGAGTCATCACCTCACTTCTTTTACTTAATTATTTTTTATTTAATTTATTAATGTGTAGAGAGAGAATAGTGGTTATATATTTATCTTATTAATTTGTGAATAGTCATCTTTCCTAATTCTCATGAGACAAATTATATCATTTTGAAGAACCTCTTGTATCTTAAAAATATTTAAATTCTTTTTTTTTTGCTGGATTGAAATTCTCTTCAATTAAATATGAAAATTTTCAATTCATGTTTTGAATAAAACATTTCTTATACTAAGTTCTGCCAAATAATGCGCGAGGAGCACACTAATATTTATGGATGTTAATCATTGCAATTGGAAAACTCCACGTAGATTTCAATAATAAAAAGAAAGGCCAAATATATATAAGATACAAAAAGTTGCATGCTTAAGGTTAAATACGCAAATGCTACTCATAAATAATTATAAAGATAAATAAAATCTTGATTAATATAAAATTTGATCCAAAGATAAATAAAATCTGATAAAATATTATTTTTGGTCAAAGATTAAACTCAAATATTATTTAAATAATTCATTTTTAAATTTAGAACATTAACCATTATATTAAATCTCTTGTTTACATCATAATCATCGCTTAGTAGACAGCATCATAATTTACATTATCCGTTCTTACAATGTTGCAATTTTTGTCAACTTTAGTGTTGTATATTTGAACACACCTCACGTTGACAATGTTGTAATAATATGCAATATCGCAGACAGAATACAGAAAATTAATATACGAATCCATTTCTTTATTTTAGACAAATATTACAGTCGCACATTCCCGAACCGATAAAGAATTTCCCCGGCCATAAACAAAGAATTCAATAATGGTATTCCTATTGATAATCTAACCTAGAAAAATAAATAAATACTAACTGGAACATAAAATAACAAACTAAAAATTCCCTTACTACGTTGTTACCTATTTTGCTACATGTATAATACATACATAATATAATGTATATACGTAGTATTGGAGTCTGCTACTGCTACCCTATAAAATTATGGTAAAGATATCTTATAACTTGTTTGTTTGGGCCAATGAACGTGGCCTCGTGCAAGGTCATGGGCCCAACTACCCTGTGAAGAATAATGCTCAAGTTAGAAGAGCTGGCACAACCGCCACATAGCCATCGTGATACTGACAATGCCGGCAATGGCTTGGGATTGGAACACGTGTCTGCACGTGGCCCACGACATTTCACTCTGATCAAATGCACCTTCATACACCATTGTGCTGTTGTTGTTAAGAAAGGGAGAGGTTGAAGAACCATCTTGCCCCTGTGATGCCTTCTGACTGTTGAGAAAAATCAAAATGAAATGCTCAGAAGCAATTCTATTTGATATTATTTTGCTTCTAGACATTTTTATCTTTAATTATTATGATTTATTAAAACATTTTATTTCAACTTTTAATAATAACAATAATAATTGTATATTTTAAAATAAGTTACATTATGCTAATAACAAGGTAGTACTATAATTATTCGAAGAAGAAAACAAAAACAGAACTCTGAACGTGTCATAATGTGATTTGTGCAACGGTCACGAAATGCACAGAGCACAGAACTACTTTAATAATGCATTGCTAACACGCTAATAATAATGGTGTGCAACGATAACTATCGACATGCGTGCCAGCCAGCCACCCCCATACCATTTGCATAATTTAATATCTCAATTTCTCATGCTATTGAGATTCGGGAGAGAATGCTACTACGACGTGATTTTCTTTTGTGTCTTTGGTTTCAAGGTATGGTCCCTGGTCTCTGTCTAAGGAGACCAATCACGTTAGGAATTGTAGAGTGGGGACGACATACGACGTGATTCTGAATTGATGAGATTATGGTTTGCTTGTAGAAGCAAATATGTATGGTTTGGTTTGGTTTGATATGAATTGAATTGAATTTTCTACCTAAATAAGAAATAAAAGCCATTTTGACCCCTCTATCCCACCGAATCACCGCATTTTCAACCTTGCTATTAACACCGAAATTTAAAGGCTTGTTTTCATGATTATTATATGCGAAGGATAATCATCACATTATTAAAGTGTGTCTTTGCTTATACTGAAAACCAACTCAATATTGTTCATCAACTCTTGACGTTGATATTACTCCATTCGTACTAATTACAAGCTGAAGAAAATCACTAAAACACCCATCCTTAATGCCATTATTTACATAAAAAGCCCCTTATTTATCGTTTTTGTGTCAGTTTATATTACTAACGTTAAAGTTAGTTTTAATTTAAAATAGTTAAATATTATTATATAAAAATACAAAAACTTAATAATATATTTTGTGATATATTTATTCATGGTTTATTTAAAAGTGTTGTTTGAAGTGGGGAGAAGGAGAAACAGACCTGGTGGTAGGGGAAGGGCAAAAGGTTATGGTATAATCCGCGGAAGCGCAAGTGAAGGTGCTGGTCTTGTCGTCGTACGCGTAGCTATAAGCGCGTGGGCAAGCGCTCTTGAATATCGCTGAGTAAGCCGATGGCTTGCACGTGTCGGGGGTGCCGTACGCGCCGCTGCAGCAATACTGCGGCGAGTTGAACGCCTCGCAGGCGCTCTTGCACGCCACCACGCCCTCTCTCCCATCCGCGCCCATCACTTTAAGCTCCGAAGGACACGCGCCGTTCAGATCTCCCACGCACCCCGTCGCGGTGCACTTCTCGCCGGAGCCACCCTGCGGCACCACCAGCATCGGCACGTTGTAGCCGTCGACTAAACTCACGTCGAAGAAGTCGAGGCCTCCGGCTCCGTCGAGGGTGAACTCGGCGAGGGTGGCAGGAGGCGCGGCGCCGTTTCCGGAGCACTCGAGCTTGCCGGAGCCGCAGTCGCCGGTGACGCAGGAGAATTTGCCGGTGGAGTCTTCGGAGCAGAGTGTTCTGCCCCAGAAACGGCCACCCCAAGACGCGGGTGCGGCGATTGTGGTGGAGGCGCCGGTTTGGAGAACCAAGCCGGTGGTTGAAAGAGGAGGAACACCCGCATTGGAAAGAATTCCCGGCCACACGGTGTAGTCACATTTGTTAACTAGAGTGAATGTTGTTGAAATTACCCCTGCAAAAAATGTTACAAATAATTAAATTATTAATTCAATCGACCTTCGCATGATCACAATTTTTATTTTTTTTCCATTTAGTGTGTGCTTGAGATGAAGGTACCACGGTGAAAAAAATCATGGTCAATTCCAATTCCACGGTAGAGTTACAGCAACACATAGTTATTTCTCAAAATTGACAATGATATCATGATTTTTTGTCCGAAAATTAATTATGCACTGTATCCAAACACACTAAGGCATGTTATAGAATGAAGATATAAGGTGAGTTAAAAGAAAAAAGAAGAAAAATATTACATATACAATACATTATATTAATAAAACTAATGTGTGTTGTTGATAAGAAAAAAGTATCCTACTATAGACATTACCTGATAATGATAGATGAAGTGTTAGTAGGAATGAAAATAATGATGATAGTGTTGGGCGATCCATAGTCTGATCTAATGTGAATAAGGAAAAGGAGAAAGAAGAAGAAGAGAGAAAATTAATTATATGAATGAATTGTCCAAGTTCTTCTTCTTCTTCTAAAATGAATTTGAGAAGAATGAATGGAGGGAGAGGGGGTATTTATAGAAGAAATAAAAGGAGAGGGAGAGGAATCACACTTTGTGGTGGAGACAGCACACTGACCAAGCTAACGTTCAACTTCAATGTTTCTTTCATGTCCATTTACCTTTTTTTATTTGTATTTCCCAGTATGCCCCGAAGAATACACGTTTCACTAAACCAAACTATTCTATTTCTCACTTCCTTTGTTTTTTTTTTTTCCGGCGATATTCTAGTTCACTTTCAAGATACTAAAAAATATTAATTATGTCACATTCATATTAGAATTAGGAATTAAATTAAATCTAATAATGATAAATATTTTTTTTCTCTATATTTTACCACTTCTCAATTTTTATTATATGTCATAATGACATGTTGTGTTTGTGTCCACCTACAAATATATCTTAGAAACATGCAATTAATATCAGGTAAACATGATATTTCGTATTTATATATCTGAGGGGGAAATATAAGAGAAAAAAAAAGGATATATTTATCTTAGTTCACTTAGCACAACCCAAAACTGATGTTGAAAACCCATACTGTCTAGGTTTTGTTTTGTGCATTGAATAAAATAGAAATAGCTTTAATTAATGACATTAATATATATATATATAATTATTAATAAGTTTAAGAATTTTTCAAATTAATGACATTAATATATATATATATATATATATATAATTTAATACAATTATATATAATTTTAAAGTATATAAATATTATTTATTATTGTGGCTCCCTCAAAATTATAGGTCAAGCTCCACCACTGGTAATAAGGTTAAAAAGCTCATACACTTTCAATTAATTCAGACCTTACTAGAAGAAAATCAAACTCATTAATTACTTGAAGTACTTGAAGGATGAGGCAACAGACATTTTATATAAATAAATAAGTGCATATTTATGCACGGGGTCTAATTTGCAAGGGAACAAAATTAATTTGATAAAAAGGAATACAATTTGACCTTAAACCCAACCTCGGAATTTCTTTATCTGTGTAAAAAATTTCTATCGAAATGCACTTTTCGATGATTGTTGGTCGAAAATGAATAACAGAAAATTTCATGAAGTAGTCATTTTTTTATCTCTTATTATTCATTTTTTAGGTTCATTTTATAAATTAATATATAAACTAGTCAACTAATGTTATTCTAAGCAATGCGAGACTTTATTTTTTAAAATATTCTTTTAAAACTTATAAATATAACACTGTACACATATAATCCTTAGATTATATCATTACCACTTAAATTCTCATACTATATATTCATGCCGTATACACATAATGACTATAGGCTTAAAGATCAAAGTGCATGTATTTGTTTCACTTTCAATGAAATTTATTTTTGTTTACTTTTTTACATTTATCTAAATCCTTAATCTCTTTCCTTTACCATCACCATTTCTTTTAACAACTTAACTTTTATCCAATCTTAGTCTCTTATAACAATTTAAAATAAAATACTATAAACTATCATAATTAATATTATTATTGAAATTATAATAATTATTTTCGTCTATACTTAGATAATTATCTTAAGTTTAAAATTAATTATTTTTTGTTATAAAAAAAACTTACAATCGAATACGAATTTTATATATCACATTTATATGTTAAATCTAAAGTAAAAGTTGTTGTATCATAGATAAAAAATAATTTGATTTTGACAATTAATAAATATATCATAATTAAGTCATTTAAATTCAAAACCAATTAAATAAATCTTTACTTATTTTAAGAATAATTTCATTTTAAAAGAAAATACTGTATTTATTTTGAGGTGGAATTAACTTGGGAGTGATTAGTGCAATATGAATTACACAAATGTTGGTGTTAAGTGTTAAGGTTAGTCATGAAAAGAAGAACGATGGAGCCCACAGATGATAATGGAATGTCCAGAAAAAAGGGGTTTGAATTTTTCGTCAAGTGTGACATCCTACAATCCTATGTGGCATCCTACACTACTTGCAGGTAGCGCAGCCTCTGCTGAGAAGGATTACCAAATGGATAAAAAGCAGGTCTTATTTGGCAACTTTCGCAATTTTGACAAGATTCCGACCATATCATCATTTATTATTATTTGATGTACAGAATTCTTAACCTCTTTTGACTATTTCATGCACTCCTTAATTTACTACTCCTTCCTAGCTTCTACCAAATGGCAATTACAATAAATTTATAAATTTATTCTGGCAGTTAGTTGATCAAATTGTTGAGTCTGTTGTTGAAGTTTAGCTTAACGTCCCACTTTCTGATTGGAAAAATTTCGTACTACTATCATTGTTGAACTGCTTCAGTTTTTGCTGCAACTAACAAAATTTTCATAGCAATTATAAGTTCTTGCCCTGAAATTTAGTCACATAGGAAAACAATAAGTGATCCAGATATTTAAATGCTATTATCTAATATCTCATCCAAGGATTTGATAAATCTCCTCACCTTGAAAATATCTTAAAGTCAGAAAAAGCACAATTAAAATATCTGGGTGATGGGTCTGATATACCGGCATTAATTAACAATTTAATTTATGAAAATAATAGGTCATTTGAATTGTAATTATCTACTACTATAGCCCGCCACCTTCCATGTAGACTTAATTAGGGTATTTATTTCTCTTTTTTCAGATTACCACTTTATGCACGCAAGTTCCCCAGTTGAGAGCATGTTGATTTAGCGTTGAGACCGGAGATAGAGACTCTTATAAACAGATATAGTATAATGTTTCTATTGGTAACAACAAGCAGACTCTAGTGACTCTTCAAAACACATGAATAGGAAAAGCCTTGATTGAATAGGAAGGCTTTTTTTTTTTGAAGGAAGAATAGGAAGCTTTTGTAATTTCAGAGTATGGAACCAATAACTACAGAAACTAGGGGAAGTAGAATAGGGAAACAACCACCTTCATATTGATAGATACTTGGCATTAGTCCATTCCTAATGGCAGGTGTTAATAAACTCTACCTCTAGACAGAGAAATCACTACAAAAAACAAAATCAAGTTGAGTATGGGTAAATATTGTAATTTTAATCACTGATGAAGAAATTGATTGTCGATATTCTAATTTATTCAAGATTTGTTATACATATTTCACCTTTTGAAGTGAGTTACACATTTTTTTTTGTCTAATCAAGAGGTATCTGGGGTTTCTTATTTGACACCCAACTAATCCTCTGGGTTGGTCCATTTTGTGATGAAGTGATATCTCCATCTGTAATTCCATACTCAAGTCGGGAATCAAACCCCCAAACCTTGGTTAAGAAGCTCAAGTGTCGGACCACATGCATCAACAACTTTCGGTAGTAGCGAGTTACATATTTTTTAGAAGCTGAATGTATGCTTTTAACTGCCAACAGAATTCGGGTTTTATGATATTAATTATCTGGTAAAGTCTAAGATATCTTTCATAGCCGTGAACTGCCTCAATTCGATTGTCTGTTATGATTTTGTCTTCTCTTAGTTGATGTATAATATGATTAACTAAATCAATAATTATTAATGAACAACAAATGGGTTCAATATATCCTATCACCTGCTACCTACCGCCTATGAAGAAAAAAAGAAGGATCTTGTGATTTATGTGTCATTTTTCCAATGCTAATTAACTCGTGAGCACCAAATACAGAGAAGCTTCTAAGACTAAAAAATCTCGGGTCATCTCTAACCCAACTTCTCTAATTGGAGTTCTTAAGTAGCATCCACTTGTACAATAATTCATTTTTACCCTTTTTTAAGTTAAGCAACTCAGTCCTTCTAACCCAACACCTCCGAAAAAAAATACTAAATGGGAGGGGAAGAGCAACCACTGAAAATGTGTAACAGGTTGCTGCACATTAGTTTTCATTTTTTTAATGACAAAAGCCTTGATTGATATTGACATGGTGGCACACATAAACACATTAGGCACTGTTGCTTGTAGAAACTCCTGACATGTGTCGTTGGAGATGTCCTTAGAGCAAAAGACATGAGACAGTTCCTAATTGTCGGTCCTCTTCGGAGGTCAGAGTCATCGAATGCTCTTTTGGTGCCGAGAAGTATTTATCTTAGAAGCAACATATCTTCAACTCATGTCTATAAATATCAATGTTATTTTTCCTTTAAGGAATGAACGATTATTCATATTTTATAATACTAGCACCTCAAACTCTCACTGGCATAGGCATTAGAGTCCTAAGAAGTGTCACCACCTCAACCACTAAATTCTACTGTCTCTCAACAAACTTATCACCAACAAATTACCAATCACTAGAGAAAGGAAAAATGCTAAACTACACCAACACAGACGAATGCATTTGATTTGTCATTTTTTATGTTTAGCACCCACTTGTTTTCTGTCAAACACAAATCATCAATTATTGTTTCTCTTAAAAATTTACGCGAGTACATTGATTCATATATTTCAAGCATCTAAGGCTTCGTAACAAATAGCAATTCTCCTAGAAAAAATACTCAAAGCACCACCTAATCTGTGCGTAGCCCTTTTGTCTTGGCTTCACTTCGTATCGCTTACAATCCAAATAAAATGATAAAATTTGGTTTGTAATATTTTATTATGCATTGATTTGGAGAGTGAAGTTATCACAATTTTCAAGCAACCATTCAATCCTCTGCAGCTGCATGCCTCCAATACTTGAAATTACGACAACATGATGCAAAAGCCATGCAGATCTTTTGTTGTGTTACCAATCGTGACAACATCCAAGGTGCACTCTAGTCTAACACACATCTCGGGTTTATTTCTCGCATTTCTTCTTATGGCTAAATCCAATCTCTTGGTCTTTGTGAAAGGAAAAAGAATTTTTCACGCTCTTTCTTTTGAAAAGAAAGGATTAGGAAAATCCTATTGATTGCAATTTTCTCGAGATCCCCGTTCTTGCAAAGTCATTTCGGCATCATTAGCCAGCATGACCAACAGCTTGTAACAGGGGGTGTTCTATTTCTATTTGGTAAAGTAGTGGACGATAACAGTCAATGTTCAGATTCATGTGTCAGTCCCACATCGAAGGATATTACAAGAGAGAACTAAAATAGGTCCTATAATAGAAAAATGTTTGGGCTTTAACCAGCCATGATCCATCAGGCAGTTAATGGGTTATGACCAATGGTGGTATCTAGCATTATATGTGCGAGTGGGGTGCCTGCCCCAGCCTGGTTACGACACATATGCACTCACCCTTTAACCAATCTGATCCCTAACCTGAAGTATGCATTTAACCAATTTGTAATTTGTGTGTACTTTGTTGTACTTGAATTTTATTTTTAGGCATTCACAAAATGAAGCATTTGCTTAGGATAAATATGTGAAATAAAGAAATTCTCTTGAATGAGTAGTTATAATTCTCATGTAAAGTCGGTAGTCCAAGGAGATAAAAAATACTAATTTTTATCACCAAGTGGCTTATCATTTTACTTCATTTACCACCTTAGCTTTTAGATTTATTTTAAAATATAAATGTGGTTGGAATTTATATAAAGCAATTGAACATTAAACTAAGGTGATCTATCTTGCTTTCTTATGCAAAAAAGTAACTTGAAAAGTAAACAAGTAAAAGAAATCTGTTCTGTATTGAGATGCAAAGAATGACCAACAAAATGTTATTATCATATAGTTCATCCATAAATAATATCAAAAACATTAGATCTATATGTTGTTCTAAAGTTGTAAACACGTGAACCCCCTAACTCTTGCTATATGCCAAACTTTGACAGAAAATCAAGTCGCTTAGGAGTTCTTGAATCTTGTGAGCATTGGCCTCATAGCATTAAGGTGACCAAATAGTGAAGCCGAGTCAACAGATCAATGATGTCAAAATCTATTGCTTCTGGGTGCAGTACAGTGTCTGGAGGAAAATCAGGTTTCATTGACCTAGTTTATGGGGAGCTACAGAAAGTTCCATTTAGCATAATTCAACAAGAAATAAAACATCAATGATAAAGAAGCAGGTGAGATTATGCTGGGAAGGCATACCTCTTTTGTGACATTAATGATTTGCAACCGGGAAGAAAGTGCACTCTTAATATCATTGGGCAGTGTATGATACAAGTTGTACCTTGTATTTGGGGAACTGACTGTTGGGCGAGATGCTTGATATAACTTAGAAAACAAACATTTTATTTAGATCACAACAACTTGCTAAGGTTACTCCTAATTAGCATGGTAGACGTTACAATCATGTTTATATGATTGATAATGTTAGCATAGTGTAGAGCAAGACCAGTTTCACTATGTCTTGCAGAATCCTCACTATGTTTGACAGTGGATGCACCTACCATGAATCCACAATTTCATAAAATCTTAATGATCAGAAGCAATTTTCTAGAGATAAGTATCATGGAAATCTAAGTAATAGATAGCAAAAAGATTCAAATAAAAATTTGAACATATATGATCAGAACAGAGCAAACAACAGAAGCGGTTCAGGTTTCACGTGATCTTACTGATTTCCCTAATCCTTTTAACCAGCATGCCAATCCAAACAGCAAAAATGATTAAGAGGAAAAACTGCTATAGAAGTTGGGATCATGAACAGAAGTCATATTAAAGAATGCTAACAAAATAAAGTTTTTACATAAAAGAGTTACCAACACACTTCTAGTCTTCTGCAGTAATTTCTAACACATTCCCATTATGATTTCTAGTAAAATGATAACTTGCAAAACGACCAAAAAGAATATGTATTGATTAAACAAAAGACTCTCTTGTTATTGAGACTGACATTAGGAGAAATGTAAATTATGCAGAAACACACGCTTTATTGATTTCTGTTGTGAATACATAGTATGTTCACTGAATATGATGGAGGGAAAATAACTAAATTAGTAACAAACTTCATCTAACAGTAATAGTCTAATAGAAGGAATCTAGTCGAGGAACTAATTTAAGTGTACTAGTGGCTGATTAACAGTGGATACAAACAATACGAACTAACTTTCTTGAAATCAGGAACTCACAGTAGATACATCCTTTTCGATCGTGTTTAACTTTGATTGCGATAAGGACAGTTTGGAGCAAGTGGTGTTCTTTTTGTTTTTTGTTTTGAGGGGGAGATGAATACTACTTAATAGGTGTTTATTAAGCCAAGTAGTGGGTGGTGGTAGGAATGTGAGGCTTTATGATTTAGTCCCACATCGAATGACATTGTAACAGAGACTTAAATTATCTCCTATAAGAAGAGAAAGTAATGGTTTTAATAGACATGATCCTTCAGGCAGTTAATGGGATATGAGGAGTGGCAAAAGCTCGCACCAAATATGCGAGAGGGGTGTCCACCCTAGCCTGGTTACGACACTGGGGCACTCAATTGATCACATCTGATCCCTATCCTGAAGTACATGACACAGTTAGATTTTCTTAATTTTTTTTAAATTAAAGTCAAGATTCTGTATAGGAGAGGAATCAATTTATTCTAAGTTCTTAAAATCTTATTGTTTGGATTAGATTTTCATTTTTCCAGCTGATCTTTTTTTTATATATATTTTTACTACTTGAAATTTTTTGTTTAAACATGTTTACAGAACAAGGAAATGAGAAGTGAGTAAGATACCAATTTCCTTCATCATGCAGTTCATATTTTTCATTCACTAACTTTTTGAATTTAGTTTTAAAATAGTACATGTGGGTGAAATTTACATCAAGAAATTGAACATAAAAATAACGCAAATATTTTTTCCCCGTTGTCTTTCATAAACATCAAATAAAAACTAAAATGTTCTATCTTGCTTTCCTATACAAAAGTAACTTGAAAAGTAAACAAGTCAATAAAATTTATCGTCAATATTGAGATGTAAAAATTTGACCAACAAGCTATTAGTATCTTATAGCCCATCTATAATATCCAAAACATTAGATCTTTGGTGGTCCAACCCTTCTCGTGTGACAGGTGAACTTCCTACACTATTGCTATGATGCCAAACTTTGGCACTTCTTTTCTTGGTCACTGCAAGATCCTCGCTTTTGCTAACTCCTGGGCTTCTTCTCCTCATAGTTACCTCTTCTAATAATCTTTTATCCTCTTGAGAAAGTTTAGATCCCAAAGGCTTGTTAATACTGTCTATAGATATAAACTTTGATTGAAAATCAAGTCGCCTAGGAGAAGTTCTTTTGGGCATTGGCTTCATGGTATTATGTCTGTATCTTACAAAGGTAACCAAATAGTGAATCTGAGTCAACAATTCGATGATGTAAAAATCTATTTTATGCTTCTCAGCATAGTAAAGTGTTTGGAGGCGAATCAGGTTACTTTCTTTGGTTGTGTTTTCGCCAAACTCGTTACTGCAAACCGCAACAAAATTACCACAAATCACACTGCTAACTTCAATTGTCCTCTATAAAAACAATGATGATATTCATACGATTTTCCATACAAAATTGTGCAACAAAAACTAACCTTGTATTTGCCCATTCACCAACCCATCCAAAACCTTGATGTGCTCTGCGAGATACATCAATGCAAAAAATATATAATCATTTAAAAATTAGGGACCAATATGGCGACATCAAGTTCTTAAATTTACAAAATATCTTACTTGATTGTATTTGTGGCAAATGGAGTGAGCCACTGCAGAGTCTTGTCCATTTCAGCTTTGACCTGAGTGATGGAGAGCTAAAGAAAATTTTCCATTTAGCATAATCTAAGAAGAAATAAAAATCCAATGATCAAGAAACAGGTGAGACCGTGCTGGGAAGACATACCTCTTTCATAGCATCAATGTTTTGTAACCGCGAAGGAAGAGCACTCTTAATATAATTTGGCAATCCATGATACAATGTGTCTCTTAAATTTGGGGGAAGAACGGTTGGGCGAGATGCCTGATACAAGTAAGAAACACACATTTTATTCTGACGACAACAACAACTGGTTAAGGTTACTGCAAATTATACTAGCATGATACCAACTTACAATCATGCTTATCTGATTGATAATGTTAGCATAGTGCAGTGAGAGACCAGCTTCACCAAGTCTTTCAGAACCATTACAATGCTTGACAGCGGTTGCACCTGCCAGAATCCACAATTTCATAAAATTTTAGGAGCCTAATACTAATCAATAGCATCTATTTTCTTCTAGAGATGTGTCTCAAAGTTTTATAAATAATGATATACCACTGAAATCTAAGTAATAGACAGCGGAAAGATACAAATCAAATCAGAACAAAACACAAAAGTGATCCAGTTTTTAAGAGGTCGTTCTGATTTCCAAATCCTTTTAACCAATATGGTAATCCATAAAGCAAAAGTGATTAAAAATTGCTTTAAACTACAAACGATGATTTCACATATTTTGTTCTTGACATGGAAGTTAGGAATATGGACTACGGGTATTAGATTTTCTTATCAATTTTTCTTCCTTTTTATTTTTTATTTTTATAAAGATCATGTGATAGATAAAGCAAGTTCAGGCTTCAGACCCCAAACTTACTTGAGATAAAGAATTCCTACTAGATATCAGACACATAACACAATTGATTTTGAATTCCTACTAGATATGATCTCATACCATGATTTCTGAGGAACTCCAAAATTGCTTGATCTATATGGGTTACGATCTCAACAAGCTTCTCAACAATCTGCAGTAAGTAAATGCACGGAACAAGTCCACCGTTGTAAAATACTTGTCCACTGATATACAAAACTTGTATATATAAAGGAGGGAAAGCAGGGAAATGGAAATTATGAATGAATTCAACAATGAAAGTTTCAAATGAGAGGAACTATTCCTTCCTATAAATTATAAAATAGTTATTAGAATATCAATCTCGTATACCTCCTCCAAATTTCTGGACCAAAGAGATTTCTTTTTCAAGCTCCTCACAAGCTTCCTTTGATGCTTTATTTCAATCTGAAAAGCTGTGAGACTGTCCCCTACAATTATAAAGAAACTGACCTGTCAAAAATCAGTTAAATAATGCAGATTATAATTTGCAGATAATGTGTAAGACTAAAAATCTAAAATATAACTCTCAGGCTGACTGAAAATTAAGAATATTAGTAAAGGAAAAAAACTCTGTTGCTATTGAGACTGAGATTAAGAGAAGTGAAAATTTCGCAGAACACACGTTTTATTGATTTCTTTGTGAATATATAATATGTACACTGAATATGATTGTCTTGTGAATAACAAAATTAATAACTAACTTCAACTAACAGCAACAGAAGGAATCTAATTGACTTGTTTGGATAAATTAAAATCAGCTGTTAGAGAAGTTAAATGAGAGCTTCTATATATTAGCTTATGCAGAAGCTAATTTTAACTTATGAAAGAAGTTTAATTATTTTTAGCTTTTCACGTTGTTATTTTCTTTTCCTATAACTATAGGTGCTTATTAAAAAGTTTATGTAAATAAGCCCTAACTAATTTAAGTGTCATAGTTGGTGATAACAGTAGTCACAAATTTTATAAACCAAGAGCCTTAAGACTTTCCTTAAATCATGATATTATTTTTACTAGATTCTAACTCGAACATAAATATAAGATAATAACCCTAGCACATGATAAAAACTAAAATCATCATTAGAAATGAAAGCAAGACTTTTTAGGGAAAACTATATTATGAAGTTTCTAACCGTTGAGAGGAAGATTTAAGGATTCCATTTCCTTAAGCTTGTGCTGATAATCTTGTTCAAAATGTTCTAACGAAGTTAGCTCGTGATATAGTTCCTATGTAGAAAAAAGAAAAATTTATTTAAAGAAGGGACTAATAAAAATTTAAGAATAAAACTGAGCTTTAAGCACATCAACTTCAACCGTAGATTAAACACATAACAATTACAAATACATCGATCTGTTATGTTACAAAATGCATATTTGTAATACCGAAAAGTACAAGATATAAAACCACTCAGCATTCATACAAGATATCCCAAATATGGACATAATGCCTTTGCTGATTGCTCAGCATCAGTTAACCAAGGAGACAAATCATTGCTTACAGCAGTATTCTGAGCTATAGTGGTCAATTCTTGCATTGTCATTTCTGCCTCTACCGTTGGTTGCTTGTTGTCCCAGATATCCAAATGTAATCTGAAATGTTTGTAATTATTTGAGAATTCAATCGCCACGAGTTACCATAATCTTGTCATTAGCCAACATAAAAAAGCAAGCAAACTCACCTTGAGAAATATTGTTCTAGGCTATGCCACTGAGGGTCCTTACATAAATTTCCAAATCTAACTACTTCCCGGGAGAAGACATTGAATTCTTCCCTACAGATTCCCCCAAAATTAAGAGATAAAGAACATTAGAGAAAGGAAAATATATATACATCCAAGGGAATATAAAACTCCATTCTCTAAACAAGAAAAGACCTTTTGTCAGTTTCAACAAGACCTATTAACTCCTTTGTATCAGTTGAAACTAATTGTAGCACCCCTTCTGATTGTAAAATCTCCTTCTTAAGGAACTGAATGTTTTCTTCAGACAGTGATTGAAACAAGATTGCTCCTTTGTTTATTGTATTAGCTACTTCAAATGCCAATATAGATATTCTATTCCCTCTAGGAGCCATGCCAGAGCCAAACCCAAACCCATTACTATTGCTTAACTTCGGCACGCTACTTCCAAGTGTGTCGAGAACTTCTACTGCCCTCTCACTAGCTCTTCCCCAAAAGGAGCCTCTCTGGAAGTCCTATGAAAAGGAGAGGCATCATTAATCAAATTGCATACCATCAAATTTCCAATGCAAAGGCTCCATAACAGAATGAGAGATGTCTTTCATTGAGCTCAAATAAAAGCAGCAATTGATTGGTTTTATTCTGCTTATAATTTGACAATTATCAGTAAAAAAAACTGCAACCATAACTATTTCGTATTAACTGTAAAGGGTTGACTTGTGACAATTCCACCAAAAAGTTCTCTATCAGTTCAAAATGATCAATATGTAACATCAGAGCAAGTTCTTATTAAGGTCTCTAACCTCAATGATTAGTTTACAGGATGCAAACAGGTTCTCCACCTTCATAAATAATTTGGCTAACATATCTTCAGTAGAAAGCATATATGTAATTAATCTTCAGTTTTACCGATCTTCCAACTCATTCATAATTGATCCTTTATACATTTGCAAACATGCTTATCATTAACCCATTATTATTTTCCTAACAAAACATTGTTACAGTAAGAAAGTCCCTTACAAATTTAAAAAAGAATTTGGTTAGAATGTTCTGTAAAAATATTTTACACAGTTACCCAATCACAGGTTATTATGTATAATAAATTTGCTCGACTTCAATTTACACACAAGATCTTAGAAAAATATGTGTTTACTCTACGTTTCAGGAGAGTAATATGTATTTTGTTACCACCCAACCAAATTAACTCAGCTTTAGAAACAAAAATCAGTAGAGGGAAAGTACCTCTTTTCCTTCTTTTCGACTAGGATTGGATAAGTTGAATTCACTGGAAAATCCAGAGTTTCGCTCCTTTTGCTTTCTACCACGATCACTAGTCCTTGAATTTGAATAACAATCTCCTTTTCCCTTTGCAATGCTTTTTAACTTCTTAAGCTTCTTCCCCAAGGTTTTCCCTCCAACCTCTTTGTTTTTATTTTTCTCAGCCGAGCAAACAGACCCCATTATTGTCTTAAGGCGAATGAACAGAATAAAAATTCAACGCCTGCACAAATTCGGCTTCTACTTCAATTTAAACAAGAGGTGTGACTTTGCAACTTTAAGTTATATAACATGGTAAGCAAAACACTGAAAAAATAAAATAAAGAATATTCTCTTGGTTAATTGAGCATGGTTAATTAAAATGGAAACAATATAATTGACATGCATAGTTTATTATGATAAGTGAGGAAAATAATAATAAATAATAACACAACAAACCAAAGCTGTTTTGACCGAACAATCCACTGAATATCATCACCTCAATAAGTGTTTCAATGGAAGCATACCAATTTAGTACTATTTACTGAGAGTATCCAAGTCCAAAAAGGAAACTCTAGTAGAATTGGTAAGGAGGGTGAATTAATAGACAAAAGGCAAACAAAAATGAAAGAGATAATTAAGGAGTTTGGTTCTGACTGAAATGGAATGTGATAGGTTCATGAAGAATATTCTAGTGGTTGAAATTTTGAGGAACACATAAATTTTTTGAATATCCTTGTGGAACATACTATAAAATAATACAAGTAAACCATGAAATTATAATATGAGACGCGTAAATGGTACTGAAAGGAGAGGAATTTCGTGGCATGAACCGTGATAGTGTTGAAGTCGAATGGGAATCAAAGACTGCTTCAAACTTGATAGTGTTATTGTCATGGACAACGTATGAAAGAGAAAGCCAACGTGAAAACGTACAAAAATATAATGCACTTTTAAAAATGAGGTGAAAAAAATACTTTTGAACGTAGAAGTACTTTTTAAAAGGATAAGACTTTTATTTTTATTTTTATTTTACTTTTTATTTATTGAATCTGAATTAGAATGTGTCTTAATAATTTCAATTGCAAACCAAAGATATCCGTATTGTACAGTGCCTATCTTGTTCAGTTTTGTTTTGTTTTGTTTTAGGCAATGGTTTTTTTTTTTTTTTCTGATTAACTTCGAAGTCGTAGTAACTATATGATACATAAATTTATGAATTTGTGGTTTTCATTTTTGTTTATCATTGATTATTAACACAAAAGGTTTAAGTGGATTATTATTAGGGTGCTACTGATAAGTATCCTTAGTATATTGATTAATAAATTTAAAAAAAATATTTATTATAAATACTATAAAAGAATATAAAAAAATCGTGAATAACACAATTTTATATATTTTAATAAAAAGATTCTTTTTTAATTTGTTAATCAATATCCTAATAATCCTCCTCATCATTTGCTTTATTAATTATAATTGTTATGAGAATTAGTTTAAAATTAATATCGAGGAGTTTATTTTAGAACTAAACAAGCACTTGGTCAACCGATACACAACGACAACGTCACAATCGTGTTTTACCACGACGAGCGGGGGAAATACGAAAATATATGCTGGATGAGTTTAATTTTATATATAAATAATTAATTAAAATACGTATAAAATCATATACTAAATTAATACTATCTTCATCTCATGTCTTTTGAGATTTAAGATTATTGTATATGAATTAAAAAATATTTAATGAAACTAAAAATTATTATATTTAGATTAAAATGTTCTTATTTAATATCTTTTTCTTTGATATTTAAACTCCTAGTAATAAATATTTAATAAGAATATACTCTCTAAACTCATATAAATAAAAAAATTAGTCTTGTATGTTAGATTTTAATATAAATAAATTTAACTAATTTTATCCTATTTAATGTTATTATTTTAAAAATATCTTTTATATAATTTTAATTTTATTTTTAATGATTTTTTTATTTATGATATCAAATTCTAATGAATATTACTTACTTAAGATTAATAAATGATATCAATTAACTTATATAATAATAATAATCACATTAATTAATGATAGAATTAATAATAAGACAAATGTTTAAATTGCATTGATCATTACAAATGAGGTTATTTACCCTTTTTTTAAACCTTAGATCAATTTGACAAACCCATGTCCATTTGGATTAACTTCTAATTTATTTTAAATTTTCAATTGTAAAATGTACAAAATGCTTATATTTTAAATATAAGTTAGACTAAAGAACTTTTAAAAAAGTTATAAGTTGATTTTTAATTATAAAATAAGTTTCATTAATTTAAACTTATTAATTCATTTTATTTTCTAATTACAACCTAAGTTTATATTAAAGAGTATCAACTATAATGGGAAAATATAGTTAACGAATAAAGCTAGATGGTCCAGAAACATAGATAGCTTCCAATCCAAACTGCCATGGCATCATGCACAGGAGACTAGTCTCCTCCACGTTTTGCTATGGATGTGTGGATGAGTCTTTAAGCATCGAACTTGGCACCATCGTTTTGGTACACACGTCACCAATGGGAGGAATAATCTGCATTCATTGAAGGGAGATCAATTATTGATAATGCCCTAGCTGCCACAGAGATTATTCATTTTTAGAGAAAGAGGAATTGAATTTCCATGTAATTGTCTTAACTGTAATGGTGGATTGGAGAATACTTGACATGTTTTCCTAACATGCCCCAAAAGCATCCAGGTCTGGAAGGAAGCTCTCTTCCAAATCCTTCATTCTTTTGATTGCACTGCTCGTGCCAAATTTGGCACTATCATGTGGAGCATTTGGAAAGATCGTAATTCTTTGTTATGGGAAAACAAAAGCACCCAGCCTCATCAAATGGTTAACCTTGTTGTCCAGTTCATTTCAGATTGGAGGAAAGCCAAAGAATTGTCCTCATATAGTCATTTGCATCATCAGATATTCCATATGGATCAAAATTTAACTAGTTGGGGCATTTGTGTTTGAGATCATCAAGGGGATTTTGTTTTGGCGCAAACAGGTTGCTCTAGTCCTTGTGTTGCTGTTTTGGTTATGGTATCAATGGCCTATATCTTTGGATAAGTCTCATGTACGTAAAGTTTGCTAGGCAACAAGCAAATATGGTGATTCACGCTCTTGCCAGGGCAGCCACTAGTTATGCTAGTCCAATAATACATCATATTGCACCAAGTTGTATTGAATCCTTTATTATTAATGATATGAGGTAATTCTATTACTGTCAAATAAAAAATAATAATAAAAAAAACATCTCAATCTCAATCTCATCATTAGTCTTATTTGTAAAAGGGTTATACCTACTACTTTAGATTAAAAAACATGCAATCGTTTGTCTCACTCAAATTACACACTGACCTCACCTAAGCAATAAATAGATCAAGTGAATTATTAACTTCATTGTGCAGTGTAGGAAGGATGGGTTCGTTGAGTGACAGGTCACATGATCAAAGATGGTGCTCTTAGAACCACGAAATGTAGCTCTCACTTGACAAAATGAGAAATTTAAAATAAAAATAGGGTTAATTAAGTTTTTATTTCCTCAACTTTTTTAAATTCTAATTTTTAGTTCCTTAAAATTTTTTAAATTCTAATTTTTATTACTCAAAATTAATCCTTAATTTATCAAATTTTAATCCCTTATTTATTTTATATTTGGAACTACTTTTGAATAAAAAAAATAAGAGACTAAAAGTAAAACTAAAAGTTGATAAAAATATTTTGAAGAATAAAAAATTATAATATGAAAAAGTTAACAAACTAAAAACTTAATTAACCCATAAAAATACTATTAATAGATGTAACAATAGATATAAAACTTCTCAAAATAAAGTTTTTACTTGGAGTAACTCGGATCAAATGTCAGAGTAATATAAGAAGATATAACAGATTAGGTAATCAGTCTTAAAAAGAAAAGCCACCATCTACTTGTACCACGCCGCATAGTTGTGAACACTGGTGGCTAGGATCCCATCCACTTCCATCTGGGCACCAAGATACACTGCCCAGATTCATGTATGTCTAGGGCAGCATACGATGACAAATAATGGATAAATTACACATAGGATGGCAAGGTTTATAATATAAAAGTATGTTCCTTAAGCAACCAAAAACATTCATGGTACCATATTTTAAATAATCACTAATGCCCAAAAAAAGAAGTACCTGCATAACATGGTCCCTTGGTAATGGCCAATGACCCTGCGGATAGTGAAACAAGAACATAAGTTCAAGATCTAGTAGATAAGTGTCTTATCTCAATTATGGGTCTTAGTCCAAGTAGCTCAATTAGCTTTACTTCTAACATGTGGCATCACCAGGGGGCGTCCTTGACAGTGCATCAACATCAAATAAGATGTGTATGTCACTAATGCGATTCAATTTGACTTCTTTATTATTCTTTTCTATGCTGTTCTTGTGTTGTTCCATTAAAATAACACTGTTATATTAATATTTAATAATAACATTTAACTTTAAAAATAATTAAAACTGTATAGTTTTAAAGGGACAGCACAAGGAGGGACAAGAGAAAAGTCAGATCCAACACGAGTAACTTAGCAACAATATTAATGACTTTTCCATAATTAAAAATAAATAAATAAAATGACATTGAAATTTGAAAGGAGTGAGGTATATGGGAGAAGGAAAAGATAGCTCATTTACTTTTATCCAAAAACTTGCTTAACACAGAATAAAATATAATATTAAGAGAAAACTTTTTTGAAAAACATTAGTACCAGCTTCGGAATATCAATAAACAAATATGATGATAAATACCTTGTTACTATTGCTAAATAATGTTCAATCAAAACAACTCTTCAGCAATATGAAATAAGTAACAAATGTATGCACTTATTTTGATAGTTAGCAATAAGAAAATCCCAACACGCACTTTTTCTGTCCTTATATCAATACACAACCTAAGTAATTTCTAACAAACACTCATAGCACAGAACATAATTCTCTCTTTTAGCAATAATGGTTTCCACTATTGCAGATTATCTTAGCATCAACACTTAATTGAATCATTTCAAACACAAATAAAAGATTTAAAAAGCACATATGACAAAAACAGAATCATGTACGTGGCAAAAGAATGATAAACTCAAGCACAAATAAAATAAGGATCAAGTCCCTGGTAGCTGTGGTTTGTTACAACAACAACAACGCCTTATCCTACTAGGTGGGGTCGGCTACATGGATCAACTTCCGCCATAATGTTCTATCAAGTACCATACTTCTATCCAAATCATTAAGTTCGAGATCCTTTTTGATAACCTCTCTTATAGTCTTTTTGGATCTTCCTCTGCCTCGAATTGTTTGCCTTCTCTCCATCTGGTCTACTCTCCTCACTACAGAGTCTACCGGTCTTCTCTCTACATGCCCAAACCACTAAGTCTATTTTCCACCATTTGTTATAGGGCAATAATGAATTAACACATCAAATTCCTTAAATCACAAATAAACGTAAACCAATTTATTTTTTTTGTAACAGAAAAGTAAAACATTGGATGAATGTGCTTTTTTAGTACCAACCCCAGCCAACTTCAGTTTGAAAGAGCAAGAAACACATGTAAGTGAACTTACGCTTATGCAAGTACACCAACTTACCCTCAAAATCCCTAAGAACAAACGAAATAAATAAACTGCAAAAAAGAACACATCCAAAATCAGTGGGTATCCTTCATCTCCCTTGATCTCGTGCTTGCTCTTTAAACGCTTTCTCCTCAATGAGTAGAGACCATCTGTTCTTCCCCCTCAAACTTCGGTTTTGGGTGCGAGGAAGATCTTTAGGGTTGTGCATGATGATCGACTCGATCCTAACCGTGAAAACTGAGAAAAAAAAATGAGCATTCTAGGCAATTTCGTACAGATCGGTGGGTTTGAACGGGTTCAAAAATATAAAAGAACAAAAATGTACAAAAAAAAATAAAATAAATAAAAGAGAAAGAAACATAAAAATAAAAAAAGAAGTAAAACGTGAAGATAAAAAATAAATGTAAAAGATAGAATTAAAGAAAGAGAAAAATAAAGAGAGAGAACTTTCTCAAAATTGACAAGTGTTCCCTTTAAGAGATTACTTTTCTAATAGTATATGTATATTGATTGATATTCACAAATTTTTAAAAAGTCTTATATAATACTTTTGATGAGATAGGCACAAATTTTGTGTAATAAATATATTTGGAGGTGATTTTAGCTATTAGTCTATAAGTTTTCATTGAAATAGAGATATTTAGGCCTTTAACTTCCTACCTTAAAACATTATTTTTTTTCAAATGCTGCCTAAATAGGCATTTTTATCATTAGCTGCATTTCTCATTTATTGTTTCCTTTAATATTACATTATTTCGATTATTACACTAAATTTATTTTAATAAGATATCTGCCTTTAAATATCTTATTATGTGAAAATTGTGTATATTTCTCACTTAAAAGATCAATATACACATTTTCACATAACAAGATCATGTGAAAATTTACCTTGACATCATCTTTTAAATCGACACTTCATTTAAAATTGTATAATCATATATTTTGATGTAACAATGAAAAAATATGATAATGAAGTTTGGTATGCTACTACGATTTCATGCATACTCCCTTTCTATAATGCACTCACAGTTTAGTACCATTCAAGCCCTGGCCCAATTTTAGTGGCTTCTAATGCACTCACGATGAACAATAATTAAATCCATTTTAGAAAACCTATATCAATTTCTACTGTTACAAATGAAGTTCTAACTTTTGATACCCCTCGGATGCGAGAAACGTTAGCAATTTCCTACAGGGACAGGTTCATACAACAGTTGTAGCGCAGTATAGCTTCTGTATGATTGCTATGGATTCATCAAACCACTTCCCAAAAGCAAACAAACCACAAGTGCAGCAAAGATTATACAAGCCCGAAATCCAAAAGGATATGAAGAAAAGATAAACAGAGGATTCTTCTTTTAATGCCACCAGCTGATTAATTTTAATCAGAATCAGAATCAGAACCAGCAATCATGGAGGATCTTACAACTCTACGTGTACTGTCTTGATATTCATCATCTTCATCATCCTCAGCTTTCTTCACCTCAATTATACCTGTCAAATGGCAGTTAAGAATCCTTTCCAGTCGCTAAGAAATGAAAAGGACAAATAGAAGCATTACCTTTCTTTATCAGCAGAGCCTCCAGCGTTCTTGTGGTAAAATCATCTTTACCTCCCACATCTTGAAATCCTACCAATCTATCTACTGCTACTCCTTGTCTGAAGAAAGAAACACCTTGTCCTTAGCCAATATACTGATATAACAAATAAATTTTATTCACATTTATTTTATATACTGTCAGTTTAGTTCAGTAACAACAGAATTTTATTTCATCCAGGATAACATCTGCCACCAAGCATCTGTTAGCTCCTATATCCACTTTTCTAGATGGGGGGCAGTTATTACATTCACATAATTTTTGAGACCTAACAGAAACATTAATACACTCAATTGATCAAGTACAGATTTAGGCCTCACCTGAACAGTATGACGCAGGGTAAAGTCTTGATAGCCAGTTTTGTAACAAAGAATGGTGCATTCTGCATTATTATCAATAGTGAACTTCATTCAATATCTTTACCAAGATAAACAGTTGCATTAAGATAATCTCTCCAATGTTACAACAGTTGCATTGACTCAATCCCTAAGAAAACTCCAAAATCATCTCTATAGAATGGTTCATGCTGACCTCTGCATCAAGCTTGATGAACTTTGTATCGATATGCTTTGGTGCAAGAGACTTTAAATGCTTATCCATTATCCTGGAAACATTTATTGATACAACAACAGGCACATGTAACCATGCATGTCAGAAATTAAGAGACATAGAAAGATAATGAGTCACAAGGAATAATATTTAAGTCAATTAACATACTTGCATCTATAGAACTCCTTATGGTAGAAGTGACAAATCACTTTTTCACTTCCTGTGACTTCGCCTAAGAAATCACCCTCGGTTACTTCCCTAAATTCTCCATGACCTTTCTTCTTCCATTCCTCCCGTTTCTCTGCTTCTTTCTAATAAAGACAAATCCAGTTGTGAATAGCAAGGAAATTTATAAATAACAGAAGTAAAAACAAAAAATTTGAATATCATCTGTATCTCAGTACATATGTAGATTGCCACCTTAAGAGCTGCAATCCTATCTGCATGCAATTTTTCCAACTCAGGATCCTGACATCAACATTGTGTAGACCAGTTATAAAGAATGAGGGGATAAACATACACACACACACACATAAGATGAGGTTGAAAAGTTTGCAAAGCATACATCCATTAACTCGTCAAGGTCAACCTCCTGATGTACTGAACTTGATGCATGTGTCTTCTCTTGAGCATGCAATTCCTGCAGGTATCATAGCACATGTTAGATTACACGAATATGTTGCTGCTGGCAGAAGAATTATGCATTACATTAACATCACTCTTTAGAGAAAATTATAGCATAATGTTAGCATTTGAGTAAACAGTAAATTAGTTTAAAAACAAACCACATAAGACTTTTGAGAAAGTAGTACTTCATAAACTATCACCCAAAACATACAGTATTCAACTATTCACCATTTATGGTAAGCTCTTAAACATAGCGCTATATTCTGAACATTTGATAAGAAAACAAGAAAAGGATAATTAAAGGAAGGAGTTCATAGAAAAAACTTGAGCAATCTTATAAGTTGAAGAGTTTCAAATCAGGCACTAGTAGCACTACTAGATCTATTTTATTCACACAAAATGAAAACACATGCAAATGCATAGCCAGATTCAACTATTCAAGTAGTAAAAAGACGTTACAATATTCATATAACATCCAAATATATAAATTACGACGCAATGTAGGACACTAGTTTCATTCATCTTTGTAAACAAATGACTATCAAATCGTCAAAATCTGCATCGAAAGGGAAAAACAGCAATAGCAAGAATGAATTGCATTAAGACCTAAACATAACATGACACGTTTTACTTAAAATCAATTCTGTAAAATCACGTTTGTTCAAAATCAATTCTACAAACACACATCCAAACACGCACTAAATTATTCCAAATTCACACACGCATGAGTGTGGGGGGTTTTGTCTTCCTTTTTGCGAATCGTGAAGATAACTGCATTTCGAAGTGAAGAATTGTTAAATCACCTTCTGATAATCACGGGCAGCTGCCGCCATTACGTTTCCAAACGCCAGATTGGAGAGAGTGGACTTCACCGCGTTTGGATCCATTTTTATTTTATCTGCAAAAAAGAAAGAAAGAAAAAAAAAACAAAATCAGCGTGCTTGATGGAACCTAACGATACAGATACGGAACGAAATCACTGTGATGCTAAAAGAATCCCGTTTCAGACAAGACAAAAATTTCGCCCAAGAATCCCATTTGAAAACCATAAGAATCCCAATAATAAACAAAGTAAATACACACCGTAACTTTCGGAACCCCTTTCTCCTTAGAAGATGTTGTGTATATTTAAGGATGGAGAGACAGAGAGGGACGAGATTGAAGAGGAAGAAAAATCGGGAGTTCGTGAAGGAGAAATGTGGAGACGGAGAAACGGAGGTAGAAGAAAAAAAAAAAAAAAAGCGCTTAAAAGAGGGAGAACGTGCAAGAGGTGAGAGAGGGCACGTTAGTCGTTTAGTGATAACTTGAGTTAAGATAAAAAATAAAATAAAATAAGATTAAAAACGAAAAGGGGATCCTCAATTACATTTTGAACCAACTAATGTAGATGAGTTTGTTTAAATTTAAAAAATATTTTTAAACCAATTTTTTTTAAGTAGAAATAATTTAGATAAATATATTAAAAATAAAAAAAATTTATTTTATTAAAATAAGTATCTATTTCAATAAATAAATTTAAACAAATTGATTCTTAATTTTTGAGTTGAATTTTCATGTTGGTCAAGTTAATCCAAATGATGAATACTCTTATCCTTTACTTTATTTAATTTATTTTTAATTTTAACTAATATATTTTCGTATATGCACCATCAAACGTATGGATAAGCTAACATAAGTTGTTTTAATCAGCTTAATTAAAGTTTTTGAATTTAAGTATTGGGTACTTAATTGCATTTCTAGTCTATGCAATACATATGGTAAATATTTATTTTAAAATTTTATAAATAAATGTTTTTTACTATACTAATTATATTATAATTATTCAATGGATATAACTCAGTTCATAAAATATAATAAGTTTCTTGAAGAGAACTTGAATTCAGTATTTATATAATACACTTTTAGATAAAAATGATGAATTTTAAGTCTAATAAAATTTCATACGGTCTCATAATCATAATTGACTCAAAAAATCAAAACTTATAAAAATAACAGGAGATCTGACCAAGGAGAGAGACTTAATGAGATTTCTTAACTTAGATTAATTATCGATCGATAAAATTAGGAAAACTTCACAACATGAGTATGGTTAAAAAAAATACAATACAACCACATGAGTTTAGAGTTATAAATTAGTTAAATATACCTTTCTGTTTCGAGGATATTAACAATGACAGGGGCAATTGAAGTTTCAGCATGTATACCACGAAAGAAATCAATGTGTGTGGACTGGCTAGCTAAGGACTTCTTCTAGTTAGTTTAAAAGTTTGGGAAGCTTGTCTTGTTGATTTGAGTTACATGTTGTTGGCTGATGCTCTTAGACCTTAGTATCACCACTGTGGGGTTGTAATTTGTTGGTTTTTTTTTATTATTATTAACAACAATTGTAATCACTTGGTTTCAAACTTAATCACATTTAAGATTTTTTATTCTTATCTAATAGTGTATTTTGTGAGAATTGAATTTAGATTTTTTCCTACAAACTCAATGTGTGTTAGCAAGAGTTACATCCATTGGATCATCTTGTTGTTGTTTTTATTTTTCCTTATTGATAAAAAAATCAAAAGCATTTTCGGGAGGAAACAATTGATTGAAAATGTTTTTCTTTTTCTTTTTTTCTCAAGTTAATAATGATATGTATATTAAAAAGCAGAAAGCTATGAAGCACTAACACCGACACGGATACGGATACGTGGACACCTGTAATATCCAAAATATAGAACGTAGTACAGGTGTCGTATCGATGTCAGACACTGATACGGACGCGTGTCGGACATCGGACACAACAAGGGGCTGAAGTGTCCGTGCTTTATAGGCAAGGCCCTGAGGCATTACGTCTTGAAGAACAATGTCCACTAATTGGGGAGGGGTATCCTTAATCCAATGGGACTCATGAACCAAAAAAGTAAATCTAACCAATCTATGAGGAGCTCTGTTGGCTTGCCTATTTACATGGGATATAATAGAAGGGGATGTATGTGCTTCTAAGCAAAACAACACAATCAGCTCTATAGCCCACCTGAAGGCCAAGGCTTCAACAATTAATATGAATATCATAGCAGATGCTGCCAAAACTTCTCCAGCATGGTAGCAAAAATAATCCCAAAACCTGTACCTTTGTTCTCCACAATTCACACATCAAAGTTGGCCTTTATGAAACCCTGAGCCAGTTTGATCCAGGACTTTGTGTTGGTTCTGAATGTGCAAGGCAGCAACCATGTCCAAAGTGAGACAAATGGGGTTTCTTTTGTGATTAAAAACCATTTGATTCCTAGTTTTCCAAATGGCACAAAGGAGTTTAGATATATGCGCTACCATCTCCAAATCCCCAATACTCAAGCAACCAGCCAACCCAATCAGAAAAACTAGTGTCCTCATGAGCTGAAATGGTTCCTCCAAGCGTGGAGGCAAACCAACCTAACAAGTTAATACTATACGCGCTATAGATGGAAACAGTTAACGTTGAGGTGCTTTGGACAAAAAGTTGTACTATGCTCAACCTAACCAGTTAATATATGTTAACTAATGACATGTATCTGTAAGAAAGCAAGCCAAACCATACATGGCACCAAACTCCAATGTTCTGGTTGAAACTTGAAAGAAAGAATAGTGAAGTAAGAACACACTTTTCAAAAGACATTTTTCATGTTTGAAAGGACAGAAAAACGAGAAGGATAAAAGTAAAATAAAATTGGACCTATATTTGAAACTTTTCTTCTTCTTTTTTTCTCGTGAAAAACACTAATGATGGGGAAAAAATAATCCAAAAGCTATTAAGAAGTAAGAAAACAAACACTTTACAGTGTTTTTTCGTGGTACTATATAAGACCAAACTAACAACAGAAATTGACATCTTTTTTCTCAAACGGGGTGTGGTGACATTTCATCCTCACAAGTCAAAACTACGGTCAAGATATTTTATTTGTCAACCACAAGCCCGATTGAAGTTGTCTTCTCTTCTGGGCCTTTGGGCTACTTGAGCTTGAAGTGGACCACTACCACTGGATGTTACTTTAAATTCGAAGTTGTTAGTATAAAGGGGTCATGTTACATTTTTTTTTTTGGTACTAAAAATATAATAAATTATATACCTTATTTAAAAGACTTTTAGAAGGTAAAAATTTATACTAAATAATATAAATTCATTTATATACCCTATAATTATATATAAGTCTTTATTTATTTAAAAAAATAGATACTGTATTTTAAAGGGCTCTTAGAAGAAAAAATATTAAATAATTAAAAAATAGAAATTCATTTGTATACTTTATAATTATATATTACAATATAAATTCATGTGTATACCTTATATTTTTAAAGCATTTATTTCTTAATTTTCGAATTCATACTAATTTTCTACCATATGGTTTACGCCCGAGATGAACCCTCTACAATGTTATGTAGTAACATTAAGTTGTTATTTAACCCTTGTTTTCTTTAATTTTTTCTCATCATGTTGATTCTTATCATGCATTTTTTTCTTATTCGTAAGAGATGTCATATTACCTTCATTATTCAAAGCTCCTAAATTCATCATCATTATTTAAAGAAAATCAATTCGCTTTTTCCATATTAATAGCAAAACAACTCCTTATAACTTTAACTTTCTTACATTTTTTGTGTGTGTTATAATTGGTTTCAATTTGAAACCAAACATACTCGTACGTTATGAGCCAATAGAAATTCACCCATTCACAGGTCACAACTAGCGTTTGGATGCAATCTCGCAGCTAACTTCCTTTCCATTTGATGGAAATTTCTTAATCTCACCATAAATGGTGAAGCAAGATGAGATGTTTCATTGCTGAGAAACCTAGCAACGACATTAACAATGGCACATTTATTAGCTAGCACCTTCCTTGTAAAAATTAAACTCATTAATCGCTATTAATTCTGACATCCTGAACGGATTAAATGATTAATGGTTATACAATTCACTTCAAAGTTAACGTAATGATAGATCCTAAGTCTATTTCTTGGTTAAATATCAATGCTTTTGGTACGTATAGATATAGAGAAGATATAAGACTGAAGGTGAATAAAAATATTTAAATCTTTGTTCATAGTTCAAAATGCTAAATTGGAGAACATTGATAACAAGTATAGCACATTACCTTACCCCATCAATGCAGACAAACGTCGGCAGCCACGTGCGCACCACGTGGTTTCCTACTATTATTATATAATAAAACACTCGGTCAAAATAAAACAATAATGGAGTACACACATGCACCGTTTCTTAATTTTTTGTGACATAATATGATTGAATTATTTTCTATTTTAATTATGGGAGATGGGACAAGGATGTATTTATACAAGTTACTCAATTGCACAACTTGTCATAAAGTACATGATCGAATGAAAGAATCTTGATTAACTCAAAGTGGTAAGCTAAAATTTACGATTGAGAAACATACAATATTAATGGCTCAAATTCGCAAAAAGAATTTATGTAAAAGGTTAACAACACATTTTCTAATATAATATTTTAAATATACTATCTATCCTTCCTTAAGATTTATTAGAAATTGTATAATTTTATAAGTCTCACCTCATATTTAATATATTTCACTTATGATTATGTAATTTATAGTAAAATTCAATATTAGATATGATGTGTTAAAAAATGTATTAATTAGATTATATTACTAACACTCTTCATATAAAATATAGGAGAGTATTGAATATATTTACACAAAGTATAATCAAAAGTTTTCTCTCACCTTAATAAAAATGTGAAAAGAATATAACACAAATTAAGTTTTATTTGAGTTTAATGGAAATAGGTTATTAGTGTAAAAAGTTTACATTATAAACCAATTAAATTTATTATTGGTATGATTATTATTAAAAATAACAAACTAATCACATATAATATAAAGATTTATGATTGAAAGATAATACAAACACATTTATATCAACTGTAATGCATTTTTTTCTCTTTATTTATACATACACGACTTGTTTATATATTTATGTAATAATATAATAATTCTAACTTAGAATACAATAATTATAAACCTAAATTATATATATAAGATAAAAAAATACTTAATAATCATGTATTTAATTACAAAATGTATATAAATTTATCTTTTAATATTGACTATTTAAATAAGATCTAGTGTATATATTTTTATCTCTTAATTACCATAGTAAAACATATATTTATATGTGTCTTTTACTATACAATGTGATTCCGTGCTTAATTGGTCCTTTTCTTTGTTTATGATACTTTTTCTCTCTTGTGTGGTACTGTTTCAAAACTACTTGATTGTTGTTTTTTTTAAGGCATATTTGATAGTTGTCACTTTTTTTTACTACAATAGTTGTTACTTGTTAGTATTACAAGTATCACGTCATTCCTTAATTTCCTGCAAGTGAATGTCTACCACACCGGCCGTTATTAATTTGTCTTGAATAAATCCATTCTCTTATACTCCAAATCTATAGAGGATATATAAATAGACATGATTGTTTAAGTGGCAGTTATAAATTTTGACAAATGATAACTCAACTATTCCAAGTATATGCGATCATTGCTATAAAATATAAACTGATTGATACATTAAAAACAAATTTCCCCAATGCTTATACTGTTAGGCATTATTAGAAAAACTAAAAATATGCTATATTTCCTTTAAAAAAAAATTGACAGCTGATTTACACAGATTTTTTTAAGAGAAGTGAAAGTGATAGTGAGCTAACAAAATGCAAGTAAAAAAATAAAAACATCAACCCCTCAAGTTAGGTATTTAAAAATGCATGAGTTGACCGTTTAATAATTTTAATCATTAAAATGATTTTAAATATTAAATACTTTCCTATTAATCTATAAAAAAATTATGCCTCGAAAATAATTTTTCAATATGTGAATGATTACTAAATTAATCCATTAAAAACTTCTTTATCTCATTAAATTAATCCTAACACAGACAAATTGAGATGATGATGATTTAGTTAACACTCTAACATGTTCTTTAAGCTCATACACTTTCTTTATCTTAAACTACAATACCATTTCCTTCTCCTGAATTTATAACTAGCAAATGTGTGTATATTCGATTATCAGATTTTCTCTAATAATAACCCATATGTAAATTTCATTATAAATCAATCAGCGATCGGTGGAAGGTCTTGCTAATCTTATAATTAATAAACTCGTCTATGTTCATTAAAAAAAAAAGCACATTAAAACTCAAATAATACTTACAAATGCATTTAGAGATCATTCATTAACAATATCTTTAATTTACATCAACAAATGGAAATCAAACTTAGGTTATTTTAACTACACCGATCTCTTTGGCTTTGTTATATATATATATATATATATATATATATATATAGCGAAATACATGGAAGAGAGGATGAGCAATGTAGGGACAGTTATGCGCTGGTACAGTTGGCGCCTGAATACCACACTCTTGAAAGAAGAAAAAAATAAAAATTAAAAACCCGCCCTTCCATTATTACCCTCCCTCAGCTCCCATAACCATAACCATAACCCTCTCTCTCTCTCTCTGTATATATATATGCACGCAAATATATATGTGTATGAATCTGCACTTCATTTCAAATCCCAACAAAAAACCAAAGTAATCTAACAAAGTAAGCACAATGAGGGAGATATTGCACGTGCAAGGTGGGCAATGCGGGAACCAAATCGGTTCCAAGTTCTGGGAAGTGATATGCGACGAGCATGGCATCGACCCCACCGGAAAGTACACCGGCGACGAGGCCTCCGATCTCCAACTGGAGAGGATCAACGTCTACTACAATGAAGCCTCCGGCGGAAGGTACGTTCCCCGGGCCGTCCTCATGGATCTCGAGCCCGGCACCATGGACAGCATCAGATCCGGCCCATACGGCAAGATCTTCCGCCCCGACAACTTCGTCTTCGGCCAGTCCGGCGCCGGCAACAATTGGGCCAAGGGCCACTACACCGAAGGCGCCGAGTTGATCGACTCTGTCCTCGACGTCGTTCGCAAAGAAGCCGAGAATTGTGACTGCTTACAAGGTATCATATACACTAAAACTTGTATCTTGTAAAAAACTAATAATAATATATTTTCACTCATAATATAGATAGAGTTTCTTTTTGTGCTCATGTGATTATTAATGATTATAAGTATAAATCTAGTGTTAATAAATATTATTTTTTAGTTTATTTATTTTTGTTAATGCGACCTCTATTTTTTTTCAAAATTATCACCAAACTAACCTTTGACTCTCACTTCTATATTATATTTTCACTTGCTCGTCATGGAGATAGATAGAGTTTCTTTTTGTGTTTATGTGTTGATTAATGATTATTAGTATAGATCTATTAGAATAATGAAAAGAATGCTACTAGATCTGGCTTCTGAAACTCACTTAATTAGAATCAGGTTAATTTCCTTTTTCTTTTCTTTCTGGTGCAATAATTGATGCTTCATTATTTTTGTTGTTGTTTGAGCCGATATGTTTTGCTTCGTTTTTCCGGAAGTTGACTGTGTAGTGGGAGAACAGGAATGGACCACGTGGCCATACTTTATGATGCGTCGCTGAATATAAAATAAATATCTTTTTTTGTTTCGCGCAATAATGATATTATATGTGACTGTCATAGTTCAATAGTGAGGGATGGATTAGTCACCGAGGATGTGGTTTTACTTTTAGCAGTTTCAAAAATGCACCAAATTTGTAAATAAACTTTGAATTTGAGTTGATTATAACAAAATTGGACTTACGCAATAGTTACACGAATTTACAAGTAGAACCTGAAACAATCTAGATTCACGCATCAGAAGATTTTGTGTGAGTGCAACTTGAAACAATGTAGATTCATCCAGAATATTTTGATACTCTGGATGTCTAAAGATTCCAGTAGTGTCTGTGAACATGGATTTGTGTGATCTTTTGTTTTTTTGAGTTTTATGTATGTTGAACCCTTTTTTTTTGCTCAGGTTTTCAAGTGTGTCACTCACTTGGAGGAGGCACGGGTTCTGGCATGGGAACACTGTTGATATCGAAGATCAGGGAGGAGTACCCGGACAGAATGATGCTCACATTCTCTGTTTTCCCATCCCCAAAGGTCTCTGACACGGTTGTGGAGCCTTACAATGCTACTTTGTCCGTTCACCAACTAGTGGAGAATGCAGATGAGTGCATGGTTCTTGACAATGAAGCACTCTATGACATTTGCTTCAGGACCTTAAAACTCACCACTCCTAGTTGTAAGTACCACTTCCACTTGGATCTGGATCTAGATTCTATTCTATCTACTCATTCTTCATGCATTCACACGTTCACCAATTCGAAAATGTGGATATAGATTTTTCACACATTCAGTAACTGTCGGATAAAGATTGGACTGATTCCCACTCAGATCCGGATTCCCTGCATTCATTTTTCCACACAATTCAAACATTTAGCAACTTGAAGCTGTTGCATAAAGATTGGACTAGTCATGTTTAATGTTGCTAAATCAGATTTAAAACATGTATTCAAAATTTGAACCGTCCAATTTTCATCCTGCAGTTACAAATGTGGTGTTGACTCAAAAGAAATCACTTTAACATGATTTGAACCACCACGTAGTTATGGTCTCTGCCAATATGCTTGAGACAAGTAATTGAATTTTTTTTTATACTTGCAGTTGGTGATCTGAACCACCTGATTTCTGCGACAATGAGTGGAGTGACATGTTGCTTGAGGTTCCCCGGACAACTGAACTCCGACCTGAGGAAGCTAGCAGTGAACCTGATCCCATTCCCACGTCTCCACTTCTTCATGGTGGGGTTTGCACCTCTCACCTCACGCGGGTCTCAGCAGTACGTGTCCCTCACTGTCCCCGAACTCACCCAGCAAATGTGGGACGCCAAGAACATGATGTGTGCCGCCGATCCTCGCCACGGCCGATACCTGACAGCATCAGCCATGTTCAGGGGAAAGATGAGCACCAAGGAAGTGGATGAGCAAATGATCAACGTGCAAAACAAGAACTCATCCTACTTCGTTGAGTGGATTCCCAACAACGTTAAGTCAAGTGTGTGTGACATCCCTCCCAAGAACTTGAAGATGTCGTGCACTTTCATTGGAAACTCCACCTCAATTCAGGAGATGTTCAGAAGGGTGAGTGAGCAATTCACTGCAATGTACAGGCGCAAGGCCTTCTTGCACTGGTACACCGGGGAAGGAATGGACGAAATGGAGTTCACTGAGGCAGAGAGCAACATGAACGATTTGGTAGCAGAGTACCAGCAATATCAGGATGCTACTGCTGATGAGGATGAGTACGATGATGAGGATGAGGATGGGGAGCATGCTTTCGAGGACCAGTAAATTGTTCATCACTACCTTGTTTTAATTACTAAATTTGCTGCTAGTAGTCACGTATCCAAGGTTTTAAAACCTGTTGATATCACAAACAAATCCTGTTGATATGGTCCCAATTGCGATCACAACTGCGGAAAGTTTTTTAAAACCTTAATGTATCTATGCCTGTCTCTGTACTTTTTTTCCATTCTACCTATTTCTCCTATATTTTAGTTTTAATTGAGTATTAATTACTTTTGAAATTGTTTGATATGTTCCCCGCAGACCATATTGTTGGTTGTTGTTCTATAATGTAAGTGTATGAATAAGAAAGGGTTGACTTATCTAGAATTCTATCATGTTTAATAAATTTATTAATTTTTAAGATAATTACTTTTAAAGTGATATTAACACGGAAGAATATAAATATTTTAAGTATATTATCATTAAACTCTTGTTTAAAATAATTTGAAGAACAAGAGATGCTTCAACTAACCGAAATATGAGTATCAGTACAGCTTCTCAATATTCTATTGAACCTATATATAGCAAATAAAAAAGAAAATAACAAGACATTACAATTTATTACACAGGTACCACTTCCTTCACTGCCAAATGCCATGTAAAACCTCTTTTCCAACCATTGTTTCCAAATGTACGAAGCAGCAAAATTAACAGATATCACCTCCACCGCAGATGAAGAAATACAGCAACGTATGACGCACGGTACCATGAATCCCCCTTTTCTCAAATCACTTGATCTTTAATACTTATTTGCAAACACGAACACATTTGATTTCTGTGAACACTATCTTTGAAAATTTGTTGAGTTACTAAAACAACTCCTCACATAAATCTTTCAACCAAAAAATTTCGGTAGTTAATAGAGAGGGATTTTTTCCCAATCATATATCCTTCCAAAATACAGTGTGTTTTGTCACCTTCCGTATTGAATCATTAAACCATCCCTTACTCACATCACAATTCCCTTCATCTAATTCTTAAATATTTTTCCACCATTTTGAACCTCTACATTTCTCATACCTTAACATGCACCTTTAATACCATAAATATCAATTGAAATCCTGTACCAGAAACTCTTTTTCTCATATTTTTTTTTTACAATTGATAAAGTTTTTCCTACACTCTCATATCATGAGTTTCATAATAAGAGAAAATTCATCGGTTGACTTTTTTCCTAAGAATTGGAGATAAAAATAAAAAATTTATAATAATTCGTCTATCTTGTTTAACCATTTAAATTAGACCCCGACAAATTTGTCCATTATCTAAAATATGAAACTAAAATCATTGATTTCAAAATGGAGTACCTCTGGTTTTTTTCTCTTTTATGAACAAAAATTACATATAAAACTGGTGAATTATTTGTATTTTTTGATGTATCACTTTTTTTCGGATGAGAAAAATATGTTAGGCTTAACATTTTTCTTTAACGAAATATTTTGTATTTTATTTAAGAAAAAGTAACAGCAAGTGAAATGTTTCAACTGGCCAACAAAGTATTTGAATTTAATTCTTTAAGGAAATAATTTTTTTATTAAATTTTATTTATTTTTTTATCGAATTTTAGATTAATTAATGTTACTTTTCGAAATGAACCAGAGGATTAAGCTACAAACAAAATCTAATCTCATTTTACTCACGATTTCTTCTAAAATTAATTCATCAAAAAATCAAGTATGGATCCCAAATCTCTCTCAAAGTTTATCAAATAGAATATATCCTAGGTTGTTATCTTGGACACTAAGTAGTCATATTTACTTTCAGAAAAAAAAAATCATATTTAAGCTGTACCAAAAAAAAAATCATATTTAAAGAAATTTAATGTCTATACACAGTGACAATATAAAAGATAAAATAAGCCTATATTGTAGTCAATTGTCATTTTTACCTACAATTTTCATAACGTGGTTTTTTGCGGTTGCCTCATAAGCATAATCCTCCTCCTCCTTGCTTCAGCTGCATTGAATCTTTTCAAGTCCCTGATTGCCGAGGCCACATTCAACGGTTGAGATGAGTTCAACTGGGAAAACTCTTTTGGGCTCATGTTTAGATCAGGAAGCACCGCTTGGGCCTCGTGGCCCAATCCATTAGATGAAGATGATGATGGCACCTGCAACGACGTCGTTGGATGGGCAGACACAATAAATCTCTCACTTTGGGTTGGTCCATTCCCAAAAGGTATCATCAGATTCATCATTTCCTTTTGAGGTTGTCTCTGCTTTGTTGCATTTTGAGCCTTGCTGGAATCGGAAGACCTGACTGAACCATTCACATGAACTGATTGCATTGCTAAAGTGGGTTTTTTGTAGTCTTCACTCTTTTGGCGATAAATCAACTATAAAAAAACATCACAATTCCATAAATTTATGGAGGTGTATTGGATTGGAATTTTGAGAGAATATTTTGACAAAAACAATCTTGAAGATTTTAAAAGATTATGTGGGATTTTAAAAGATTTTTTTTAAAAGACTTTTTACAATCAGGATTCTTAACCCAAGATTTTAATGGATTTCTAACACAGATTTTTAAGATTTCAAAGTACTTTATGGATTTTTATGATTTTGAAAGATTAATACATTTTAAACAAAAAAATAACGGAAGTTACAAAAGTGAATGAAAAAGATGATAAATAAATTATAATGTTTGAATAAAGAAAATAAAAACGATAGAAATTTTAAACCTTTTAATAACAAAGTCATTATTGCCTAAAAAAATAATAACAAAGTGATTCTCACTTCATGTTCGCCTAATTATTAGCATTTCTCCACATATCTGAACCTATATTAGTCCTCCATATATTAGCATCTTCTCGTTCCTGCTCTTGTGTTTGAACAATGGGTTCATGATCATTGTCTTCGTAATTTGGTAACACTGAAGATGAAGATGAAGACTCGTCAGTAGGTTCCACTGAAAATTCATCAGAACGACATTCTTTGCGAAGAAAATTATGAAGTGCTGCACATGCCAACACAAGCTCTGCTTGTGTTTTAAATAGAAATGGAGGTGCTGACTTAAAAATTGTGAACCGCGATTTAAAAATACCAAATATCCTCTCAATCACATTCCTTAAGGATGCATGCCGAAGATTAAATAATTCCTTTTCATTTTCAGGGTCATTACCGTGACCTGCAAAATCTTGTAGATGATATCGTACACCTCGATATGGGGCTAAAAATTTGCGTCGATTAGGAAATCCACAATCCACCAGATAATACTTACCTTGGGGCACTTTAAGTCCATTCTTCCTTGCCAAAGCATCACTTAACACCTTGGAATCATGTGCTGAACCCTCCCACCCGCTAAGAACGTACATGAATTCCAAATCAAAGTTACAAGCAGCTAATACATTTTGTGATATATTTCCATGACGATCACGATAACTGCTTACATCTCGTCCTTTTACTGATGCGGGAATATGTGTACCATCAATAGCTCCAATGCAATCCTAAAGTGTGTGTATCAATAATCATAAATATTATTATAATAATCATAATTATAATTATAATTTTGTTATAATTAGATAATGATCACATACCTTAAAATAAGGATAAAACGTTGTGCTTTCCCTTATTTTTGCAGGCACAGTTGAGTCTGGTCTAACCATTAAATCAGGTGCTAATGAGTTCAGAGCTTTCAAAATCTTGTGAAAATTTTCACTTGTAGCAAATTGTGATCGGCCAAATGTATTGCGGATTACACAATATCGAGTGTTCTGGCCGACAATCTGTAGGAATGATGCAAGCATTTCTTCAACACAAATAAATCTTGTATCCTCCAAAGGTGTTTTTTCTCTTATAATCGTGCACAACTTTCGAAATACATCAGGATACATCCTATATACTTGTCGAAAGATTGCAGGATCATCGTTTAATGCTTTGTGTATATAGTCATATCCCCGACTAGTAATTTGTCATCGAGTTAATGGACGTTCAATATGTTCACCACGCATCATATTCAAAAACTGATTTAATATATCTATTAAAGCATAAATTGTCATCACATATGTGTATGTGGCTTCATAAAATTCTTCATTTGTTTCCTCGTCATCTATATCTTCATCATTTGTATCTTCATTATATATATCTCCATCCATTTCTTCGTTCTTTATGTCATGGTCATGGTTATAAGTCAATATCAAAGTTAATATCAAAGTTAATACAAATTCATATATAAAATAAATATAATTAAAGTTTAACCACAACAATTTCACAAAATATATAACCTAAATACTTCAACCATAATAGTTCGACCAAAAAACAAACCAAATATTTCAACCAAAATACAACCATAATAGTTCCACCAAAAAACAAACCAAATACTTCAACCAAAATAGAGACCCAAAACATATAGTTCAACAAACTCACGATGTTTAAAATAATATGTTAATAATAGATGATCAAAATATTAATTATTCCCTAACTTAAAGTTTATCCAAGATGAGCGTTCTTCCGGTGACATCTTCAAGAAAAAATCCTTTTTTGCTTTAGTATTTAACAATTCAGCTGTCTTGAAACGCGTTATGTCATCCAAATTTGGAATTTCTTTTATAACATCCCAAATAATACCCTCGAGCTCTCTATCTCTATCTCTATCTTTTTCTCTTTTCTCCATCATGTTGGATATTTTTTCAAAATTCACAGCAATAGTCCCAATGCCAACAGAAAGATTTTCCAGAATGTTGCCTTGATTGTTGATCCCAACAGCGCTTGAACTCCCTCCATACTCGGATCTCCTTCGCTTGTGACAGTTTTGTTTTTCTATGGGAACCTCTGAATCTAAAGGGGGGTGGGATGGTGGACTTGGTTGGTTTGGTGATGGAGGCTGATATGCTGGTTCATAGTTATTTGGTGTTATGAATGTATCACTATTAGGATCATATGAAAATTCTTCTATCCCAACAGTTCTATTTTCTGGCTCAAAAGTTGTTGCATCAGTATCATCTGGATCGACTGATATAGAATTATTCCCGCTAGAAACTCCACCCCCAACAACGATTTTCAAATACTCATAATCAACCATACTTTTTCCTCGAAGTTTGCTGTGACTTGGGTGGGACTAAAAAAAAATCATTGTTAATATACTACAAATATTATAATTTATTAAATTTATAACTATTAATATATTTAAAAGATTATGAACTTAGCTCACCTTTAAGTAATCTTTCCATACATCCTCATGAGCAGTGAAAGTTTTTCCAATTGGGTCCCATCCAAAGCCAGAGTTGTTGCGCATAAGGGTTGACATCATGTTATACTGGTTTCGAAACCACTTCATCCGACTCAAATAATGACTATAAGTTTTAGGGAATTTAGTTTTTGCATTGAGTTGAGGAAGTATTATTCGTTCTACATTTTGTTTGCTAAGTGACCCATTGGCATCACGCAATCCCCTATTCATAGCATCCACCAAGAGGTGCAACAACTCATTGGTATCCTCCATAGTCCAAGATACATAATTATCTTTGTCTCTACTCTTTCCTTTGTTATTTTCTTGTGAATCCCCCATTTGATCGCTAATATATATATAAGAAACTAGTTATTTGACAAAAATAGTTATTGTTTCCTAATTGTCAAAAGTATAGTGACTATATCCCGAATAATATACAATTCAATAGAAAAACCAATAAAAAACTACCTAATAATAAAATAAGGGTCATGCTAACATGCGCACTTAGGGCACATGTTAAGGATACTTCCAATAGTAACTATGTCTTTAAAACAACAATTTTTGACTTTTAAAAAAGTAAATTGCACAACTTTCAATACAAAATTTCTATACATAATACACTAACAAGTGTCTTAAGGACACATGTTAGCATTTTCCATAAAAATAATACTCATATATCATAAAATCATTTTAAAAAAAAACTATTAACAAAATAACAATAATAATAACACAATAACAATTAAAAAATTATTAACACAATAATAATAATAATAACACGCTGTCAAAAAAATAATAATAACACATTAATAATTAACATTTTAATAATAACACAAGAAAATAATAATAATAATAATGGACGTTGTAAAAAAACAAGTTGAAGAAACAGAAAAAAAAAGAGTTTTTTATTTTGATTTGCATATACAGTACTAAAAAAAAGCAATATGAAATCTTGATGTATATCAATTGTCATTCTTTTGATGCATATTCATTGCCTGGACGTTGAAAACAATATGAATACGAAATCTTGAAGCATATACAACACCCTTTTCTTTTGATTTGCGTAATATACATATAGTATGAACAATATTGACTATCGATTGCCATTAAAAAAACAGGTAAAATTGATTGAAAAGTTGTAAGAGAATGAACCTGGTAGTGGTTTGTGTCTTGTTCGGCAGGAGAAGAAAAAGTCTTTGGAAGATTATGAAAAATCTCAAGGGTTTGGGTGAGATTGTTGGAGGAGTATTTTATGTGTATTTCTAACTAAAAAGTCTCTCAAAATCCATTTCACAAAAGAATCCATCAAAATCTATTTACTTTTGAATACCAAAAGACATTTTAAAAGTGGTAAGAAATCTCAATTGAATACCAACAGATTTTGTTGCCCTGAAAAAAAAAATCTTTATTGTCTTAATTGAATACCACAAGATTTGTTTATATTTTATAAAAGTCTTGATTGAATACCACAAGACTTTTTAATCATAAAAAAGTCTTTTAAAATCCTTTGAAATCTTAATCCAATACACCCCCTTAAATTTAAATTGGTGACCCACCATCACAAAAGATAAAATTAAAGTAAGGGGAATATGCAAATCAAACAAGGAAACGAAAACTAAAAATAGATAAAATGTGTTTTAGATTCTTAGATTTTGGTCAAAAATTTAATTTTAGTTTTTGTATCTTAAAAAGGATAGTTATAATTTTCATATATTTTTTTTATGATTGATAAACTTTGTCCAACACTCTAATATCATGAGTTTCATAATAGAAGAAGAAATTCATCAATTATCTAAAATATGAAAACTAAAATCATTCTTTTAAAAAAAATGGAGTACCTGTTCTTTTGCTTTTAACTTCAGATTGTAAGCCTTTGCCTTGTTGTAAAAAAGCTTCACATTGTACAACTCCTGTTACGATTAAAACGACCAGGAAATTCAAAAAATTGCCAAAAACAATTAAATAAAGACAAAGCGAAACGAAATAATTTAACTTACTTCTTCGAGCAAAACTTTTTGTTTCTTCAAGTCTTCTATACTTCCAAGAAAAAATTCTTCCTTGAGTTTCTTCTGTTGACACAAAACCCAAAAATCATATAAAACATTTCGAAGAAGAAGAAAGAAAAAAGCACAGCCCCAAAACCCTAAAAAAAATATAGTTATGTAAACCATTTTCCTTTTGGTTTCAATAAAAAAAGGCTTGTAGCCGGCGCGGAAGAGAATGTAGGGGGCGGGGGGAAGAATTTTTGTATCAGTAGAATGCAAATAAATATAATTCTGATATCATCTTCTATTCTCACACGAAAAAATAAAACAAAAAGATTGACTGAATGAGAAGGCACGGTGACAGAAGAAATTATTACCTTTTGGGGAGATCGTTTTTTAGGGTTCTGGTGAGATTCAGTGGAAGGAAGGAAGGAGAGAGGTGTGTCAGGACTTGAAGGGTTGTTCTGCGTTTTATTATGATGCAGAAAAACGTCTTGAATTGCAGATCTCTTCCTCTTGCGGCCCCAATTCAATGAGGGAGGTTCCGAATGTTCTTGCTGCTGCAACCCCAGAAGGATTTTAGCAACCTCTTTCTCTTCTCTAGTGTACCACTTCGATGAACAACCATGCCTCATCATCATGCTCTCTTCCATCCTTTTTTTTTTTTTTTTGTTTCTCGCAATCCTAAGAATGTGAAATATGTGCGTTGCTGTTTAATCTTATACTCTTATGGACAGTGCATGTGTGTGTGCATGTGTATGACTTGAGAGCTGAATTGATTTTGAGAAAGAGATGAATAACCTAAGAAATCGGAAAAAGATAATAGAAAACGTTAAAAAAGGAAAGAATATATATATAAAATTCTATTTGATTTAATTAGATTTAAATTATTAAAGTGATAATTAAAGTAATTTATTATAATAAACTTTGATTCTAAAAAAATATATAATAAATCTTGAAATTAAATATATTCAATATCAATAAAAAATAACACTTATTTATTAATAATGATTATTTTTTCATATATATCAATATATTTTTATATAACGTAAATATCAATTCTTCTAAATATTATAATGTACTAACAATTATTCTATATCTATTTTCCATGTATCGTAATTATTAATTGTTCTGAATATTACAATGCACTAACAATTTTATATATATATATATAACTCATGACATCTATAAAAAATATATACGTAATGTGTATTTTTCATATGTATTAATTCGTAAAATATTAATTATTAAATTAATTTGTATTAATATCTAATTGATAATTAACTTATTAATAATTAATTTATTAACATCAATTTATTATATTATTACTAATTGATTGCATTTAATTGTTAATTATATTTATTTAAATTAAAAATAAAATAAGTTCTTTTAATATTTTTTTAAAGAAAATGAATATAAAATTGACACGTGAAATTATTTCATAAAAGTAAAATCTTATTATATATATATATTAGATTAACAGTAAGCTTCATTTCTTTTATGTTTAAAAACAATTCTCATGAAGAGAATTTGTACTATGTCGATGATATATATTTCAATTTAAACAAGATTATATTATTTACTATCGTAAATTCCCATAATCTTATGCTATGCTTGGATCGGTGATAGGGGCGGAATGGAGGAGAATGGAATAGGGTGGTAGCCATTGTTTGGATTTTGCAAGTTAGGATAAAATCTATTAAAAAAAATAGAATGAGAACGATTCTATTCCATTGTTTATAGCTTTTTTCCTCCCCAAATTTGAAAAGAATGTGGTGTAACTAAAATTTTAGGTGTGTTTGATTTTTATTTTCATTTTTTGAAAATTATTTTTATTTTTAAAATATTAGAATTTTGAAATCATGTTTAGTTTGATTTTTTATTTCTGCTTTCAAAAAATAAAAACACTTAAAATGTGTTTTCAAATAGAAATGTATTTTTATATTTACTTAAAATTATATTTCTTGTCATCCATTTTTATTTTATCCAAAATAAAATTTTTAATTTCAACTGAAAACACTGGAAACGAGATTTTATTATTTTCAATTTTTGATTCGTTTGAGAAAATATTTTCACTGAAAATGTTTTCAAAAATCCAAACAAACACATTTTTATCACCATTTTCCATTTCCAATCAAAATGAAAATACAAAACAATCAGACCAACATCTCCTTATATTTCCTATTAACTATTGTATTCTTAATATTTTTTTCTCCTGCCTTCTTATTCGTCCCTTTTTTTATTCTCGCTAGCTCTTTCCATCTTCTCTTCCTCTTTCATCTTCTATAAAATCTTCTTATATCTTCTTCTTCCTCTTTTATCTTCTATAAAATCTTTGTTTTTTTAATCTTCTTCCTCTTTTATCTTCTATCTTCTATAAAATCTTTTGGAAGCAAGAGATTACTTTAGTTACACGACTTTGGCATTATGGGATCATTTAGCTTAGGCGACAGTCATATTGGTGTGCAAATTACACACACAACCTGTTAAGCATTGGTGATTCTACTTTTTTAGCTGCCATATATCAGCAAAGTAACAGAGAACATAATATCAGCACTACCCTGGGTGTTGTTTTGGTACTTTTATTAAATTCAATAAAAAAAAAATACCAAGTATTAACACATCCTGATCCTGTTGTGTTTGTTGTGGTCAAGTGTTAACGCATCCTGGTACTAAGTATTTTTTTGTAGAGTAAAGAAATGAAAAACCAAACATCACAACAACTAACGCATCCTTATAGAACTCTTCCAAAACAAAGATATGATCAGAGTTGACATCCATTTGCACAAGGTGGGCTTACATGACGCAGTCCCTCTTACCAATTTATCTGCTGCACTGTTGCCTTCATGAAATCATGAGGGACCACTAAGAAATCAAGTTGCCAATCTCTCAAAATTAAGATGTGAATATCACGTTCTTTGGTCTTTATGATAAAAAATAAAAAAGAAAAAAAAACTACAAAGTAATTAAATGCTAATACAGAAAATAAAAATTTATACTACCTCATGCCTTATTTATGAAAAGTAAATCATAATGTATTTACACTACAACTTGTTTCTTATATAAATAAAATTAAAGGTAGTAATCTTATAAATAGGACTAAAAGTAGTAATTTATTTCACTGGTTTCTATCTCCAAATGATGGAGTGAAACATTTGTTTCATTTTATGATAAGTTATATTATACATTATAACAACAGTTTAAAAAATTTTATATTATCATCTAATCACAATTTAACATGTAAGATAAATTTATTCATTTTTATGATGATAATTACTTTAAAAATTATATTAATAATAAATTTTCATTAAATAATAATATAAAACTGTTTTACATTCTTAATATATAATCATTAAACTCTATTTTTATTCTATTCTATTATGCTCTATTTAGTTTTATTTTCTATCAACAATGCAAACATAATCTTATATTAAGTGCATGTTTAATTTAGCATTTGACACTTTAAATTTTTTTAGCATTTGACATTATTTAATACTACAAAGCATGTAGATCAATTAGCTCATATTTGTTTCAACTTTATTGATGATTTTGATTTTGAGATTACTTCTAATAGATGATGTCTTAAAAAACAATATAAAATAATTTTTATTATTTAATTACAAATATGCATAACAAGAATCATTTTCGCCCAGTGCACCACAGATTAATGAGTTAAATAAGTTGGTCCATCTAAAATATATGTAAAAAAAAATCAGTCCATTTTCTTTCAAGTAATACTTTTTTTTCCTAAAGAAATAAAATGAAGTTTATTGAAAAAGAAGTATATATTGGACGGACCACGAGATGTGATTTTTCCAAGCCGAAACGGTACAATAACATTACTACTGTCTCATGTCCTGATGTCTATTGCACAGTCGATCCTGCATCATTGTGAGATTATACGCCCATGGAAACAAAAAATAAAAAACAAAAATCAAATATGTACAATTTGGGATGCACACAAACCTTCCACCATTGTAAATGCCACCTCTTCAATGGATCTAACCCTCTAGCTAGCCTAGAGTTCCTTAAACTCAAGTGTTGGAAGCAAGGACAGCATATATAGAAAATTCTTGTCACAATAATATTCAATTCTAATAAAAACAAATAAACATTGAATGGTATTGAAAAAACAGCTATATAATTATATTAGAAATTTAGGATCTTACCATATAAACAGAACAAAAGCATATCAATTGACCAACATATTATTATAAGATGGGGAAGATATCAGATAGATATACAGTAAACTCATCGATATTAACTAGTTTAAATAATTAATAAAATAAAATGAATATGGATTTTATCAAAGGCCTAATAAAAAAAGACCAATCAGATGGAAGTTATATATGTAAAAATCCTTGATTTGAATGCAACCAATAATTGCTCACCTAATACAAAAAACAACTATAGATTTATCCTCTACAATGCTTACTTGCACCCTCAAATGAATTGGGAAAAAAGAAACAAATGATTAAGCAGTTAATCATATTTCTACTAAACGTGAGTTGTAAACTGATATATCAGTATTGTGAACTGATATGCATAATGTGTGCCTGTGTGGTGTGCGTGGATTTTTTTTTTCTTTTCTAAACATTTAAGTGTAACAGTAATTGAGTGAGGATGTGTGGTGTGCGTGGAACATTTGTTACAACATGTTCTTATAAAAAGCGAGTGAGAAATGGATTTATGTTTGGGTTGGTGTTGCGTGGTTACTATGAAAAGTTAGGAACAATATCATTTTCAGGGGTGCTAACTTCGACAAGCAAAAGCTCATTCAAGAAGCACAATTTCATATTTGGACGTGGTTAAAAAGCTTGGTTACAGGGTTCCATTATTCATGTGATCAATGGTTTGTCTGTCCCGGTTATTACATAATTAAGGAACTAAAAGCTATGCATGTGCAAAGTTGGTCTTGAGTATTTCCAGCAACAGAATTGTGGAAGCGATCGTGAATTAATGAAAGTGGATAATTTAGAAACAAACAAAGTGGCCCTATGAAACATATATTGGTGAGGGTGTGCGTATATACAAAATTGTGTTAGAGTAGAGACTAGAGAGATTGTTTTATGGGAATTCCTGTAATTTAAGATAATGGTTAATAGGTATTACTATTCAATCACTGGAAGCAATATTAATTAGCCAGTGTGGATCATTTTATGTAACTGAAGTATGATATCTCTGGCACCCGTAATATATAAAAATTTTGTTGATTTTTTTTAAAAAAACTTGTATTTATTAAGTGTATGTTTAAAAATTCGATGCAAAATGACTTTTGAGACAAATTATTCTGACAAAAGATCATAACTCTTATTTTTACTTTTATTCATTAGATCTAAGTTAAAACGCACACTACAATAATTTCAAAAACAAATCAAACATCCACTAATTGCATTTACAAGATATCAGTGACCCTAGTTTAAAATATTAAAAACCGTGTTGAAGGCATAATAACATTTGTCCTAGGACTATATATATATATATATATATATATTAGTATATTACGTACTAGGCATTACTGAGGTTGTTAGTGATGGACTATTCCTTAAATGTATTTATAGGCGATCTTTGATGAGGTGGGCGACAAGTATTTTCTATTTGCGTCGTTGTATTAGTCTAAACTATGTAATGGATTTGAATATTTCTTATATATACTCAGTTTTAATAGTATTTCTTTAGCTTATAAAAAAATTGTACTTATACCTCTTTTTAATACTCTTAAGCACCCGTGTCTTTGTAAAGGTGGTGTTTATAAACATTATTTTTATAGGACAAAATAACTTTTCTTTTTAAGAAAATCATTAAAATGCCTGAATATATATATATATATATATATATATATATATATATATATATATATTAAATGGGTTAATATACACACATAAAATTGTATGAGTCATGTTGGTCATTGAAAGAATTTTTTTTAGCAGTCAAGGAGATGGTGAGTAAAATTTGTATTTAATGAGATAAAATTAAGAATATTTAACTGAGATCACTCTCTTAAATTTTATATTCTAATTTATAATATAAAAATATATTATTTAGTAATCAGTAATAAGTTTTCATGTCCAAAAAATTCATAAGTGTGCCTTAAAGTTATAAATATCGTTCCCCCACTCCCTCTCTCTAAAGAAAATACAACTAAATTAATGCTTCCGCTCACATTATCTTAAATCAAACCTCCAATTTTTTTTATCACAGTTTTCGTTAATGGGAAATTTGAATCTATTATCTCTCATTTTTTTTTCTTTTTCTCTTCATCAATCTTATATTTTAAAATTAGACTTTCAACTGTACTACAAATTCTTTCAGAGTTCAAATGATTGATTATGGATATATTTATTTATATAAACAGATGTACTTTACAAGACACTATTTTCTCTTTTGCGATGTATTATTCCCTTTTCTCTTTTTCTTTTGCATTCTCTTTTCTTTTTTTATTGATCACCTTTGTATGATTGCCCCGCACCCGCACCACATATTTCAGCCCCAGAAATACCAAATGGAATTCCATTTCCCATTTCCTACCTTGCTTTCTCTCCTCTGCCCACGGCCTTTCACATATTCAAATGGGTGTGACAGTGGGGATGGGAGAAAATTAATACAAAATTAAATGCATCAGAATAAAAAATATATTTTTTTCATAAAAATCAATAAAAATTTCAAAAGATTTATAATATTTATATATCTGTTCAACCAACTGATATAAATCACATAAAAATAAAATTAATTCATGATGATAGTACTTGATAATCTTGGAGTGGGTGGGGGTAAGTAAATTAAAATTACATGATAATTTTTCATTTTAATTAGCATAATCCAGCTGTCAAGATTGGCTTCAGCTTCAGCAATCCTTTTCCTACTTTGTGCAAATAGTTCCTCTTCCTACTCTCCACACACTTATTATTGCATCCAATTCCATATATCACCATCTATCAAAGCCAAACTTGACGGAGGGGCACTTCAATTAGAGAGTTTTTGGATGTTACAATAATAATTCAGCACTTGTAGTTTTCCGTGTACATGAAAAAAAATTGAACCCTTCCGTGTATTATTCATGCAATATTTCATACCCTCATCCCCATTCCCAATAATGCAACCTAGCTAGACCCTCCTAGGGTCGGCCACGAACATATTTGCATAAATTATGCAATGCAATGATACATGGGAATCGATATGTACTAGGTAATAACGCTGCCTTCAGCTCACTTCATTTTACCTAAACCATACGCCGCCAAGTTTATACAAATAGTCCTTAAAATCACATATCATACTCACCCACACCGGTTACTACCCAAACCAATAATAAGACTCGATCATGCATCATATTATATTTTTACACTAGTAACTTGGTTTGCATCATGTTTTAATTGGTGGCCAACAGAATAGCTAAATGATTTTTCATTTTTTAGTTATGAATGTTACTTCATTTGACTCGTTTTTATGATCTAAAATATCAACTTTTGAGTTTGGCAACTATAAGCATATTTGGTTTCCAATTTAATTTATTGCATATGAATTACAGATTAAATCCAATAATTCTTTGTAAATTGAATACAAAAGAAAAAGTGAAGATATTTTTACAAATTTCATGTCATTAATATCCATTTGTATCAGGATATTCAAACATGCTATTTCTGCAAGCAAGTTGAGACACAGATTAAGATAAGACTCGTGGGATTGTTGTTGTGAGATATAGGCTATAGGTACCAATACCATATACTATTTTGTGACAAAAATAAAGAAATTAAACCATGTCCTTCAAAATCAGCCATCTGGGTACTTCACCCACCAAGTAATGTGGCACTTTATCTAGCTAGTCTCGGTTCTCGATGCTTCCAAGAGCCCTTTTGAGTTTTCCCTACCAAATTTCTCTCACCAGTCACTAACATAACACAATTTCTGATTCAGGTCTCTTCCGCGTATGCGCCACCACATCATCACAATGTCCCACTTACATATTCGCACATTTATATTATTCTACCCGTACTTTAGTACTTACCATCTTCATTTCATACCTTATATATATATATATACAACTCTCATCACACACTATAAATACCCTCTCATTCTTCTTATCATTCCACGCACTTAGCAATCAATCAACACTTCCAATTACAATATACACATCTTCAATTAAGCCATGACTCTCTCTAAGCTTATAGTTGCTTCCCTTCTTGCCTCGCTTCTCCTTCTTCATCTTGTTGATGCTGATCAATCGGTACATATTTCAAATATTCTGCTTCTTAATTAATTCTATATAACTAGCGTTGTTCTCTCTTTCTTGTTGGTTTTATGTAAAACGGGTTAGGTTGAATTTATTAATTTCTTTTAACTAAGTTCTACTTAATTAAATTAACAAATTTGTATGTACATGTTATTGAGGAACCGCAGGCACATGTACAAACGCAGGGGTCTCTTCTGCAGAAGATAGGTACTAATTAAACTTTCATATATACAAATCACTAAATTAATTAATTAATTTGAAATTGGAAGTTAAGTTTATAAATTTATTATATGTTGATGATTAATTAAATTTCAGATTGTAATGGAGCATGTGCTGCGAGGTGTCGTTTATCATCTCGGCCACGTCTCTGCAAAAGAGCCTGTGGAACTTGTTGTAGACGCTGCAACTGCGTGCCACCTGGCACTGCTGGAAACCAAGAAGTGTGTCCCTGCTATGCTAGTTTGACTACTCATGGTGGCAAACGCAAGTGCCCTTAGACTTAAAAGTTGTGTTTGGATTGCTAGCTGCTGATATATCCTCCGTTTATGTTTAACCTCAGTTTGAAGGAAGTATCATATTCCTTATTTCTGTCTCAAACGTTGTGCTGCAGCAAATTTACTGGAGATCCAAACATGGATTTAATTGGACTAGGATCTATCCATACCACTATCCCATGCATGGCTTTGATATTATATTGTAAAATAATACTATATATAACATGTTGCTTAATATGTGCTCTGAAGAGTAAAGAATAACGTCATGGAATCATACCCCTTTTTCAATACTTGTTGAATCATCGAGTGTCTTGGTTTGTAATTTGGAATTTGGATGTATATTCACAAAATTAATAAGTATATTGTGATGTGATTAATTCCCTTCTCTGTTATGGTGCGTTCCTTGTACTGTCCATCGTCTATTAATAAGTATATTGTGATGTGATTAACTCCCTTCTTATGACATATTTTCATTTCATTTATAATATCACCTAACGTTTTACTTTTGTTGCTATGATCAGGAATTGCAAAATTATCGCCAGAAATGGAATGCAAAAATTAAATATCGTTATTTGTTTTTGACACTTTTCAAATTATTTTATATCCTACAATTCAAATTAATTTCCACTCATATTATAAATAATTACAGTCATACAGTGTTCTTAGCTACCCAATTAAAGCGTAATTAAAATTGTCTTTTGAAAATATAAAAAAGTTAATTTAGATGTATTCTTTGCAGTTCGTCACAATTACCGTCGTCACTCAAGTGTTTATATGTAACTGCAAAACAATCAAATGGACCAAAATTGGCTCTCGACGGTGTAGTAACATCGAGGTCATCATATATTCAAAGGGGATGAGAATATTTCTTAGGCATTTGAATAAAAAATGTACTAATTATGTATCATTAAAAATATATGACTTGAACTTTGTATTATAAATTGATACGTAGGTAAATAGATAATAAAAATAACAAAGATTTTTTGAAAAAGCATTGATTATTTTTCTTGAGATTAATTTAATTACATTTTTAATCTCTTTAATTTGGTGTGTGTGTAATTTTGATTCCTTGAATTTTGTTTGAGCCAATTCAGTTTTTCATACTTTTAAAATTAAGTGAATCCTTAAATTTTTCTTTTACTTAAAACTTTTGAAATAGTATTTTATATGCAAATAATTTTTTTAAAATTTGAAGGAATTTATAATATGAATTTAGGTTCTAAGAAAAAAAACTGAATAATATTTAATTCTTTACTTTTCATGTTTACTAAAAATTTAGAATGATTTAATCGATTAAGTTTATTTAAATTTTAAGAAAAAATAAAAAAATGTAAATATAAGTAAAAATCAATAAAATATCAGTTTAGCTTTATCTTAAAAATAAATTTATGAGACAAAAGGGATAGTGCATGAAGTAACATCACCTTATACTCCACAAAACAATTGCATTGTTGAGAGAAAGAACAAAATCATTATGAATATGGTGAGGAGCATCCTCAAGAGTAAGAAAGTTCCTAATTACTTGTGGGAAGAAGCATTGTCCACGGCTACTTATATTCTAAACATACACCCAACTAAAAGATTAAGTGAAAAGACACTAGAAGAGGCATGGGCACGCACCAAACTAGATATGACTCACTTTAAAGTGTTTGGCTTTATATGCTTCAAACATGTGCTTGATCAATTAAGGAGAAAATTGGATGGCAAGGGTGAACAAATGGTTCTTGTAGGGTATCACTCTACTAGTGGTTACAAGTTGTATAACCTAAGACATAAACAAATTGTAATTAGTAGAGATGTTGTGATTGATGAATCAAAGAGCTGGGACTGAAACATAGAAACTGAGAAAGACTCAACCAGAATGTTGATAGATCTTAACAATGCTAAAGAAGTTGAAACCACACAAGTGTTGCTATTGGATTAAGGAGATCAACCAAAACCAAACAAATTCCATCAACCCTACATGACTTTGAAGTAGTGTTAGATTTTGCAGTTGTCTTAGAAGGAGAATTGGTGCATTATGCACAATTTGTTGAATTTGATTTAATTAGCTTTATTGAAGCAAAGAACAATCCTAAATGGGTGAATACAATGGAATACGAGCTGAATTCTACTGAGAAGAATCAAACATAGGAATTTGTCAACCTATCTCGTGATAAAAAAAAAACCTATAGCATTAAAGTGGGTTTATAAAGTGAAGGTGAATCCAAATGGTGAGATGATCAAACATAAGGCTAGACTGGTGGCGAAGGGATTTCTACAAAAACTTAGAGTTGACTATGGTGAAGTCTATGCACTTGTAGCAAGGATAGAAACAATAAGATATTAGTCGTAGCTATAGCAAATATAAGAGGTTGGTCTATGAACCAATTTGATGTGAATGGACCATTGGAGGAGGAAGTTTATGTTGTCCAGCCTTTAAGTTTTGAGATTTTGGATCAAGAAGATATGGTACTCAGACTAAGGAATGCCTTGTATGACCTTAAGCAAGCTCCACATGCTTGGAACAAAAGAATTGACAATTTTCTAAGCCAAATTAGCTTTGTTAAATGCAATATGAGAATGGAGTGTATTTAAAGGTCTTGAAAGTGGTCACTAGTACAGATTTGCTAATAGTGTGTCTCTATGTAGATAACTTACTAGTAATTGAAAACAATGAATGAGAGATTAAAGAGTTCAAGAAGAAAATGGTGAAAGGGTTTGAGATGAGTGATTTGGGGCTCTTGTCCTAGTTTCTTGGGATTGAATTCAAAACAACAGAGGATGGTATTGTGATGCACCAAACCAAGTATGCAACTGATTTGTTGAAGAAATTCAACATATTCAAGTGTAATTCAGGTGTCACACCAATTGAAATTGAATAAGTACTTGAGAAGGAAAGGACTAAGGAACTTATAAATCCTACCTACTCCAAAAAAATCGTTTGATCACTCAGATATTTGTGTAATGCCAGACATGATTAAGGATTTACTGTTGGATTAATAAGTAGATTCATGGAGACACTAAGACTGCCTTACTTACTAGCAACCAAGAGAATAATGTGTTATGTGAAAGGGACTTTAGACTATGGAATTCTATTTCCCAAAAGGGAGTGACAACTTAGAAGTTGAACTGCTTGGGTACTCTGATTCAGATTGATGTGGTGACATATCTAATCGAAAGAGTATTACAAGTTGTGTTTTTATGTGTGGAGGAGCACCAATTTGTTGGTGCTCAAAGAAGGAATTTGTAGTGGCTTTATCCTCATGTGAAGCTGAGTGTATTGCAACCTCAATGAGTGTTTGTCAAGTTGTACGACTTGATACATTGATGCAAGAAATCAAAGTGAAGAACTCAACAAAATGCAAGTTATTTGTGGATAACAAATCAGCAATAGACTTAGCTAAGCATCATGTTGCACATGGAAGGAGAAAACACATAGAAACATGGTTTCACTTTTTGAGAGATCAAGTGAATAAATGAATACTTATCTTAAAGTACTGCAAAACAAAACTACAAGTTGCATACATTTTCACTATGGCCTTGAAGGGAAAAAAAGTTTAGAGAGCTAAGAGATATGTTAGGAGTTATCTCTTTGAATCATTCAAATTAAGGAGGGTGTTGTTGGTTAATTTGATGGACACAAAATGAGTTTTGTCCGGTGCGGGTCATCCAGTCTAAGGACTGGACTTGTACAATGAGTGTCATCCAATCAATTAGTGTCTATGGTATAACTAGTTAGTTAGATATATGTGTCTATATGCGTGATGTATAAAAGGGTGCTTGTGTACAAGTGTTGTATGTTGGAGAAAGTAAATATGTGTGCACTTGAGTAATCAATAAAAAACTACATTTCTGATTTTTTTTATCATATATCTTCTTCCTTAATTATTATTGTGTGAGTAGTTTCATTTCCAACATTCTGTCAATTTTATTTAATATTAATGATGTAGTATATAAAAAATATATATAGGACTAGTTTTTAACCTTTTCAGCTCAATAAGAGTTTATGAGAAAGTGTGGATTGAGGATTATCCATTTATCCTATGTTGATATGTTGTAATATCTTATAAGTAAAAATGTTCTTGAATTGTTGTATAACTTTCAATTATAGTAGACTTGTTTTGGTTTAATTTTTTATGTGAAGTTTGAATTTTTTTTAATCATTATGGAGTTTGAGTTTGGACATCCATTTGTGTTATATATGTAGAAAGATAATTTTATTGTAATGATGGGTTTGACTTGATTAAGATGGTCTCTCTTTAAAAATGTTGTGGTTTGTATAAAAACAAAAATAAAATTCTAACTCTCTCCTAAAAATACCTTGAGGTTGTATTTGAGAGTGACAAAGTAGTGCCGAAGAGAAGTGAGGTCTTGCCTTTGACTCCCTTCCCTTATCTATTGAGCTACCTTTTTTGTTCAATTGGATACTCCTACTCTATTGAAGCCTGCCATGGAGTCAAATAGACAACATAAAGACATTGATGAGCAAAAGGAGCAAGCAGAACGGGAAAAAGTTACAAATTTTCACCGGTTGGAAGGAGTCATTTAGGAATGAAATTGCATGGAGATATTAAAAATAAGGTTATTTATCTTCTTTTGTTTTCTTACTTACAAAACAAATTTGATTCAAGTATGTTTTCTCTAATCAAACTTATTTCTCTTTTACAGAACAACCTTTATTTTTATCTTATTTCTTAACTATTTTTTTTTCTCTTTTCACCTAAATTCTTCTTCCTTTCTTCTCCTACCAAACAAAGCCTTCTAAAGAGAGGGGGAAAAAAATCAGAGTTGCACGAGGTTGTGAAGCAGTGAGAATGGCACCATTATTGATTGGGTCCGTAGCTTATTACTATCAATCTCACTGACAAGAAATGCAGTGTTGGGTACACACTTTCACTGAAAATAAGCGCAGAGGTTACAGTTGCAGGTGTGCATACAAGAACGTGAAACGATGATAAGAAAACTTTTCATGTTGCATGCATAGATGCCATCTGCCATGCCTCATCTATCCACCTCAAATCCATTGTCGCTTCTGTTCTTTTGGCAACATTAGATATCTAATTTATTTTCATAAAACTATAAAAAGAAAACAAAATCAATAGCTTTTGACTCATCAGACCACAATAAATATGTACATCAGCACATGGATGAATTTTTTTTTTGCTCACACATATATATATTCTTCTTCGGGGACAATAATCATCAAACGATAAATAAGTATAGACACGTACTTATGTTCTATTGGTATAGCTGAAATACCATAAAAATAAAGAAAAAGGTGAAAAAAATCAAATGAATGATTAAAACTCACATTGTTCGATAACGATGAAATATCAAAGAAAGAAGAAATAAAAAAAAAAAGTTGTGGTTTCACGTTAAAAAAAAAAAAATCATTGTTGGAGAGGGGAAATAGGGTAAAAATTGGAAAAGTTAACATAAGTGTTAAAATTAATCTTTGGTATTGTGCCTCCCAATCTCATGATTATCGGTTTTTGTCCCACTATAATAGATTTTATTTTACATAATGTGTGTTAGTTAAGATTGGTAATGAGTTGAGCTTATCATGATTCTCAGGAGCAAAACAAATATAATTTTAAGGATTCAATTAAAAAAAATTAAAAAACCTATAAAGAAAAAGAATCTTTAAATTGTTGTGAATAAAAGAAATCTAACTCAATTATTGGATTTATAAATTATTATAAATCTCTCGAGGATGTCTTCAATTCTTACCCATGAAATAAATAATTCTTGTTAACAAAACGGAGTTTCCAAGGATGTGAAGGGCAGTTGTGGTTTACTGTGTACTTTGGGCGGTGATCAAGCAGCTACAACTAAACGATCGAGGAGGACCGTTGATTTCTTTGAGCAGGAAAAACAATAAGCAGCATATTCATTTTGTACAAAATACACCCAAAAAAAAAATTGACTTCTCAACAAAAAAACAAATTAATGCAAGTGGGGAATCAGATTTGGAGTATGGACTCTCTTCATAAAAAAAGGGAGTATTTTAGTAAATAATAGAAACGAGTGTTTTGCTAATTAATTTGTTTTTATAATTGTTAAAAAAACAGCAAAGTGCACTATGAAAAAGAAAAAACAAAACCAATTTCAAATCCTAATAAGACAATGTTGAGAGGACTCAGCCAGCACCTTGCTAAATAAAGAGGAAGAATAGCTATATACAAGTGCCACTTCTCAACTTAAACCAAAGCTTCCTTATAACTTTTGCAGGGAATCATTTCTTACACAATCACACTTCAATATTTAATTAAAGCTTACAAACAAGCATTCTGAATTGAATCTTCCATTTCTCTTTTCTCTATTCCATCCTTTTTTGTTTTTTGGAACGAGTGAGCTAAAAATATGGGTCAGTAATATCTTAAAAACAAACGTATTTTTTTCTTCCTCCTCTTGAAGTAAACCATTAATGTTCTCTTCACAGCATTGGCTTATAATTTCCAAGCTCATAAAAGCATAATGAGTGCATGAAATATTTGTGAGTGAGCAATAAATACTAGTACCACAATTCTCAATTTCTCCTGTGCCTCCCTTTATTGCTGGATAGATATTTAACACCACTCTCCTAACTTTAGGGTCTATTTGCTCGCTGCTCCACCTTTTACTTATAAAGAGAACCTCATTCTCTGAGGCACCAATTGCAATTCTTTACTTTCCCTGCCTTCTTCTCTTTTCTTTTCCACACTGTGTGCTGTGCTGTGCTGTAACCGTACGATCTCATTCTCAAATCTCACTCACTTTTTGTCTCTGTGAGGCCCTTTCATATTTTTATATTTGTTTTTAATTTTAAATTTTCACTCTATCGAACAAACCCGAAACATAATAGTGATAATGCTACTTTTTAGTTCTTAGTTTTTAGTCTTTCACTTAGAACTTTAACTTCACCGGAGAGAAACAAAACCAACACGTTGAATCACTGAACCTTTCTCTTATTTTGACTTTTATTTGTTAGTAGTAGAGAGAAAGAAATGGACAAGGCTCCAAAAGTGAGGCGTGGAAGCAGTGCGTTCTCAAACTCCAACAAGCGACGACATATATCTAAACAATCTCGACGACACAAACACAAACTCTTCGCTGGTAAATTACACAACACCAACCTTTTCCTTCGCTAAAAGACAAAACCTATTTTATGCTTCTTGTCTTTATTCATTCGTTTCTTCTTTTTTTTTTTCTTCGTTTGTTTTAAGCTTTTCCGATAACGAAGAGTTTTTGCAGATAACGCAGTTTCCCCTATCTGAGCTTTGGTTTTTTTGTTTTGCTTTGTGAGCGATAGTTATTAGCCGTGGGGACTTTCGATTCTCGAAGAAGGAAAAGGTGAGAAGCTTGAGTGCCGTCGGAACGGCGTCGTCGAGCTTCCAAATGGCTTGTATTAATGCCTCTGAACGACGAAAATGCGAACCTCCTTCAACCGTCATTGCCACCACCAAGAGATTCAAGCTTCATAAGAATGTATGTTCTTCTTCTTCTTCTTCTTATTATTATTATGTGTTTAACGTGGTTTTAAATTATGATTGCGCTAATTCAAAAAACTTTTATATTATAAAAAAATACGGCTGATGGCTGATGCTGTCGTAATTGTGATTGCAGAATATTGTTTAAGACCATGGTGCTTAATATTTTATTCTTGGAAGAAAAAAAAAACTTACCTACGGTTCTATAAGTGTTTTTCGTGTTGTTGTTCAATCAAAATTGAAGTTTTACTTCGTCAATCTATATTACCTTTAATGAAAATCTTTATTGCACAGATTATTAAACTGAAATTCCAATTCTGAAAGGAGATAACACTAAGATGCTTAAGGAACTGGATCTTTTATTTATTTTTTAATTTTTAATTAATTGACCTTTTTTTTCTCTCACATTTATGAGTTTGTTGTGTTTGGTTCTCTCTCTTTTTCTCCTTTGAATGATTTCGCAGTTTCTGAATGACTCCAACGTTGCCTCTGTTCCACGGAAGCTACGTTCAGGTACCTTTAATTTCAAATTCCAAATCCAAGAGTTTAATTGTTATTATGCATAAAACAAAATATGCACTTTCCTTTGTATTTTTCTTTTGATATTGATTTTGGATTAGAGTTGAAGCAATCTCTGAGAAGCCTTTTTTTTTTCTACTCCTTTTCTTTTTTTGTTGTAATTGTTGGACTACGGATTCGGTATTGGTATTTTTTTTTTTTAATTATTGCAATCTATTTTACTTTCACTGGTAGTATTCTTTTTTCTTTTTTTTTTAACCGACAAATGTTAGTTTTATTCTTCTTCTGTATCCAATCTTGTGTAGGAAGTGGTAAAAAAAATTGTTTGCTAAAAATATTATGATTTTGTTTTCTATTTTAAAATTACATAGCCACGAAGAAACGGGGTCGCGAATCCATGTTACTTGATTCAGAAAAGGTGAAGCATAAGATGGATGGAATAGAATCTCTCAAAAAGGATAGTGTAAAGAAGTCCAAAGTGAGTGTTGTAAGACATCTGTGGGCTGTGTTTGCCAGTTTCAAAACCTTACCCTTTTGCTTGGTTGGTTTTCTAAGCATTTTTTCTGTTTCTAATTCACCTTTTGCTTGGAATTTTATGCTTTGCAGAAACAAGGAATGTGGCGTGACTGGTCCCCTAGAGAAGGAGCTTCTGGGGCCATCACAAAAGATGAGGAAGAGGTTGCCGAGACTCTCTATGCCTTGGCTGGAATGTTCCCTCACAATGCCTCCAATCATAATAGTACGGATTTAGATGGCAAATCTTTGCCTGATAATTCATCAGTTTTGCAAGACTTGGAGGATAATGCTAGTGATGCTCTTCAAGGTTATTATTCATTCTCAATTTCTCACTCTTATATAAGATACTTGTCTTGGCTATTATTTTTTAGTACGAGGTCATAGGTATCTTCTACGACAGGTAAGCCTACTCTTACTGTATCCGAGTAGGATTACTATGAGTGGCAAAGTTGTCTTAACTATTAACTTATTCTTCTTCATTCTCTTTATTTAATTTTTTACCATTTGATTCTATTCTAGCCTCAGCAACTGCTCCTGTTGCAAGTCCTAGTTGTCACGAAAGTTCAGCTGGAGAAGCTTCAAAAACCAGTTGGTTGAATGAAGCTGTTGGTCAAAAACAACCTGATTTGCCTGATAGTCCAACGCTCTTGATGTCATCTCGTAGCGCTTCTCTAACTATAAATCTTCAGACCATGCCTGTGGCGGTTAAGCATGAAAAGAGCAGCAAAGTTGCATTGCATGACTCTGAGTTATGTCTAGCAATGGGGTGGGTCATTTTTTCTGTTGCATTCTGAAAAATCTGTACTTTTCAAGTCCTCTGTATATATTTTACATGTTTTCTCGTGACATTGCAAATTAAATATGTCCAGACAATCACGGATTTCTCAAGTTGAGAGGAAACCAGATGTGGCATTTGAAGCGGTGAGCATTTCAACTTTTACAGATTGTAGTGTGGTTCTACCAAAACTTGTTGTGAGCTAGTGCTGGTCTTATTGGTGTGTTAATGGATTACATTTCAGGCAAGAAACGTTGATTGCAAGCAACAACAGCATATGATCAAGGACCAAAAAGGAAATGGTACACTCCTCTCAAAGATCAAAATGTTCATTTTATAGAGTTGATTTCTCATTTCCGTGACTCAAGTATAGGCTAAATGTTTTTACATCAATTTGGCTGATTCTTAACTTCTTTTACCAGAAGGACTTGCATTATGGCCAGGCTTATCACCAGTGGCACCAGCTGGCCAGGCTTATCTACAGTAAATTTCTTTCATTTTACATTTTCACCCTGTTGTGGCTTGATTTCAATCCTTCTTGTTCTGTTTGTCTCAACCTGATCAATTTTTCTTTCCTAGGTCTTCTGCTACTAAAGCTCCTGATTGGCTGGAAGCTGCAATCCGTGTCTCCAAAATGGATTCCATGGAAACTTCAACTTGTTCTTCTAGTGGGAGGGTAAGGACTAACAAATTTATTATTACTGCTGTTTTTGTGTGACTTGGACTTTTACTTGTATTATGTTAAAATCTCTTGATCCTAAATGATGTACACTCCACTCAAACAGCTATTTAGAGTTGTCAATAAATAACCGTGCAGATTTTTATTCCTAAAAGATCATGGAAGAGGTGTGCAGCTCATGTTCACATCAGTCATTTAATCAAGAGTCTAGAGGTGCCAAAAACACAGGTTATCAAAGAATCTGAGCTTTTTGGATGTCATCAAATGAGAGAACACGAAGGATCAAAGCGTGGAGTTCTTTTAGAAGTACACAGCTCAAACAGAATGAAAATTGGAATCACTTCTTCTACTTTGAGGAATCCACATGAAAGTAAGAATATTATTCTTCAGCGGCAAAGCCATTATCGAGACATATCACAGGCTGCTCCAACACCTGTGGTGTATGGCCCTCAAAAGCAAGTAAGCTTAAGGTTAATTTTTGGTAAAGATGCCACTCGTTGCACCCTCTTCCTCATGCACTAATGACTATCATTATTGTGCAGAATTTCAACTTCTTGTCCTTGTCAGCAGGAAGTAATGGGTTAAAGCTAGACAATAATTATAATAAAATTGGAAGTAGGTTGGAACCATTATCAAAATTGCAAGTGCCTTATTTACAGTCATTAACACCGTTGCATGGGGGCATACCAATTCCCGCGACTCAGAGACAGTATGCCTCAACTTCTTACCTTGATCAGCTTTCTGTTGCAGGACCACAGGTATTACATCTCTCTTTGTTGCAAGAAAACTATTATTAAGTATTAACCAAATTTGGTAAAAAATACTCCCTCTAGACTCATAAGCAAAAATAACTAATTTCAAGTTAATTAAGAAAGTTAATTTATATCATTTAATTTTATTAATCTCAACTAAAAAATAAGATTATTTCTAAAATATCTTTCATTGAAACTTCCTATCATGAACAAAAAAAAAAATCATTGAAAATAGAAATAGAATTAAATGAAATGGTGTTTTAAGAATGATAGTATTAAATAAGATAAAATTAGTTAGATTCACTTATTTTTAAGTACAACAAACAAGATCACATTTTTGCTTATATATTACTCCTGAGGGAATAGTTGTCAAGGGAATTTAGTTCAATTAGTTAAATAAAGCACATGAGTTATTGTAAATTCCTTAACATTATCTTTCCCACGAATTTTTTTTTTTTTGGTAAAAGTAGCAAATGTGATTATCTTTTTAACCATGTGAAATGAGGTGGTGGCTATAGTTTATTGCTAATAATGAATTGGAACAAACTAACGTGCAATTTAATATCCTCATAAATATGCCACCCTTATTGTCATACTAATACTGTTCTGTAATGCTTTAATTGCCTGCAGGTTCTGTTGCAGCAACCTCATTATTTTGGTAACCCGTTATATGGAACTCATTATGGTTCGACAGTCTCACATAAACAAGAACACCAAAGCTTATGGGGGGTGCAACAAGCAGAACAAGGTAGGTCTACAGTAAATTTCAATATTTTGAGGACCCAGTATCCTAATTGGCAAAGTGGAAGGCATGACTCTTCTGCATTGAGTCCATGTGCCCAAGCAATCCTCCCCTGTTCCCCTGCATCACAAGAAATTTTTGGATCCAAGATCACTTCAATCTCCGGGCAACAGAAGCAGCACCTTGCACACTTACAAGACAAATGGACTAGAGCTTCATCGTCTCCCTTCATTGTATGAAGAAATTAGAGACAGAATCACAAGTAGTGGTACAATATCGCCACAAATGCGATTGTAAAGTGATGTGCAACCGGAATACGATTCATTGTTTTATATTTTCTACTACACTCCCGGCTTTTAGAGCTGAGCCTTTCACATTGAAAGTAGCACAGAACTTGCAAGCTGCTATAGAAGATTGATCTAGTGGAATTGCGAGAAAAAAACAAATGTTAACAGTGTAGCAAGACCTGAAACTTGAAAGTATCACGCAAAAATCTTTTCGTTTCCCAGAACACCTAGCACTCATCTAACTGAAAACAAAACATAAAACACTTTTCATTGGTAGTTCATTTGTATCACCAAAAATTAATCGTTTTGTATTTGCTTATATACTACAATCAACCAATTATATTTCTATTAAGTGTTTTACTAACTACTAAGAAGAGCAAAGAAATTTATTAGAAGAGAAAGAAAAGTGAAACAAAACAGAGACAGTAACATAAAGGTTACTGAAAACCCTGATTTTATAAATGTCTTATACATATAAACATAAACCGGATACGAATAAGAATAAGAAGCATATGTAAAGGGCACTTAATACATGGCTCATCGGAAGAGATTTTCAAAATTCTTTATCACAATTAAAATACAAGCATTAAGCCAAGGGCATGAGTAAATCATCGAAATCTCCAAATCAATATGACAGCAGAAAACTAATGATTTTTCATTCTAGTTTTTCCAGTTCCCCCATTCTCTCAATAATAGCCTGCAAGCACAAAAACAGATTTGTTATTTGAGGTTTTCTATGGCCTAAAATTTAGCTCATAAATAAATTTAAACCCAGGACAAAATTGTCAGAAGTAGAGAAAATATGCTGGAAGAAGCTACCAAAGTAGGCAACTATGCCTGGAATCGTAGTGTAACTACACAACTTAAATCATAGACTAGCAAGTAGCAACACGTAAAGTGCTTAGTAACTCAAAAAGAATGCTTACCTTCTTGCTTGTTTCTTGCAGTTCACCCGCTAGAATGAATTCATCAAGTATAAGATAGACCTTCAAGACATATGGGTAAACTATATGAGTAAGGAAACATTAAAAAAATAGTAATAATAATCTAAAGGAAGAGGGTACGATCAATATGGTAATGGTGATCAATAACCACTCCAATCCTAACCCTAAGCCATCATGAACTTCACTTAGAAACAAAAAACAAAACATATTGAGAAAACAGCAAAACTTGTGTTATAGATTAGACATACTGGAGGATGTTAATGTATACAGAGGATTGTGTTCATATTGATCAGTGCACCTAAACTGAAATTTTCCAGCTAAATTAACAATCTAGCATATTGATTAGTTCAGGCTACGGTTAGTCAACATTCTACTATAGTCTCATGACTAAATGCAGCAGGAAAAAAAAATCAAGACCAATACAATGGCACATAGATATCAACATCAACAATCACATGATTATTTGATGCTAAAATACAACAAGCAAACAAACACAGGATAGGAACAAGGTAACAATTAACAAACCTTGTGGAAGTTAAAAACCAAATCAAGCTCACAGACATTGCTGAAGAAGTGATCCAATATTTCCACAAACAAATGGATGCACTCTAAATACGCCAACTCATTATCAGTGATATCAACACAGATTGAGAAAAACAACCCAGCATATCGCCTGTATATTATCTTGTGCGTACGAAACTGCAAGACAAGTTACTATCAAACGGCAATCAATTGTATAGCAAATGAGACAACCTAAGAGCAACAAAAGAATAACCTCATAGAACATTCATGTCAGAAATAATGCAATTACAACTCAGCGAAAGCAAAGGAAGAAATTGAAAATCGTGGAGAGAGTACTGACCTCGACGAAATTTGTGTATTTAGGGTCTCTGTTTACGACGAGGCGGTGAACCTGAGGAATTGAGGAAAATTAGGTTAAAGTGGGTTTTTTGTTTTTATTGGCAAATGTTAGTGGTTAGTATTATAGTTTTTTTTAATAGCGAGAAGATTCGAACCCGCGATCTCTTCCCCTTCTCTTCTCCCGTAGAGGAACCTTATGTCTCCAATTAGGTTAAGGTGGTGGTGTTGTGTATGAAGAAGAAGTGGAATTGTTACCTCGTATTCGACCTTGTGCTTCTCGGAATCCTCGAGAGGAACGTAGTATTTGGCAAGACGGGTCTTGCCCTGCCTGTTCTGCAACAGAATGAATCGGATCTGCGAATGCGGAAAAAGGGGGAAACAATCATTCAAAAATGAAAAAAAAAAAAAATGGAACGAAAGAGGGAATAGAATTATGAACGAACCATTTGCAACGATGGGATTGGGGGTTGGAGAGGTGAATTTTCCGATCTCAGATTCTTCAATGCCAAAAACTGAAAGAGAATGATGAATCATATCAACGACTTTACTTTCAACATATGTTTTAAATTTTAATTTTCAATTTTTAATTTTGCGGTTATCAGGTTTTGCCCTTTAACTTGACTTTGATTCAACTTTGAACATTCAAATTACCATGCCTTTCAAAAATAATAACACCCTTATGCATGTTAAGTTCAATTTTTTTTTTTATAAAAAAACTCCTTGATATAACTTAAAAAACAATTATTCCCTCACAATTAATTTCGAACACTAACAATTTTTATATATGTATAATTGGTATGAACTAAATTACCCAAAAAAAAAAGTTATTTACAAATAGTTTTAGCTCTTGTAACCAAAGTTTATGTATTTCTCTCTCTATCACACCGTTTATTCTGGAGTATGTAAAGATCCAATAGCCAGACTTGAATAACTTAAGTAAAGTTCAAATTTCAATGCTTCATTCATAAAAAAAAAAAAAAATCTTCAACTTCCTTTGAGTCACCTTTTCTTCTCCCATATACAAAAGGAAAAATGGATTATTCCTTCATTTTCTTAGGCTATGTTTGGTTTGCCGTGGCGGAACTCCAAATTAATTTAGAGAGGAAATTGACTTTGACATCATAATTTTTTTGTCACTGAAAGTATATTTGAAACTAAAAAGTTCAGTTTGAAAGAAATAATTATTGAAATACTTTTAAAAACTGCAATCTAAATATGCACTTATTCTTACCTCTCCAATGCTCAATCAAGGACTAGGGGTTCCAATAATTACATACGTGGTACATGAACTAAATTTTTTTATCTCGGTGATAATGATAATGGTAAATAAATTCCCTATAAATCTTGGTTGTAGATGGAGTTTGAAGCAGCCAATAGAGCAGCTCCTATGCCAGAACCATCTTTTGTATGCTCTATCACCACATTGTTTGACTTTTCTGTTCCTAGAAGCTCTTTGACTGAATCTTGCAAATAAGCCCTGTATTGAGGATAATTTTCGTATAAGCCCCCATCGATGGCAACAACACTTCTGTTCCCATTCCCAAAGATGAGACCTCTCTGGTCCTCTTCCATTTTTTGTAGAATCCCCACTATTCCTGCACCAGCTAAGCTCCCGCCTCGCTTTACAATAGTCTCACAAACCTCCAAAACTGTTTCTCTTTCACTTAAATTGGATTCAACCTGAAGAGAACGAGCCAATGGCAACAAAAACAGAAAATAAAAATTAGTGATAGAGTAATATATGCAATTTTTTAGGCAGATATGATAAAACACATGGCTCTTGTTTGATCCTTTGACATCTTTTTTATCGATATAATTAAGGTCTTTGACTCTCCTTGTTTGATCGTATGACATTTTTTTTATCACTAATTAAGGCCTTTGACTCCCAGTGAGATCCTAAGATATTCTCACAATCTTCGATCTTTTGGGTCGACTATGAAATTAATCTTTGATTTGAAATTTAGTCATATCTAAAAGTTTTTCGTCCCTCCTCAAAAATGTATTCTTTGAGAAATCAAACACAAAATCTCTCCCACAAAAACTCAATGTATGTTACCAACTAAGTTATATTCATTAAATATAATATGACATATTAATACCATCATAATAGCTTTGCACCATGTTGAAAGTATGATCCACAAGGATCATCATTTTTTTACCTTTTACTTTAGCTTTTAAATAAAATATATTTTGAATAACTATTTTTAAATAAGTACTGTTGAAACTTGAAATAATGAGTTTTATATTTGGAATATAAAATAACCAAATGGTACTTGTTTGTATAATAGTTCTCTAGGGAAATTATCATCTTTTTTTCTTTGGCCATGAAAGAAACTATCCGTTGGTGACTTGGTAATATGATGAGTTATGAAACAGGTGCTTAAACTTAATGCTACTGCATTGCCATCAGTATAGTTTAGAACAAAAAAATTACCCCTGCTTTATCGTAGAGGAGAGACCCAACTGCATGTAAATCGCCAGAACAGTCCTGTTGCATGGCACATAGATCTGGGGTCCTATTAAATTTATATAGAGGCATATTTCAGTTCAGTATGAATATAGCTCAAGAGTGTTAAGTTGAAGATATACCCTAACGAACTCAAAGTGTATATAATAACAAAATATGAGTAGAACGTTTTTTCCCCATTCAAAAAGAAGGAATAATTGGGAGAAAGTTAGAAATGGTAAAAGGAAAATAGAACTACATGTATAGAGTGACTGTCATATTACCAAATTTTACTAGCAATGTGATCTATTAATATTAGTGCATATGATTTGAGCTTAGATTTTAACTCAGAATAAAAAAATTTACCCGAGTATGAAAGGTGTAGATAGTGTCTGCGGGACAGATTTTCCAAACAGACCACCCTCTTCAGCCATTTCCAGCAGCACTCGTCTAACAATTTCGCCTAGATACATTCCCGAGATTGTCTTTTCAAAGATCTGCCAAGTAATATGAAGAGAATGATTATTCTGCTTGCAACTATGCCAGAACAAATAAAACTATGGAGAATATTGATACCAAAAAGTACCTGCTCGCCCGGATTGATGCTAGCAGCATCCATTTCCCTATCGAACTTGGTTAAAGGGAGACCATTTGAGAAAGCACCCCACTCAGTGCTAATGATCTGAATCAAGGAATGCTTTTCTCAGATTAAGATGATCTAGTAGTTCATCTATAGCATTAGAACAAGATATGAAGAAATTAATGAAGGTGTGTAAGTATTTATTAACCATTTTCCCAGAAGAAGAGACATGGCCCTGCAACTTAGGAATGGCACTGATCTGCTCAACATAGCAAGCATTGCTTCCAGTACCCAAAATGACAGCAACCACGACATCATTGTCCCAGTATTCTGCTCCAGCTAACGTTGCCACGGTATCATTCACCTATAAGGTGGGCATTTACTAAAATTACACCAACACTGTAATGGTTTAAATTGAGTTTGATTTTGATAGTACATTGTATAACCAATTAGAAACTATTCTATGTATGACTTTTAGAATAATTATTATACAATGTCTATTCCAATTTTGATACATTGTATAACCAATTTTGATTTACAATAATCTTACATGGTAATTCATGATTGGATAAGTGTATTTTCATTAAATTGTTAAACTTTTATAAAACTATTTACATTAAAATAACATATATACCAGAGCAGAAACTCGCATGTCAATTCCTTGCCTTTCCATTGCCTCGTTCAGACAAGCAACCACATCTCTCCCTGCCTGCATAAAGAGTTTGTAGTTCCAACTTCCAAGTCATGCTAGTATCAGGTTAATATATTTCTGCTACTATAAAACTATAGCAAAATATAAAACTCTAGTTAATGATCCTGATTAACAACAGAACTTAAATTGCCCCTCAATAACGTATAGTGCCCTTGTATTTGAATTTATATTTTATTTTCAAAAACAGTGACAATTAGGATTTAGGATCGATCTCTATTGTTAGAGTTTTGTTTCAAGTTTATCTGTGAATGAATGCACACTAAGTTAAATAATAGTGAGCAGCACTTATGATAGATAGATAAAAACATACTGTTCGAGAGACAGCAAAACCCTTGGTCCACTTGATTAGTATGCCAGAATCAATTGATGTCTGCTTCACAGGAAATGAAAACGTGAAGCCAATCTCTCCCTTTCTTCCCGGTGAGATATGAAATCTATCATCCTCCTTGGACGCAAATTTTGCCAGCCCCGAAGCAATGAAATCAAAAAGCTCCTGCATTTGAAATTGAAAACAAACTTTGGATTTGTTTCATGAGAAAATAGTTTTACTGAAAAATGTTAATGATTTATGTTGCCATCTTATAAAAAAAACACACAAATATGATAAGTTTTAACGTTTATAATAATTATCATACTTATCAGGACTTTAGAGAAATAACTACTTTGATCATATTTATCATAATTTCTAATCTCTGATTGGTTGATAGTTTTTTCTTACTGACAAATGTTAATGAGAAATTTGTTAGTTTTTATTAGCAAGAGCATTGAATCCACAACTTTTTTTTTTAATTAATTGATAGTATAAAATAAATTATTTCTTATGGAGATGTTTTCTCATCCTCTTCAAATGTTTTAGTTAAGTGCTCAGGGGCAAAGTTATAAATTACATGCTATATAGGGACAAACAAATTTTAGATTTGAAAACAGTAACAAACAAATTAAAAAGCAAATAAATGAGTTAGTTACATGAGATGTAGCAAACATGAGTTGCTGAGGTATGGAAACTTGATCAAACTCAGTGGCAATGACACGATCATCTTTGCCACCCAACTGCACCCTCAGCACACGGAAGTTGGTTCCTCCGAGATCCAAGGCATAAAACAACCCTTTCTCGTTCCTGACATGCATGTCACAACAATAATAAATCATTAATTAACATTGAGGAACATAATAACAACAGGGCAAGTTAGGAAGGGAAGATAAGAAAAGATACCCAGTAGGAAGATTTTCAACATAGCTGGGTATCATGGGAAGCCCGGGCCCAGGCCCAAACCCAAGCCCAGCTCGCATGTCAGCAGACATGTTATTGGCCACTTGCTGAAGAAGGGGCAGAGGAGTGGCACACTCGTATTTGAGTTTCGTCAATATTGTGGTGGTTGGGGTGACTGACACGTCGTCAGATCGGAGAGCCACCGTTAACCGCCGCCGTCGCGATCGTGAGAGTGAGGGATAGGACCCTGCTGCGGCGGCGGAAGTGGCGGCAGCAGCAGTGACAAACATCATGTTTTGCCTCTACTTTATCTGTGATCTCTTTTCAGCTGATCCAACACTTTTTATGAAAAAGGTGAGAACACGAGAGTACACTACAGTGTCACTTACAACCGTTATGTTTTACTATCTTTTAAGTTAGTTAAAACACTTTTTGATGAATTTTTTAATACTTCTACTATTTTAATCATATATATGTATATATGTATAGCCTCTAATATTTAAGTCAGTATACATCACAATCAAGAAGAGATGAAAACCATACCTTGAGATTTTGAAGATTTTATCCTCTATGGTTGTCAATTAGAATGAGTTATTTGGCCCTTTTGGGGCCAAACAACAACACTCTAGAATAATAATAATAATAATTCTTAAAAATATATAAGTTTATCATATTTAACAATAATAATATATTATCTTATATTATTTTAAGAAATTTATTTAGATTTGTAAATTGTACGGGAAAGTTACTAATTTCTTAAGTAGTACTAGTAAGGCCTTTGTCATGCAATTACCAGGTAAAAGAAAAGTCAAGCTTCTCTGTTTCAAAAAATATATGTATCCTAATTCTCATAAGATAAAAGTTATTAAAAGGAGAAAACATCACATGTTTATTCAAAAGAGACTACAGTGTTTTGCTACTTAAGAAGAATGGTTGTTTGATTGTGGCAGGTGATTAGGGAAAAAGTGATTTTGTTTTTCGGATAAATGCAAATTTGATTTGTTTGATTTTGGTATAATATAAATCATGGAATGCACAACTGTAATAGTCCTAAATTATTTTTCCACCACCCTCAGTTTTAGCCTCGTGGGCCATTAAGATAGTTGTAATGTCGGAACTAATGAACGGTACAGGTGACAACGTTGAATCTAATATAATGACCTAAAAACAAAAAAGCCTAAATCTGAAAGGGTTCAATTGTTCAAGTCTAAATAATAATTTCTGTTAAAAAGAGAGAGAGCCCAAATAATAATTGTTAGTTGCCAAGACAGGCAAATAGTTGTAAAAAAAACCACTTGATATATGAGGGACAAATTTACGAAACGGGGTTAGTTTTAAAAATTAATTATCAAATAGGGTCTCTTTTTAAAGAATTTGTAACCAGGGTCTGTTTTTTTATGGGTACCGCCATTGAAGATGGCAAGAAAGTTTGGTACCGCCAATGAAGATGGAGACATAGCAGCTTACGTGGAGGGTGTCGCCCATGCTCCTGGCGAGACACCTCCACGTTGGATCCGCCAATGGAGTTGGCGTTACGGGGCCTGACATGGGTGGGTGAGTGTGTCGGTTTCTCTGGTGGCGAGATAGGTGCATCTCGTGATAGCTTGCAGTGTTGCAGATGCCAGTTAGGGTTACAACTTTTGCAATATTAGGGTTGCATGCATGGACTGAAAACGCAGAGTAGGCTTAACTTAGGTTTTTGACCGTTCCTTCTTTACATTTCCTTCTATAAAATTAACCTCCAGCATCTTAAATTTTTACGCAAACTTCTCTTCTCTTCTCCAAGCTTTCTTCTTTCTCCTTTATTGAGTTTCAGTGAGTGAGAATGTGTACGTGTGTGATGCACTTCCATTGTTTTGTTGTGTATTTGTCTTCCATAATTCATTCCTGGTAAGTGGTTTTCTTAAATAAGATTTATATATTCTGACTTATGATTTCTGTTGTTAATATTATAAAAATAATAGGTTAGTTAGTATTAATAGGTATTGTAAATTTAGGTTAATTATGATTAATATATATTGTAAGGTTAGGTTAGTTACTATGCTATTTTTAATTTTTATGTATTAATAGATATTTGAAGGTTAGGTTATTCTTAATTTTTATGTATTAATAGATATTTGAAGGTTAGGTTAGTTAGTTTGGTTTGTAGTATATATTTTTAGATATTATATATGTGATATAATATTATTAGCTTTAGAAATATTAGGCACAAGTAATATACTACTAATAATTTTTAAATTTAAAATCTAATTTACAAAATTAATACACTTAAATTTGAGCTTCAAATTTGATTCTAACCATAATATTTGTTACTTCAAAATAAAAAATTTGTACATGATAAATAAACAAAAGGAAAGAAGACTTTATTTAAATAAATACAAAGCATCCTTACTATAGAATCAACAGCAAACTTCAAAATAAACTCTTTCTTCCTCTTTCACACTATTTGATACTCTCTTCAGTGTCAAATTTTTGCAAGTGCTGAGTGTCATTGAAAGTTTGCTCTATTTAAAGAAAATTTACACAAAAAAAGCTGAAGCTATGTGCAACGTTACACGCCATTAAAGTAAATCTGTATGCATGTCACCTCCTACATGCCTAGCCCTAATCTTTAACCTGCCATGCATGTGACCTGTTGCTGCATGCTTCTGGTTGCCCTATCCAATCCTAGTCTCCTCTAAAGCAAGAATGTGCCCTAACTGATAAATAACAGTGCCCTAGTCTCTCCTTTAAAGCAAGATCGTGGCCTGAGTCAGTGCTGGCATGTCCCGCCAAAACGAATAGCGGAATGGGGGAGGGGTGTATCGCCAGCACGAATGGCGGGCTTGGATGAGGCTGTATCGCCAATCCTGAAGGCGAGTCCTACGTGGCCTGTGTCACCAATGCAAAAGGCGACACTCTCCTCTCCTACATGACGTGTAACGCTACTGGCAGTGGCGGGTTCACCTTACTCGCCAGTGGCTATGGCGGGTTAAGCTCTCTCGCTAGTGGCGATGGCGGATTCCATGCTAAAACAGACCCTCTCCGTTAATACTTTTAAAACAGACCCCAATCCGTAAATAATTTTTAAAAGTGGTCCCCTACAGTAAATTTGCCACATATGAGGAATGTCCTTGTTACCATCTCAAAAGAAATCATGCATCTAATTGCATTATCTGATTAGCTTGTATTCTCAATATTAAAATGAACTAATCAAGAAAGGTATATCAATCTAATAATATTCAAAGTGCAAAGCCCATATTTATATGGAATGTATATTTCACCTTTTGACAAATGTTTTGGCTCAATTTTCTTATATTTATATTTTTTAAGTAAAACATCAAAGTCCATTCATCAATCATTTTTAGACGCTCTCTATTTTTTTTTTCTTTCCCAAATTTCCTATTGTGATAAATGGGATTCACATTCTTATGATTAGTATTGGTATTATTATCATAAACTATTTGAGGGAAAACTATTTTTAGCCGTTGCATATAATAGAATTATATTTTCGTGGAAAGGACAATTTTGGAATAAAAAATAAACTATTCATGTGAGTAGTGTCAATAGTAAGGGTTGATAGTGAGAATAGTAGTTCCCAAAACATGGTATCATTCTACCTTGATTTCTCTTCCATCCCATGCATGTTAGTTTTTAGGCTTGCAATTTTTATCCTAATTTTTTAATTTTTTACCAATTTTACTTCTAATTTTTTAATTTAGTATATTTTATCACCAATTTTTAAGAATTTTGTAAATTTTATTTTCCGTCATTTATCCATTAATAAACACAAAATTTTGGAGTAAAATTTTTCAAAAAAACAAAATTAGGGTAAAATTTTCCAAAACTGAGTGCAAAATTTGCCAAAAAATAAAAAAGTTTGGATAAAATAAAAAGTGTAATTATGTTAATAATAAAATGACAAAGGATAAAATTCACAAGTTTTTTAAATGTTAGAGGTAAAATGCATTAAATTAATTTGTAGAAGATACAATTCATCAAAAATTAAAAAATTAAGGTAAAAAAACTACAATTAAACCTAATTTAAATAGAATTTATGTGGATTGGTTACCTTGAATGTGTCTGTGTTGGCAAAAGACGAAGCTAAAGGTTTGGGAGTGCAAATTCGGACTTGTCGAATTTCCTCTCCTTCTCCTCTTCAAGACCGAGACCACCAAAGTGGGTGGGGGGACTGATTGAGATTGCATGTTATTCATATTTTATGATGCACTGCTTAATTCAAAAATTTATATCTGAAAACCTGATGGATTTTGGCTCTGCAAAAATTTATTCGCCATATAACCATAAGAAAATTTTATTCTCACATAAAAAGATGAGAAATTCAAATTCTTACTCATTCACAATTAGAATTCTTAGAAGCTTTTTATGTTCGAAAAAAATATATTTATTCTCTTTTATTAACAATGAGAACCTTTTAATTTATTTCCATTATTCTACACGTACTACTTCCTCAAAAATATTAATTAAAACGTTTATTACACCAAAAGTATTTTGTCATACATCACTTACTTTTCATTTATTTATTTTATAGTGCAAGAGAGATTTTTTAAAAGGAAAATCTAACGTTACTCATCCATAAGTTATAACTTATCGACAATATAAAAGTAATCTTATATTTACAATACAAAGTAACATTTTTATTTAAAAAAATATGTGAGAAAAAACAATGGGGAAAAAAGTAAAGAGTAAAAAACAAAAAGTTCCCTGATAGTAGATATATAATAAATTTAAAATAAAATAATGAAAAGTTCATTCATAGGGTCATTATCTTAAGTCGCTATAGCTTTTGAGAATGATTAGAAGTCTTAACGATAAGAAAACCAGGAAACCTAAATTTGTCGTTTTTGCTGTGGAAAAGCACTACAACTTAAAAGCTAAGGCTTAATATATGATTAAGTAAATGAATCCATGAATCAGGCATTACTTACTCCTCTAGCATGGCCTTGTGGGATGTTAGATTCGGTGGGAAACTATTGTTTGGAATGCATGGCTTTCTCTCAAAATACAATTGCTCCAGACAGAAAGAAAAGAACAGTGAATCTACTCCATGTGCTCGAGCATGTGTTGGCAATTATCATCTTGTGTTTCTCCAATGCTCTCAAAGCCTAGATGCCTTCAAAAAGAAACAAAAAAGGGAATAGAAAGCTATCGTCTTCATTATGCTCTGCTTGCTAAAGTGTTGTTTAGTCAAGGACAAATTGCTATTTTTCTTTCAATAATTGCATGCATAATACCTCGTCAATTAGTTGACTACCATGATTGTGTCTCCTTAAATTGTTAAATGGTGTTAATTTATCGAGATAATTGGTGTTTTTAATTTATTTATAGAAACCTCTAAGTATATTTCACCTGAAATAATATTGTTTGAATAGGAAGGATCGCTATGAACAATAAAGATTCATTTTTAAATATTTAAAGTAGTTATATATGCAGACTTAAACTTTGAAACTTTTGATTAAGAGAAAATAATTTATTCATATTAGTTTTTATTCATGTATTTAGTGGTTTGAAACTTTGAATCGGTAGATGTTAAAGTTAATTGGAAGAAAAAAAATCTTGCATCATCACATTTTATAACTACAACAAAATTAAAAGTTTATGATGCTTAAAAAAGTTGACAAAGACATTGATAGTTTTCATCTTGGATATTTTAATATATTTTAAATTGTAATTAATGATATAGACAAGTTTGTGCTTACATTAATACACAATTGTTTTTTTTTTATACAACTGTTTTTTTTATTGATGGAAAAATACCCAATTGTTTGAAACTTGGAATTAATAACTTTTTTCAATTTTCATATCCTTAGTAGTAATTACGGGACCTGGTAGCGTGCTTTGAGATGAAAGGTCAATGTTTTAATGCTTGAGCTGTATACTCACATTTATGGCATGGTGTCTTCATGTGGTGTCTTCGTCACAGGAGCAATCGCTATCTTCACTTAAGTAGCTCGAAACCAAAAAGTTCAGGACATTAATTAAGACAATCAGCAGTTGCTTTAAAATTTTAATCACCCTTCAATCTTCATCTGTAAGACATTAATTAAGACAATTTTATTTGAATTAAATAGAATTATTATGGATGATAATTTTTTTTCTTTAAATATTTTACACAGTTACATATTTAAGATTTAAATTCAGGACCTCTCGTTAACTTAATTAAAAGCCTAGAACAATCTCACACATAGATGATTCAAGTGTTTTGTGATTATAACATATTGTATTTGATAAGCTTTTTAAAATATTTATAAAATTTTAATATACTTTTTATTTCTTGTTATAGTAAATGTTCTAAGATACTAGGCATAGTAGGAATAGCATGTTATGATAAATAATCATATATTTGATCTTAATTTAGCCCCATATGTTTAAAATAACATTTGTTTGGAAATGTCAAATTCATATATAAAAAATTAGTCCTCTTATCTCTCAGCAGAAACACAAACAAAAATGGATAAGCGGCATATTGAACAGAAACACGCATGTTATGTAGCAGTTGAGCCAAAAAACATACATTCATGACTAAACAAAAAGTGTGCGGAGACATTCTAATTAAAAGTAGCTGAGATATTCACAAGGCTGACATCAAACTGGGTTCCACTTCCACCTTCCACCATTGATGGGTCATGGGGCCTCATGCGTGTGCATGCATGGCAGAACTACCAGACACACCGAAGCATACAAAGTACATTACAACATTCTAATTTCATCACTCAATGTTATATAATATTGTTACACTTTCACAATATTTCAGTAGTATTTCACACCCCATATAATATAATTAACGATCAATAAATTACTAGTCATTCTGTTGTAACTGAAATATACAGATTGACAATAACAACTAGTAACTTATTCATTGTTATTGTTATTGGGTTGAGTTGTGAAAATTGAAAGATATATATTGTATTACTACAAATGCAAATTACTACTTCTAGCTACTATCAAGATTATGTTTGCGAAACTGTTTCGTTGAATGTAACAAACATTCTGTCAAACTTAACAAGAGAGTTAGTTCAACTTAGGTGTCTAAAAATGTGTTTTTCTTTCCGTTGAATGACTTTTTAACGGATGTCTAAACATGCATTAACTAAACTAACACAAAGGAACTTTGTAAATGACCACGAAACAAGGAAGGATAGCCTTTGGATTGAAAACAACAAGCTCCTCGAGATTCGAGTAGATTCCAGCGTACCCCGCAACGGAATCATACGACACGTGTTCCTCCTCCGACGGCGCGTCCTCCACCACGCGCTTCACTCTGCCCGCGATCACGCGACACACCAGCATGGCCCTGCGCGTGGCGTCACCGCACACCACAGAGTCGTGGGCCCGACCGCTGCTGGCGGTGGTTCTCACGCCCTTCGCCCTCGCGTGGTCTCCACCGCCGCCGCACCCGCCTTGGAAACCGTGCCTGATGATGGTGCAGACGCTGCAGCCGGGTACGGAGGCGCAGAGGGAGGAAGAGCCACGTGCACCCAGTGCGCACGTTAAGGTGGTGCAGTGGAACCGCAAGAGTTCGTTGCCGTCGGCTGCGCACCTGGGGTTTTTCTTGGTGCTGCCCAGCGCACGGTTCTTTACGGTGTCCCTGCACTCCTCAAACCGTTGGATGGTGCGTTGGGTGTTGTGCACTTTTAGTATCCGTTCGATCTTGCAAATCGGGTTGTCCTTCTTCAACCAGCTCGATTTGAAGATTATTTCCACTATGTTCCGACCCGAATCCTCCGGACCTAGCTCCGAAACTGTTTCCCAAATAGTGCATAATTCAATTAGCGTGAACAAAAATTAAATTAATATTATTTGAAGAAATTAGTACTATAAAATACTA